>NC_092269.1:35333342-35658342 GCF_036320965.1 Panulirus ornatus
ACTTTACTTATGAATTAGGCTTTCAAATACAATCATAACCAGTGGATTCACACATTTCAAACGTCCCTGGAACTGTACAAGCTCATCACAATACAGGAATCACTGATTGGGGCGAAAAGTCACGCCCGTACACCTGACCCAACATTGCTCCCCGTACCTTCACCTGGATATAATTCGTTTGGTTAGGTTATTTTTGCCTTTGCAAATGTGTTGCGTTGGAATAACGTATTAACACGAATAGTCGGGTTTTTATTTGCTCCATATACTTGATGTCACACGAAATTACTTCAGGAATCAAGCCAAAAGTGTCCGGTTTTCCTTCCCATAAGGTAAAAGACCGTAACATCTCGACTAGATTCGTTATGTTGTATTCAAACCCAAACGACGACAGAAAACCAAGACTGGAAATTGTATATTGATATAAAGTAATGTAGTAGATTTTGAAAAAGGATATTAGCGTCAGTATCAAACTCATATAGAGTAATACTGGTAAAAAGAAACACATGAATTGTGGATATTTAGAATTTCTATTTACCACTGCAGTAGCTGCTTGCTGGCCTCTTGAATGCTAATGTGTCGGTGACTTGACGCAACACCCTCTTATCTCGCCCGTCACTAACTCTATCCTAGTAGTCTCGGCGCTCGATGTTCATAGGAGTGTTTTCAGCTGTGGTTAGACTCTTTTTATGTACTGTATTATTGATGCATACTTCACCACACTGCACAATATATATATATATATATATATATATATATATATATATATATATATATATATATATATATATATATATATATACGTCTTCTGTGTTACCGAGGTAGGAAAGAAGCAGACGAAGAACGACCTTATTTTCTCATTGACGCTCTCCATCCACTCCATAAGTTCCAGCCGTTTTAGTACAGCGTAATCAGCTCTCAAATCTGTTTCTCCAATGTTATGTCATACCTTACTTGACCCTCCTTCCTTACACCGCATAGTTCTCAAATATTTGATTTCTATCACATCCACACCTCTTCCATAACTTTGCATTTCAAGTGAGTTGCTTCCATGCGGCACCGTCGGTACTACTTTACCGTCAAACATAACCCATCTTTGCCCTCACAGACAGTTACCTCCCAGCGCGCTCAGGCCCTTTGCCCTTTACCCACCCTATGATTAACTTCAGCTCCTATATTGCCACCCGCTGCCATAGCTACTTTCAGATATCAAAAACTTTCGACTTAGTTTAGGACTTAGTTTAGGTGTACCGTTTGAACTCGCACTCACACACCTCCAGTATACCTCCCCTGTTAAACTCCGTACTTTTTTTTTATTCACGTTAACTCTCAGCTTCCTTCTTTCACACACATTCTCAAACTCACACACCAGCTTCTACAGTTTCTCACATGTGTTTAACACCAGAGTCTTCTGTCATCTGCGAACCGCAGTTGATTCGCTCCCATCCCCGACCATACACACCTACCCTTCTCCCCAAGACCCTCGCATTTACATCCCATCACCCAATTCACGAGCAGATTAAATAGCTATGATGACATCACATCCCCTGATGCAGAATCACTTTCATTTGAAACCACTCTCCTTCCTCAATTCCTACTCGCCTTAATCATTAAAACTCATTAGCAGTTCTAGTAGCTTTCCAAAAACACTATATATTCATAATGTCTGTAAAACATGTCATTCCCTTCATATATGCATGTGTGTCTATCTGTGAGTCGTCCTCACTTTCGTCCTCCACATGTAGTTTACTGCAAATAAAGAACACATTAGTGAAGCTGGATTAGTCCTACAATCAACGTATTGTCGTACAGCCTTGAAGTCATCGTGGATCATGGACGCTCCGTAAACAAATCACTAAAATTCGCGTTTTGCCGCATACAAACAAACCTAACGGGTTTGTGAGTACCAATTTACTAATTAACGAAATATGTGTCCGTTTACGAGGACTAACACGGAACGTTGTTTCTTACGGTCTAGTTCGCTCGGACTGAATTCGTTAAGGTTGAACCGTATTTCAGTATTTTTACCATGCCTAGACCTTTGAGCCCGTTCGTACTTACACCCTTGTACAGATACCATATCAACAACAACTTAGAGGAGACAGAAGTGTCGTGGAGTCTTGGGTATGTGAGCCAACCAGCAAAAACGCTTTCAGCGGGGTCGAGCGAGGGAGAGAGAGAGAGGCAGCCTAGCCCCGTCGCTCAGTCGCTGCTCGAGGTTGTGTGTGTGTGCACCTGATCCGCTTCGTAATACCAGGTGGGGAGACGACGCGTCGAGAAAGATTTTTCATGCAGATCCTGGAGTTGATTCGCTGTGGATGTAACCCTAGGTGAAGATGGTTCTGCTACGTGTGATGTGTTTTTAACTCTTAGGAACAGCGGCGGTGTGGATGTTACTTGAGACTTGAATCGCAGTTGGACCTTTGATAAACTTTAATAATTTGATGTAATGATTAATTAGTGATGCATCATTCTCACCTAATTACGGGGGTATATTTCTAGTGTTCATAATTACTGGAAGTGTTTGAATGTAAAAGATATCTCCAGGAGTACTAACAACATGATGCTGAAGATGTTTTGGTAACCACTATCATTGTTTTGGTTGATAGCGACCCCGTAAAAGAATAACAAACATCAAGTGAATAAGTCGTGATGGTCGATTCACTTGTGTCGTTGAAATGAGAAGTGGAACTTTAATGCCGTTAAAGAGACGGCAAGTGAGCTGATACTGTACAGTGATATCATTGTTGTTATCCTACAAAGACCTGTTGTAGTTTAAAAAGTTATTAGACGGATTAGCGTGATATTGCGTGTTTTAATCGCGTGTTGTATGAAAAAGGTTGAAGTTGTTATGACAAAAGCAGAGCTGTTGACTTCTGGCTCGGCTGACTGTTCTTATCAGTTAAGGAGGTTTATCTGTGATTAGCTGGGAAAAAGATGTTATCCATGTGATCGTAAATATTGTCTTGCCCGAGCAGGTCGGCTGCGTGTACCCCCCAGCTCTTTTGTAACCTATGTTTTCGCGGTTCATATTCGCTCATAAGTCTTAGGTTTGTAAAAAGTAATATATGTATGTGTCCTGAGACTTATTATGAAATCAAACGTCTCACTTTTAGTCATGAACAGGTTGAAGCTGGCAGTCATATTAGTTGATATGCTTCGCCTGTAGACTTGTAGAGGTTAAGCCTAATAGCTAATTAAACTGGTTAACCCTATTATCAGTGTGGGTTGATATATATTCCATCCACCTGGAGAATTATACGAAGAAGCGTAGCATCCATCTCGTTGTGTTCATATGATGTAGATTATACCTCAGACTTGTACAGAGTAATTATGTGTAAGGTATACTTTACGCTTTTATAAGTCTATGTATTTTTATGCAGGCTTATACATACATATATATCTCTATCTAAGGCTTAAACAGACGAATAAATCTCTGAAACTCAGACTGACTCAGGATGATATATGCCTCTGCTGTAGGCTCATTCATACACGATAAGATATATTTCATTCCAACGATAACGATGTTGCTGCATATCTTTCATCCACCAGGGTCACTGTGTTCAATTGCAGGCTTGAATACTTCTTCCATACTCTTAAGCACTATATTTTTTTTGAGCATAGACGTGCTACTGGTTGTGAGGCAGGCCTACAGAGGGGATACCATCTCACTAATTCCGGCTTATAGAAGATGACAGGTCGGTACCAGGGCCCGGGAGAGGGTAGGAGGCTGTACCAGACATTAAGGCTCGTAATATAGTGGAAGCCCGGGCTGAAACGAGGATTTAGAATACGTGGAGACTATGACTGAACGTAAAGAGTTTGATATAAAAAAGATTCACGAATCTTGTAAAAGTGACAAAAAAAAGTAATATATAGATAAGGACTGTGTATTAAGAAGGGTTGGGGATAAGGTGCCTGGAAACAGAAACACCAAGGGTCTATGCCGTAGACTGTAGTCCTGACCAGAGCCCGCGAGAGAAACCATTCTCCCGTCTCGACTGGTTACATATATTACTTTATCATGATACGCGTTGGTCATCCATTAGCTTAGCCAAAGTAGCCGTGGTAACCTGTGATTCACGTGGGTATAAACACCTCCTCCCTCCCTCTCTCTCTCTCCTGCCTTTGGGGTACCCGAGCATTATTTAAGGTATTTGCATGTGATTTCCAGTGTTACGACGCGTCAGCCTGATGTCTCACTGGAGATTACTGCCTCCCCTGTCATATGTCTGGGATGTTTATCCTTCTTACTGATCCGTCCTTTTCGCTTATTCACTGACGTTCCATCGCTTTACATATTTGATATGTGGTGTGTGTGTGTGTGTGTGTGTGTGTGTGTGTGTGTGTGTGTGTGTATATGTACGAGTACCTGCCTGGAGGCTTTGTCATTAGGTTGGGGTAGGCTTAACTCAGAAAAATATAAAGTCGTTTAACGAGTCGTATGATTTATGTGTTGTCCAGTGTTATATGTGGGATGGATGGTGTGTGTGTGTGTGTGTGTGTGTGTGTAGACTGAATGTCAGCAACCCACGGTGATATGAGGAAGAGAGAAAAGACAGCAACCTGGGTCGAAGGGAGAGAGAGAGAGAGAGAGAGAGAGAGAGATGCAGGTGTTTAGAATAATAAAGGTGTTTTCTCTCGCATGGATTCATTATTCTGGTGAGGCTGCGCGACATGTGTTGGTGTGTAGGCCGGCGAGAGCCAGGTAGAATTCTTAGGGTAATGTACCGGCACTGCCTGTGTCTCTCTTCCCACACCGTCAAACTCTTGCCATCTCCACCGCTGTAGGAGTCGTTGATCTCCTGACTACGACGACTTGGTACGACCTGTGAGCACCGTGGGCCAAGACGCTACCATCTTGAGCGCAAGGGTACGGTTCTCGAGTGCGCGACGGTACGACGATCCTTGAGTATACGACCATACGTCACACGAGCATGACAGTGCGAGCCTTGAGGGCGAAGGTGCGCCGCCAGCGTCAGGGAAGGTGGTGGTGGTGGTGGTGAGCTTGGCTGTGTGCTCGAATTGCTGCTTCGTTATGGGATTCGGTCGTTGAGGGATCTCTCGGGTGAGTGTAGGGGGCGTTTTCGCCTGTAGCCACTCTTCGTGTGTGTGTGTGTGTGGTAAAGGTGTCCTTTCAGCTCAGCTGCGTTTCATTAAAATGTGGATCTAGGCACCGCCGCACTTAGTCGTCATCTGTCAGTGAAATACAAGGAAATGTGTTGTCAGTTTTACTCCACCTATGTTGAGGTGGTTCGTCTGTGTACTTCAATGCACTATCAGTACGTCGCACTGATGTGAGTCGTTGTCGTGACTGAGGCCGTTGCGCAGGTATAACAAACAGTGTCTCTCTCTCTCTCTCTCTCTCTCTCTCTCTCTCTCTCTCTCTCTCTCTCTCTCTCTCTCTCTGATCCACAGGTGGACAGGATACGACACCCGATGCACGAGTCCATCCACCTCCGTCTGTCGGTCGGTATCTTTCCCAGCCGTCGTCGCACAGGCAACCACCAGATTGTCTTCCACAGTAAAGGGCGTCGTGAATTCGGACGAGGCTCGTGATCTAGCGAGGAGTTTGAGTCTATGGAGGTCATAGTAGCGGCAGCCGTGCCTGACAAACCCGTATTGTCACGCGTGTTGATCCCGCGGAGTAGAGTAAGGAGGGGAGGGGGACTGGTTTGCGTAGGGTTGTGTCAAGAGTGGCTGTATAGCGTAGGTACGCCTATGTATTGACATACGCACAGAGAGAGAGAGAGAGAGAGAGAGAGAGAGAGAGAGAGAGAGAGAGAGAGAGTATGAGCCAGTCTGTGAAATTGTTTAATGTAGTTGTCATACAGAAGTTTAAGAAGTTTTTGATGGTGGAAAAACAAGAAATGGGGCACAACGAGTGTAAAACTTCCTCCCCGTGTTGCAGAAATTGGTAATTGCACACACACACACACACACACACACACACACACACACACACACACACACAGCTTAGGCTGGTGTGTGTGTATATGTAGACACACATGGTAATAAAAACATGATACACACATACAGGGTTAAGAGAGGGGGCAATACGAGTGCACAACACACACACACACACACACACACATTGGCTTTCATTGTTTAATATCACAAAGGAAGAGATTAGAATTAATATCTGTATGCTCAGAGAAGTGACAGGTTTTCCCTAAAGTACAGACCTCTGTAAGAGATAACAGTGAAGCGGACGGATGAATTCTTGATCACGAGGAACATTCCGAGTGAGATGCAGCCACGGAGGGGAGGGAGGCCATGTGTAACAAATTTCCTGAGATTTCATGAGAAGGAGAGACAGGTTGGTTGGTTTTGCATATTTGGACTGCCAGAAAGCCTTTGACGCTGTGCGTCACAGTAGGCTGTCAGAGGCATTGGAATCCTGGGCTCATTGTCTGATGACGTCTTATGTGGAGGGAGGGAAAGGTCGTACCTGGATGGCAGGGATCAAAGTATTCGGCAGGTGGTGCTTACCCCAAGGTGGTGCTTACCCCAGGTGGCGCTTACCCCAGCTGTATGAAAGTATGTGGAGTTCCACAGGACTTGGTGATAGGACCATTGTTATTTCTTATCCATATATGATATTTCTCTGAAGGACTTGTATCTTACATAGACATGTTTGTGGAAGATGTCAGACGTGTGAGAGAGGTAAGGAACATTCAGGAGTCTAGCAGCGTCTATGAAAAGCTTCGTAAGGTGCAACATAAGTGAATGGCTGATGAGGTTCACTCTAAATAAGTACAAAGAGCAAGAGCATATCATGTTGCGAGAGGAGTCAGGGCAGTGCTTCACTCATTCCCGGAGAGAACCTCCTCGGAAGGGGAGGCAAGCCATACTTGGTCAGCGTCAACATTACCTCCAAGTTCTCGGGGTTGAGGCATGTGGGACGCCAGTGTTAGAGCGCGCATCGCCAGCCCCACCTCCCCACTCAGAAATGCAAGAGGAAGTCCAACGACATGTGAAGGAATGGTGGCAGAATGAAGAGCTATGCAGAGAATTTCTGTCGGACTTGACCGCGCCACACGAAAGGAGGAAATGATAACATCTATAAATTCTTGGGGATATAGTGATGCTGATATTGACGTCCTCTTCAAAATAGACAAAGACCGCGCTACCAGACCTCTGAAGAAAGTCACCACGGACAGATTGTAACGCTTCCTAATTAGATGACTTGAGAACAACTGAGAAAAGATTAATCAAATGTTGGTAGATACTGCAAGCAGCGAGATAACTCAGAACCTTTATGACAGAAATTTGAAGTTAAGTCCTTGGTTTACACAGCCATAAAGCTGTCTCCCAGTATGCACGAACAGGTAATAACACACACACACACACACACACCAGATTGAAATTGTCTGCTGTACTCTATGCAGGCTTCTTCTTTCCTCCAGCCACGCCTCTTCAAGCTGCAAATGGAATTTGGAGGTCTTGTGTCTGTGATGAACCCTAAAAGAAAATTATCTTCCTTTCCGAATCAAATGGGACCATGTAGAAACTGGTGCGGACGGAGGCATAATTATACTGGTGACATTTTAAGAGATTGACCCAGATTGTTTGCCATTAACCGCTTGTTGAATGACGGAGCGAACCTTGGATATGATGGCCTTGGCCTTTAAGAGGTCAGGTCGAAGGACAGGCTATCATAACCTTAGGGTTGTTACGTCGTACTCAAGCGTCGTATCTTTTACGCTTAATGGTCGCACTCTCCCGCCCTGAGGGATCGTACCGTCGCGCTCAAGGATAACACCGTTGTGCTTATGGGGTTAAATTCCTCATATAATCCCTTCGTGTTGGTATGTGTGTGTTTGCTCATTTCCTGTTGTTGTAACTGATCTAGCGCAGGCAGGCAGCCGTGCCCTAGTTAGCGTAACCAGCTCTGACTATTGTTTGATCACCTTTTCTTTTCTATGTGGCTATTGTCCCTCCGACCTGGCAGTACTCTTATGAACTGACTGTTTTAAATGAGGCCATCTTGATTTTCTTTTTGTTTTTTTTTTCGTTCCCAACTGACTTTAAATTAGATACATTTGTTTGTGTTATAGTTTAAATGACCCGAATGTTGTTCAGACAAGTCTACATGACGCTGTCCCGACTACTGGTTGGACTGGCTTGTGTGTGTGCTGAGCAAAACAAATCCTGCACTTAATGTTCAAACTGTTGATTCCTATCTGCGAACTCTCATTATAGAAGCCACACCAGGCTGTGGCGTGTGTGTGTGTGTGTGTGTGTGTGTGTGTGTGTGTGTGGTAACCCCACAGCAGAGGGAGAGAGTCCGAAAATAAAAGATGATGTTATCGTGGGCACGTCCTGCGTGGGGTCGGGCGCCCACACCCACGGGCCCGCCTTATTGAGAGTGTGTACATCTTAGCCGGCCTCGAGTCATATATATATCTTGATCAGCTCCCCCAAGGTTGGCCCAGGATTACCGCTGCTAGCCCACAGCTCAGCAGGTCCGGTCTTGGCGAGAAGTTTACAAAACATTTCCATGAGGAACTCTTGTTGAAGCAGTGTCTCAGAACGTTGCGTTGTTCTCGAAGTCTTTAAATAGTCTGTGGACGATTCTAAGAGTCGTGGGGTTACTACACAAATGAAGCTGGCGGAAGCTCACCATTTTATAAAGTACCGCAAAGGTTTGACGAATGTTCGGAAAATGTGGTTGCGTGAGGAGTAAATCCTAGAAGTCGCCTTCAGTCACGGAGTGTTTTGTTGACAGGACGCAGTCCGTCCGCTCCAGCGGTGCTGTGGGAGTTTCTCGGAAAGTAAAGAGGAGTGAAGTCATTCGGATGCCCGTCTTTAGCAATCTTAATTTTCTAGTAGGTGAAGGAGCCTTCAAGGAAAAATCTTCGCTTGGCTTCATTTCTTTTTCTTTTTTTTTTCATAAGAAAGTGGCGTGACAGAAGGGAAAGATTTTGAGTAACTGCTCCCGCAGCTCCACCTAGCCACCTCCTGCGACACTCAGATGTATTTTCTTTGTATAATCCATGTAAGTTATTTCTGAAGATCTATCCAACAGTCTTTAAGTGCCTATAGATAAATAACAGTATATGAGTGTTAAATGGTTGGGTTTCATAATCATATCTATTGATGAACCAGTCTGATGATTCGTTAGTTTATGAACAACTCTAGTTTTCGTGTGTAAACAATCATCATTTGGTGTAGAGTGTAGAGGAACGTAATACTTTTCACTGATAGATAATCTTTCATTTGAAAGGGAAACCAACTGCTTACTTTAATGAAGTTAAGAAAAGGTAAGAGAGTTACTACACAGAGTTGATTAAGAGTAATGAATATTTGTGTATACCACAATTTTTTTTTTCAATTCAGTATTTAGAATTCTGCAGTGCCCCATGATATCTTCCTGTGTAGTCTTGCATATATGAATATATGTAAATCAGTGAATATTATGTATTCATTCATGTGTATAAAGAATATGTGGGCAGAGGGTCCACGAGGGAGACGGGCTACGTAAAGAGCTAGGCTTCGTCCTGACGAATCTATGCCAACAACAGAAGCCTGGGCAGACGTGTAGTACTGTAATGGGTACTGCATCAAGGCATAAATATAGCATGAGTGTAGACAAACCATGGCATGAGTCAGGTTCTAAAATACTGAGACTGGTGAGTAAAGTAGCGGCGTCGGGTTGGTCGACGCAACGGTTACTGCCCACACCCCAGCCTCGCTCCTCCCTCCCACACCGACGGTGTTGTCGCGCGCTAGGCTTGGCCAAGAGCATTTTGTCAGGTACGGCACCCGCAGCGCTCAGGAAGCCGGTCACGTCCACCGGGCGGGATTACAGGTCAAGAAATGCAATTATATGTTTATTTCCTCTGTAGGGGGAGCGTAGGGCAAGTGAGGCGTGTGTTCAGTGTCTTTAGTGCGGAAGTTGCTATCGAGGGAGTCCGGGATCTTGCGTGTATGAACTCATTTTGCCACCTTCAGATCCAAAATGTTCTTTTTTTGTCATCATGATTTTGGAACCATCTACCCACATTATAGGTGTTCTAAATTCTGAGCACAGTGTAATGAAAAATTAGTTTTTGATGAAACGAAATTTTCCAGTTGGCAAGAATCTGTTGATAATCAACACCATTGATTGGTTAAGTCCTTTCTTTAACACCTTACTCTAATAAGTGCTAAATGTTGAAAGAAAACTGTAATCAAAAGGAGAAACAGTTACAATATAACACTTTTTTTTATAGATAGTTAATGTATGTCTTTTTATTGTTTTCCCTTTGATAAACAACATCATAGGTATACACAAATGAAGTCATTATTTGACATCACACTCTTCTATCTCTATCATTATCGTTAGATAAAAATTCAAATGTCATGGACCTTCAGGATAGTGTATGTTATCATCACCGCATCAGCACATCCAACTTGTCGTCTTATATGGCGGGTAAGCACATGAAAACACTGACTTGGGGCCTGGGGGATGATGATATACTGCAGGACCATCGTTGTAGTGTGGCTGGCTAGGCTTTAAAGTACAGAGATCGTGCAGTGTTCGTCAACTGGCCCAAAACAGGTTTACTCTGAACATGATGGTTTATTGCTATTGATCTTGTTACTACGAATAATCTTAACTACACAGCTATATGAAGAAAAGAAAAAGTTTTATATTCTCGATCTTATTTATGTACTTGAGTTAGACGTCCATCTTAATGTATCTTTTGTTCTGGTATTTGTTGATTAGCTCTGGGTTGGAAGCAACAGATAATCGATACGGCTTCGAAACTAAGGGAAACATATTCTTCGTCAGTTACTTAACTGTTTTGCTATGATTCTTTTTAACGAATAGGATTATTTTTTTCTGTATCAGGTAAATTCTTCATAAACAAGGTAAAGTTTAACTTGGGAAATATCCGGGAGATGCTGATTCGGGGTCTTATAAGTAATATGATCACGAGCAGTTCGGATAAGGGCGAGTCGGTTAATGGTTAAAATGAGTGATGAGACTTTACCTTAAAATTTACATTTTTCAGTTGTGTGATATTAGAAGAGGATAACAATATCTGTACAATGCCTGTGAATATTTAGGCATTAAACCTTTTTTTCATTATTCTTTTTCCAGGAAGGAGAAGAACCAACTGAAGATTCGTGGGTGTTGTGTTGGTGGGGCTGGGGATGAGGCAGCCAGTGTGATCATGACTGAGAGCCAGCGGGGCATCAGCGTGAAGTGTAAGGCTGTTGAAAATCTCCCTACGTGTCCTCAGGGGATGAAGCTTTGATGTATGGTTAGTGGAGCTTTAGAAGGGCATATAACAACCCCCAGAGTCTGATAAGGAGAGTAAACCTGGCTCTGCGGTGATAAGAAGTGTCGTGGCTATGAGTGTGTTGTGTCTGCCTGGTGCTGTAGTGAAGGTGAGGTCAAATAACAGGGTATAGTGAAGGTTGTAACTAGATCAGTGAAGTTCCCAAGTCCCTGTTGCTCAAGTGAGGGCAAAGCGTATAGCCAAGGTCTGTGGCCATAGTTCAACAGTGAAGCCATTGTGTCATAGTGGTATAGTGAAGTTAGCGAGGCAAGGACAGCGCCTTAGTGATAAAGTGAAATTACGTGAGGCGGGAACTAGAGTGTCTTAGTGATATAGTGAAGTTGGTGAGGCGAGAACGACAGTGTCGTGGTGATATAGCCAAGACGGTGAAGCAGGAGCGAGCGGTATGTACTCGTACGGGCGGCGACGCAGCAGTGGAGGAGGCTCGGTGCTGGACTACGATCCGCTGGAGGAGGAGCGACTTCGGGAGACCGTTCCCGAGGAGGCTGAGGAGGAGGAGGAGGTCGCATCGCACCAGGCGGCTGAGGCTGACCCTTACGTCCAGAGGATCCACGAGGTCAAAGGTCAGTCCCTCTATCTCTTGTCTGTTAATCATTATAAGACATATAAGGAAAAGAATCATGGCTGTTCCTTATATGAAGAGAGAGCAAATACGAACAGAAATGGCGAAAATAATACATTGCTAAGTGCAGTGTTTGTTTACATATATTTTATACTTATTCCGTTTTCTTTTGTGCAAGTCCACTGAGTTCATAGATCGAGTGTGGAGCAATTTTTCTTCACGGAGGTTTTATATCCGGGCATTCTTTGTGAAGGTTGAAGGTTAATGATTTAACTAACCTCTGATGCTTAGGTCAGAGGTCGGCAAGCCAGTCATTGTTGTAATATAGTTTTTTTTTTCCTTAGCAATGTTGGTGTTGTGTGAACTGTGTCCTTTCGTGCTTTACTCTCACAGTGTTTAAATGTGATGGTGTTTCAGCGTTATAACCCATGTGTTAGATTGTTGCGTATAATAAGCGTAGGTGTTGGTCATGTCAGTTTGCGGTCAGACAGCAGTGTATGATCAGGTCATGTCGGTGTATGGTCTGTTCTGGTCAAACAGCGTATGCTTTCGTCAGGTCTTCTCCGTATAAGGTCAGTTCATCATTGTATAGTCAAATCATATCGGTATATGGGCAAGTCACCTCACTAATTGGTCACATCATCTCACTTTATAGTCAATTCACTTCGTATGTTCAAGTCATCTCAGTGTATGCATGAGTCATCTCAGTATATAGTGAGGTCATCTCGTTGAATGGTCAAATCATTTCACTATATGGACAGATCATCTCATCGTTGCTCAGGCCACGCCTCACTCTATTGTCAAGTCCATTATATTATTGACGCTGTGGAATTTCTTCACTACTTTCTCTTGGCTCCCTTTTTCGTTAGAGTAAAAACTTGCATGATCTTTTTTTTTAACGGACTGGTTCGGATTTGAGGTTTTTCTTCTTCGCGCGCGCTCGTGTGTGTGTGTGTGTGTGTGTGTGTGTGTGTGTGTGTGTGTGTGTGATGTCACACACCAAAAATGGAATCCCTATTTGCAAGTTTATTTGCGGAAGAGTGAGTGTGTGGTTGGTTGCCCGTTGTTTGGTAGGTTGTTTAGCCTTTAAGGCTATCACTTGCCAGGGTAAGGCAGTTATTATCCACCAACCCGAAAAATCCTTATCTTCTACATGTTTTAACGATAACTCTAAAGCCATATGAACTCTTACCTTGTGTGTGTGTGTGTGTGTGTGTGTGTGTGTGTGTGTATGTGTGTGTGTGTGTGTGTGAAAGGGGCTGAGGGTAAAATTGATGACTCGGGAAAGTGCGTATGAAGATCATAAATATTCAAGTAGACAGGAAGGTTTTGAAAGGCATTAGACGAAGTCATGTATGCACTCACAAATGATTGTCTTGAAAATACTCAATATACCTGGTTGCAAAAAGTGTTCAATTGATCGTATGTGGACAAAGAATTAGAGAACGTCACATATAGCTCTCAAAACAATGGTAAGAACAACAGAAGATGCTGGGAATGATGTCTGACTGTTTCCAAATATTTTGCTACCTGGCCAAGTTAATGTTTCCATTGAGATACGAGAGCTTAAGTAAGGCGGAGGTAGAACAGCCAGTGATGTTGCTGCAGGGTAACTCAGTGCCTTTTTTCTGTTACTTGAAATATGATGTTAATATATGCAAAACTTTATCCTCTTTGATTCGTTTACAAAAATATCAGTGAATATTGTTGTACAACGGTTGCGTGAAATGGGGGGAAAACATCAGTTTCTTTGTTTTGAAGAAAGTTGAGAAGGCTGTAGATACATTTTGTGGTCATAGTCCACCTTCTTAGTATTTAGATTAAGCTGAAATAGCGTAATTTTAAATAATTAAGTGTTTTCATTAATTTTAACATTGTTAAGACCTCGTATTATTCTCTGCTGGAAACATTCACAGAAAACCGGTAATGCAGCGGGTAGACTCAACTGTAAATGCTTATCCTCTGTGACCTCTACATTTTCAATGCATAAGTCACTTTTTGCTTTAATTAAAGGGTATTATGTTACCTGCAGTCTTTCATATAAGCACATTACGTTTTGACAAACCTGATTAAACAATGAAATAAGATAGAAAGTGTATTAATCCAGCTTGATCTGGTTTCGTCCTCTGCTCTGTTTGAAATGCATCACTTTTTAAAATTCCCGACATAATTGTGTTGTCCTGATGTCATGCATGGCATTAGAAGCCCCAGTATCGGTAGTATTTCCTTTAAGTATGTTTTACGTATTCGGTATTTATTCTAACGTGATATCCGTCAGTCCTTAATGCACAAGAACATGATTGTATTCCCTGTGGTTTGTTCGTGCATGGTTAGTTGGGTTATATTGGCTCTAGGCTTATCGTCTGCCAGGGTTACTTAGGAATTCATCGTTCAAGTCACAACTACACTCCAAGTTCCGAAGATATATGGACGTCCATACATCCTCCCACCGATTCTGATTCTTGAGTTTACTTAAAAGATGAAGGTTGCATTAGTATCTATATAGTTGTCTCTGCTACCACATACTGTTTATGGTGAAAAGGAACATATCCTAAAGTGACCTGAAATGACAAACTGTTTTGTGACATCCCTCATCGTTTTTATGAAAATTAAAGGTCGTGTAAAAAAATGTACGAAATCTCTTACATTCTCTTCGTCAAAATTCAAAGATAACGATATCCGTTTTCTATGTTGTGCCCCATGAGCACGACGATACGACTCTTGCGCTTGGGCTTTGACTTGAGCAAGGCTTGATTCACGTGGTGAAATACTACTGACGAAGGAGGGAGGTTTCCGACAAGGCGCCCTCAGTCATAACCGAGAGTTGAAGCACCAGGACACAAAGGCAACCCTTGGCAGGTCTCTAGATTGGCTGGAGAGACAAAAGGAAACGGGCACACGATCGTTGACTGGCTGGCGTTGATTGCCAGAGACCCGTGAAGAGCATAGAGGCTGGCTATGACCTCCCTTCTTAAGCAACATGACTTAGGTTGAGGTCAGCCTGTGCGAGGGGCGACTCTGTAGAGTGTGGTCAAATTAGCTGGTTACTATTGTGATTACAGTGCCGGGCGCCTGTGACTGATTTCGCCTCTCACCTCTCGAGAATGAGTGTCATTGCTGAATGACACAACATATATCATGCTCAAGTTGAGAGTCATATTTCTTGGTATATCTAACACAAGTAAATTCACACACACACACACACACACACGCACACATATATATATATATATATATATATATATATATATATATATATATATATATATATATATATATATATATATATAATGTTACGAACGACTGATATAACGTTCAGTAACAGTTCTGTTACTTGAGGAGTAAGTCACACCTGGCACCCTCGAGGGCTAGGCTGGCTGCTCGCCATGGTGTTGATTTGTCGTCCATAACCTTTCCCTGTCGGGGTCTCGGAGGCCTCAGACACTGGACAGACCCATACACGTCCTGAATAGCTGAGGGTTGTCCCGCTAACAAGTCGTAATGGCCCTTTGTCCCATCTCGGGAGTTGGTCTCATGTAGTTTGCCACCCTGATAACTCACACGCCTGAACTCCGGAGACGAGGCATAAGGTCGGTGGTCTCACTGGAGAAGAGGAAGTCTGTAGGCCTTATGGTGTCCGTTTTAGCATGGCATCGTCGTAACTCGTGTATGTAAATGAGATGGACCGGCGCCATACATCGTACCAAAGACTGATCGAGAATTAGCATTGTAGAAAAGGTGGGGTCAAGCGTCAGTCAACATAGATGATAATAATAATAATAATAGTAATAATGCTAATAATGATAAATGATGATAATAATGATAATGATAGTAGTAGTAGTAGTAGTAGTAGTAATAATAATAATAATAATAATAATAATAATGATAATAATAATAATAATAATGATAATAATAATGATATTATTATTATTATTTTAAATGTTATTAATGATAGATCTTATAAAACCTTTTTACTGTTTCCACCTTAGGTTGTTGTAATGATACTGTAATTTTGATATACGTTTTATTTCTTAAAATGCAGCCAAAGTCTGAAGTATACGAAAAGTACACGCCCTACAGCTAGTGGAACTAGAACAGTGAGATGAGGAGGTAAACATACGTGTCTTTGGGCATAACAAATGGAATGATAACCGATATATTCCGAGGGCTTATAATTCCGAAGCATTACTTCGAAGTCATGAATCCTAACACAGTGAAAATTTAGGTAAGTTTAGGTTATTTAGTACCATTTTCTTTTTCGGAATCGTGAGTGTTCGAATCTGTGATGTTTGGGAATAACTTAAACAGAATTGAACGCTGACTGTTTTGGATGAATGGACCACCTCACAGAATTCGCCAGGACCTCTGAACTTGCGACCACTGTGGCAAGATGTCCAAGAAACTCGTGTATTATGAATGTAAAAGAAAATAAGCTTAGTCAATTGAATGTTCATATGTATGGGGTACATGTGGAAATTTATGGGGTTGGAGTATTGGTAGGGGAAAAAAAACAAAACAGACGAACAAATGAATAAACACAATAACGGAATTCGTGACTAATGTCTTTGGAAGTTTCTGCAAGATGATGATGGGTCTTTACTTTGGATTTTGATTTGTCGTTCTTGGAGACTCTCTCTCTCTCTCTCTCTCTCTCTCTCTCTCTCTCTCTCACACACACACACACACTCAGTGGTAAGCCTTGTAGATACTTGTAAAACGCGCTTCCTCCCTCCTATTTTACATCAATGGTATATATTACGGTGGTTTAGGACAACAGCAGGCCCAGACACGAGTCGTCAAGCATCAGGTAGCTTTTCAATGTGTACCGTTGGTATGTTTAGTATCATTATTAAACCTCTTCTAACCATCGACCGACCTTAAACAGTATTTCCGTATGTCTTTTTGGAACATCATTCTTGTCTAAGGCTTGTATTGTGTGATCTTTGGTTACTTCGTCTTGACACAATGAAGAACCGTTGACTGTCGAGGTCGTCTCTCTAATATTGAAATTTGAAGGCTGTGATCAGGTCACCCTTATCTCGTCTTCTCTTCCTTGGTGCAGAAATGTGTAGCTTTCTGTCTGCAAGTCAGTTTCCTTTAATTGAGATACTGTCTTAGCTGCCCATCTCTGGATGCTCTCACATAATCTCCGTGCCTCTTTAAGGTGCGCTGGCTAGACGTGAGAGACATAATACAGTTTTGGTCTGATGTAAGAATATAAATAGTTGACCAAACATTTTCTTATCCATTTAGATAAATTCGTTTTCTGATTTTGCCTGGGGACAGCTTGCTGTCTGATGCGACACTGTGACGACAGGTTAGGTACAAGTGTCTCGTTCGTAGACAGATTCAAGTGGTTTAGTTCCCGCCTTCCATCGCCGCGCCACGTCCTCAGACTTTAGCACCTTCTGGGATCAGATTTCATCAACGAACTTTTGGAGTTTGTTTAGGTCCCTTTGTAAGGTGATGCAAGTCATCATTATTCTTTCTTTCTTACTCATGACCTTGGCAACATTTACAAACATGTTCAGGTGAGTCAAGCGAATGCCTTATACTAAGAAGGGCAGGAGGCTGCCCTGTGGCACACCATTATGTGTGTGTGTGTGTGTGTGTGTGTGTGTGTGTGTTGTTATTGGCTTGTGAAGATTTCCTGGGGGATACCAACACGACAAACATTTCACTGTAAGGTCAAGTCTGCCTAAGCCAGGCAGGCAGTCATACCCATGGGTCGTGCCCTCGTCTCAAGGATCGTACCGTCGTGCTCAAGGGTCGTACCTTCTAGCTGAGGGGGGAACACACCGTCGTGCTTCAAGGATCGTACCCTCACTTTGAGGTGTCGTAGCGTCGTGCTTCAGGACATGACCGTGTTGCTCAAAGAGATTTGTGTCCTGGCGAGCTGCCAGTCGGTTAAGCCTGGCCACACGCTGGGGTTAGCCCTAGAGTGGCGTCCCTCACGTGTCACATGCCGTTGAAGGCTCTTGTCCCTCAGGCCAAGCTAAACATTGACCCGTCATGCCACCAAGCTTAGAATATACCTTGAAATTGTATATATATATATATATATATATATATATATATATATATATATATATATATATATATATATGTATGCACACACACACACACACACACACACGCGCGCGAGTATAGTACATATATATGTTTTGCGGTCATATATTATGGCAATTATTATGCAAAAAATCCTCGATATCACTTGTAAGATAAGGACGCAGTAGACCTCTTTAATGCTGTGAGATTAGACCACATCAGACAAGCTACAGCTGTCTGGTGGAGTCTATAAAGTATGCTCCAGCTCCACTTCATGACACAGACGTGATGACATCACATGAACCAGCTCGAGGGCAATTGATGTGGAATTTAAAAAAAGGACCTCTTATACCAGTGGGCCATAAAACCATAAGGGCACAAACACCCATATGGACCATACATAGGACGAACGTCCGTACACGAAGCTAGGCTAGGCTTGTGTCGGCTGCCATGGACGGACCATAGTCCAGGGGGTCAAGACTGTGGGTTCATTTATACATGACAGTATCGCCTTGTCACTCTTGATAACTGAGAAGATTATTAACTGAAATGCTGTGTGTGTGTGTGTGTGTGTGCATATATATATATATATATATATATATATATATATATATATATATATATATATACAATTTCAAGGTATATTCTAAGCTTGGTGGCATGACGGGTCAATGTTTAGCTTGGCCTGAGGGACAAGAGCCTTCAACGGCATGTGACACGTGAGGGACGCCACTCTAGGGCTAACCCCAGCGTGTGGCCAGGCTTAACCGTTCTAAGTTGTGGTTGTCTTGGAGGATACGACAGCAAAACGTTACCAGAAGAAACAACGAGTTGCAGTTGGTAATCTTATTAGTTATGAGGAATGATATGGCACCAGTACAAGGCATAACGAGGAAAATTTGTGATGTATACCACATGACTCTTAAGATTCTCTTAAGCATGTAGATGTTTCGCAAGTCTTTCTCCGGAGGTAAACTAAATTCAGAGGGAACTTTTTCATTCCATTCATAAAGTTTGGTTAAAGATCCAAGGCTGTTCGGCAGACAAAGAGGATACGATCATGTTACCCATGAACTGACTGTCTTTGAGGAGTTTCAGTCTATCGTATGTTTGTACCACACACACACACACACACACACACACACACACACACACACACACACACACACACACTTATAATTCTTTTACGTTGTATATTTTGTGAATAGAGATTTTGACCTTATTTTTCCTTCGTGTAAGGGCATCAGGCAATGATGCAAACACCTTGCTTCGGTACGTGGAATATCTGCCAACCTAGCAAAGGTGATGACACATACGTCATCACCGAACGTCAGTACTTATGTGTACAAAAGGACTTGGAGTGAGGGTCGTCTGACCTGGCCAATTGGTAGACCAGATCTCTCTGGTTGTACTGGTATGGGAGGGTGAGGGGAGGCAGGACAGGTACAGACAGTCTCAGGCCTCTCTCGCTCATCTCACTAGTATGTCATATACAGACCCATGGGTGATCCGTAGATCCAGCAGGGGATTGGCTACACCAACGTGTGATCCATGTATCCAGTAGGTGATTGGCTACACCAAAGGGTGATCCATAGATCCAGTAGGTGACTGGATACACCAAAGGGTGATCCATAGATCCAGCAGGCGATTGGCTACACCAACGGATCCAGCTACACCATGGATCCAGCAGGTAATTGGCTACACCAACGGGTGATCCATGGATCCAGCAGGTGATTGGCTACAGTGGCTAATGATGGCGCGTATCGTGGCCCTTCGTGCTCTTAGATTCACCAAGTTTCCATCTGTCACGGGCCCTTGCCTGATGGCGGCGTGTTTTTCTGGTAACGGATGTTCCTGCAGATGTTATTAAGCAATTATAGCCACGAGCCAAGACCGAGGTCATGAAATGAGGAACTGTGCGTTGCGATTAACAGCTTAAGTAAAGTTAGCTGAATGCCGTGAGTACGCTAAACTTGTTTTTATATATGGGACGAGAAAGTTTTATGTCGTTTCATCTTATTACGAAGGTGATTCTTACCATCTCTGGAAAGATGTGTGAGTAACACATCCAACCACACACAGTTGATAAAAGATCATTAGCTTCGCTGGTGTTCCCCCTTCTGTTCTACGTTGTGTACGTTGCATGACGTCAATATTGGGGTCTTCTTGCTAAGGTTGATAGAGTATTATTAGTTTCACATCAGAAATCGTTGTGCCCGGGTGGTAGAATCACTGTACAGTGACTTGACAAAGGGCAGTAGATATTAAGGTATACAAGAAAACGAATTATGGACCAATAAGGGGGCGATTTATCATGGGCAAGGAGGTTGAATTATCGTACAAAACGAGTGAGGCCATCGAATGCAAGGGAGGATGAATTATCGTACAAAAGGAGTTGAATTATCGTATGCAAAGGGGTTGAATTATCGCACAAAAGTTGCTTTATGGTTGGGCAAAGGGCTGAATCATCGTACAAAGGGAGTTAAGTATCGTACACAAGGTGTCGCGTGAGAGCAGATGGTGGAGTGTGTGTGTGTGTGTGTGTGTGAGAGCGTGGTGGAGGGGTAAGGTGGGCGTCGCGAGGGATTGTAGCCTGGTGGTGTGTTGTCAGATTAAAATAGTTGGTCGCGTCTCCACCGGTGGCGGGTGTCGGGGCGCAAGGGGGCTTGTTGTTGTGTCGGGTGCGAGGGGGTGTATAGCCTTGGGCGGGCAGCATGCTGTGTTGGGGGCGACCCAGCATCAAGCAGCACGGCCGCCCCTTAAGGGACCTGCTACCGTAACGTACGCACGGCTATCTTCCCGGATGGGCGCGAAGAATTTCGAAATGATCAATACGACTCGCGTTATCTCGGTAGGGTTGGTAAGCATGAGTGTGAGGCAGATTTCATGATGATTATGATGACTTCAGTTTATAGTCATCTCCATCGAACTATTTGATTAATATAACATTTATTATCGCTGTTATTCGGTTAACTACGATCTCATGAAAACTGGGGGGCTACCAGTTTTTCAAAATCTTTCGTTCGTGGTGTCATACTGTTTCACACAAAAAGTGGTAAGATTATTATTTTTTATTTCTTAACGTGTGTTCCCCAGCATTGCTGCCCTACCTAGTTTTGAGCCCTGTTGAGCCATGAGCAGGTAGAACTGCTGGGTCCACTGATATGTTTCCTCACTGACCCTCCCTCAGCATGATCTTGGTCGCTGCATTAAGCATCATATGTTTGCATAATGATGTTTACTTGTTGTTGGGCCTCATGAAGCGAATCATTATGGAACCTGTGACGCAACCGAATCATTATGGGAACTGTGACGCAACCGAATCATTGTGGGAACTGTGACGCAACCGAATCATTATGGGAACTGTGACGCAACCGAATCATTATGGGAACTGTGACGCAACCGCATCATTATGGGACCTGTGTCTGCATCAGGGCTGTCCTCCCTCCCTCCCCTCCACGCAGGTGCAGACCCTGAATTTTTTCCATTAATTTCCGTCCACCGGCCATCCCGACCCCCTGCTGGTGTCCGAGACCCGGTATAAACGCGCGGCTGATGTGTTCGCTGAGGAGCACTGCGTAGTTTGCTCTAGTCGCTAGGTGGGTAGGATGGTCGCTCCGTGGCCCGGTAGGATGGTCGCTGGTCGCTGCGTCGCCCGGTAGGTTGGTCGCTGGTCGCTGCGTCGCCCGGTAGGATGGTCGCTGGTCGCTGCGTCGCCCGGTAGGATGGTCGCTGGTCGCTCCGTCGCCCGCACCATTGCTTTGAGAAGGGGAATGATAGGTTGCATTGATACGTATATAAAATCAGGAACGAGACGGAAAATATACGTAAAAGGGTAATGATAGAACAGATCTTGACAGCGGTGATGTGCGACATGTTGTCTGTTATCTACGTGCCAGAGTGTGTAGTAGACAGCAGTGCGAATCACCGCCGAGATATATGACGCGGATAAGAAGATAATTTTTTCTCAGCAGCATTTTTCGTTGATGGCGACATAGGCGGATCGCTCATCTGTCTCAGGGACATCGTCGGTGATTTTACCGTCAGAGATTTACATATTGTTTTTGATCCTTATTCAAATTGTCGTACATCCTCATGAACCTTCACGTTCCTAGTTGGTTCTTTGCAGTTTACCCTGCGCTGCATTGCGGTAAACGGAGTTTGTTTATCTTCCATAATAGCCTAGTAGGCTTCCCTTTACCCCTCCATCCCTGACTCATCGTATCTTTGTATTCTTCACCATATAGCATTCTCTAACGGGTAAATTAACGTCAACACTGTCATATTTCTGTCAACCTCGTCGCATCATTGACTTATTAACATCGGATTCATTCCCTTACATTTTTACTTGCATTCAGCCTCAGGTCTGCCTCTCTTCCCTGCTACATTTTTTTTTTCTAGTCCGTTGTATATTCTTCATCCCCTGCGGGCCTCAAGCCTTGACGATCCTTGAGTCGGAGTTGAGCCAAGTCAATAAAGTCTGCGGAGTTTGCCAAGCCAACCGAAATGTGACTCATTAAGACTCGCTCTCTTCTCACAACAGGTTTTCTTTTAGAATCATAACAAGGCTAGTTTACTGTGGTGTTCGTGGGCTCGTATGGAGGACAAGTTTTGAGGTATACTCTTCTGAAGTTTCTTTCAACACATGCATTTGACAAGAAGAAACTCACTTGAACTCACAAAAATAAATGTACACACACACACACACACACACACACACACACACACACACAAACGCACGCACACGCGCGCCGCAACCAACAGTTTATGGTGAAGCAACCGAATCATTGTCGCCACCGTCACATCCTTCTACCTGAGATCCCTCGCCCTCGAGTTGCAGTTGGGCTTCACAATCACATCGACCTCACACATACCACCACGATAACAGCCGTGTTCCATCCACTGTGAGATCATCATTTGTGTAAAGATTATAATCGTCTCCACTTATTAATAATCCCATTTTTTATCTATTTATTTTAACGGCGTTTATTTAAGCTTGTGGATGTACTTCATGAATTATTGATCATCATTAGTAGTGTTACACATTCAGACACAGGCATGTATCCGTGTTCGGCACTCTCATACATAAGCCGTCATGGATGGCTCAGACTCTGTTCTTAACTCTAGATTTTCCTGTGGTGAGCGCTACGTGCTTGCCTTACCCAAAGGCAAAATTTCATCGTAGGTACTCACAGCCAGGCTGTCGCCGGGAGGTACTCTCTCTCTCTCTCTCTCTCTCTCTCTCTCTCTCTCTCTCTCTCTCTCTCTCTCTCTCTCTCTCTCTCTCTCACCCGTCTCTTCACCATCTCTTATTGTCTATTGTCCCATTATCATCTCGCATTCCCTAGACACGTCTTTCCACCGCCTCTTTCTTATGTTCCCTGTTCCTCCTCTTTCTCTCGACCATCCCTTTCCCCTCGATCCTTCCTTGTGTTCTCTTTCCCTTCCATCCCCGTCTTTTTTCCTGTCTTTCTTATCATAATTCTATCCATTTCCCATTCTTTTTGTCCGTCCATTTTCCTTTTTCTCTTCCCTTCTCTCCTTCGGTTCCATCTCCACCTGTTCTTTATTCCCATCTTTTCCTATTCCTGTGTATTCCTCGGTGTCCTTCCGTTTGCAGTTTCATTCCATCGGTAATGGAAAAATATAGAAAATGGAGAACATAATGCCAACATCCACAAAGGGAGAACACTCCTCAAGTCCGCACTTAAAAAAAAAAAAAAAAAAAAAAAAACCGACTCTATTCCCCTCTTCCTCTTCAGTTTTACTCACCATTTTCTCAGTGCCTCTTGCCCTGAGCCTACCCTCGTTCCCCGCTCCTACTGTACCCAGAGTGCCACCAACACCACCGCTCGTGTTGTTTACATATTTATAACCCGAGTGTGGAGGTGCACGACGACGCGGGCCGAGCGGGTCTCCTGCGTATTTCCCAGCTTGTCCTCGCACGCTGGGTGAACTGTGCCGTCATGAGCCAGTGCTGGGGAGGCTTTCGGTAGCAACCGCTGCAGCAGGAGGAGTAGTACCATCGCCAGCAGGAGGGATAGTACCATCGCCAGCAGGAGTGGTAGTACCATCGTCAGCAGGAGTGGTTGTACCATCTATCGCCAGCAGGAGTGGTAGTACCATCGCCAGCAGGAGTGGTAGTACCATCGCCAGCATGAGTGGTAGTACCATCGCCGGCAGGAGGGTTAGTACGATCGCCAGCAGGAGTGGTAGTACCATCGCCAGCAGGAGTGGTAGTATCATCGCCAGCAGGAGGGGTAGTACCATCGCCAGCAGGATTGGTAGTATCATCGCCAGCAGGAGTGGTAGTACCATCGCCAGCAGGAGGGTTAGTACGATCGCCAGCAGGAGTGGTAGTACCATCGCCAGCAGGAGTGGTAGTACCATCGCCGGCAGGAGTGGTAGTACCATCGCCAGCAGGAGGGGTAGTACCATCGCCAGCAGGAGGGGTAGTACCATCGCCAGCAGGAGGGGTAGTACCATCGCCAGCAGGAGTGGTAGTACCATCGCCAGCAGGAGTGGTAGTACCATCGCCAGCAGGAGTGGTAGTACCATCGCCAGCAGGAGGGGTAGTACCATCGCCAGCAGGAGTGGTAGTACCATCGCCAGCAGGAGGGGTAGTACCATCGCCAGCAGGAGGGGTTGTACCATCGCCAGCAGGAGGGGTAGTACCATCGCCAGCAGGAGTGGTAGTACCATCGCCAGCAGGAGGGGTAGTACCATCGCCAGCAGGAGGGATAGTACCATCGCCAGCATGAGTGGTAGTACCATCGCCAGCAGGAGTGGTAGTACCATCGCCAGCAGGAGGGGTAGTACCATCGCCAGCAGGAGGGGTAGTACCATCGCCAGCAGGAGGGGTAGTACCATCGCCAGCAGGAGGGGTAGTACCATCGCCAGCAGGAGGGGTAGTACCATCGCCAGCAGGAGTGGTAGGCCATCAGCAGGAGTGGTCGTGGAAGAGTCACAAAAAGCCGCAGCTGTGTATAAAAACAATGTGGCCTTACGCTGGATATTATTCCTCCTCCTCCTCCCCTCTCCCCTTTGCCCACCCTACACCGCCCGCCCGGCCACACATCCCAGACCTGGGACGTTATAAACAAATACCCTCGACCACCCGTCTACGTTCTGTAGCTGCTCTCATGAATACGACTATTGCGGAGACTTCTAGATCCTCACGGACAGATCTCCCAACAGTCAATACTTCATGGGAACGATTACGAAATCTTGCCATGTCCTCATTCTCATGCAGATCACTTCTGCTTCCATCCCACAACCTACGGTGCATACGCTATATAGGGGGATGCGCCACCTGGCGATGCCGGGCCCGCCATCTGGTGACCATGTGGGATCCCCAGATCGCCCTGCCACACGCCCTGCGGGCCACAGCCTCACCAAGTGAGCATTCCTCGCCATGGCACTCTTACCTCAGCCTAGTGTCTCTTCAGCACCGTCAGCCCTCCGTGAACGACGAAGGGCGCCAAGCCGTCGCCTCCCGCGTCAACACTAGTGCACCCATCTCACACCCCTTCCCTACGCTGTGGCCATAGCCCGTTCAGAATCATTCTCTGCCACCCATTACGGTCGATCTAGTACCCATTAGGTCTATCATTCCGCCATTGACCCCCCCCCTTCCCCCCATTCCTGATGAACGTAGGACCCGAAACCCCCATAATCCATAACTTGTGTAACTACTACGCGCCCAGCCTCGTAGTATCCATTGACCGCTAGAGACAAGGAGGCAAGCCGCTCCTCTACGCAGACCATATCAATGTGGTCAGCAGGAGTAGCAGCAGTAGTAGTAGCAGTAGCAGCAGGAGTAGCAGTAGTAGTAGCAGTAGCAGCAGGTTTAGTAGTAGTAGTAGCAGTAGCAGCAGGAGTAGCAGTAGTAGTAGCAGTAGCAGCAGGTTTAGTAGTAGTAGTAGCAGTAGCAGCAGGAGTAGCAGTAGTAGTAGCAGGAGTAGCAGTAGCAGCAGGAGTAGCAGTAGTAGTAGCAGGAGTAGCAGTAGTAGTAGCAGTAGCAGCAGGAGTAGCAGTAAGAGTAACAGCAGAAGCAGCAGGCGTCCTATCATCTTGTGGCCTCAGCTAAGCCAGCCATCTCATCACTGTTCCTCCTCCCCTGTATGTATATATGTATGTATGTATGTATTTACATGGGACCAAGAGTCCGACACAATGACGCTGATTGGACGAAAGTCCTCCGGCCTCAGCTACTTACTTACGCTAGTTTACGCAGCGCACGAATTCGTTTTACTTGCCATCTGAAGCACGACCAGTAGTAGTAAACTTAAACATGCCAGACTTGGCCAAAGTTTATGGACCCTGACTGAACTTAACTGTATGGATCGTGAGTGACTGAACTTAACTGTATTGATCGTAAGCGACTGAACTTAACGTTATGGATCGTAAGTGACTTAAGTTTATAGATCATGAGTTACTTAATTAACTTTATGGATCGCAAGTGACTTAAATTAACTTTATGGATCGTAAGTGACTTAGATTAACTTTATGGATCGTGAGTGACTGAACTTAACCTAACTTTTCGATTGTAAGTCACAGCCTCATGGGACCTTCGTAACTTTACCTAACCTGCAGATCTAAGTTGACGTATTGCTTAACGTAACGGAACCTTGCCTCACGTAACGTAGCGTTCGCCTGGACTTCACCTCTCGCACCAGCACCTGTTTACGTGAGAAGACGTCAAGGCTGGCGCGCGCGCGAGACATCGCGACGTTGACTTCAGGAGGTCGCGGGCACTTGGCCAGCCCCTGCAGCGCTTAGCAACGTTGGCTACCCTGATGTGAGCCCCGCCCGGGGTCTCGCCCCACACTCTGGGGTGACATTACCAGACTCTCCCCGCCTAACCTCCCCAAGCCTCAAATCTCCACCCTAGGATTCTTCTCCCCTACCTCATCCCTCCTACGAGCACTCACACCCCTAGCCTAACCTTCCCTGCCTCACCGTCACCCCAGCGCTATACTCCCCGACCAATCTCCCCTGTCACCCCTTGCTACTCCCCAGACCCACTCAGACTCCCTACCCTCCTTAACTTTGTTCTGTCTTTCCTTCTCTATTCTGCCATTTTGTCTCATGTCTTCCGTGTCCCTTCGTTCCCATTATCTCATCCCATGTCACTTCCACTCATCCGTTTCTCCACTCACACACTTTTTTTTTTCCCCCACGTCCACACCTCTCTCTCTCTCTCTCTCTCTCTCTCTCTCTCTCTCTCTCTCTCTCTCTCTCTCTCTCTCTCTCTCCGTCTCCTCCCGTCCCTCCAGTGTGTGAGAGGCTGTGTTGGTGCCTGGCAGGGAGCCGAGGGGTCAGCAGTTAACAGGCTTGAGGTGCCAGGAACAGCCAGCCAACCCCCTTTCTGACCGCCACTAATCTGATCCTCCTCCACTCGTCTCCCTCCGTCACCACCGGTATATTCCCACCAGACGACGGTGCCTCTGGCGCGTCCGTCTGTAACGAGAGAGGACACCAGGGCAGGAGGACTCCGTGTGATTTGACGGTGCTGAAAGACGAGGTGAAATTAGTTTTTAAGTTTTTTTTTTTTTACCCGCGCGTTCACTCAGGAGAAGCGTCAGCCAAAGCAACAGCGTCTCACAGAAGACAAGTTGCGTCTTGCTCCTCACCGACCCTGTGTCATTATGGAGGCCAATTTTGCTGCTGATACGTTTAGCAATTTATTTTTGGTCGACGGAGGTAGAGACAGGCAGAGATTTATACAGACTTTTGTCTGTTTTTTTTCTTAACGAATCAATGCAGCTGGAGACAAACATCAGTGACCCGTAGGAGGATGCAGCTAATGTCTTGCTTGTTGTACACACTTGTCCAACACACTGAGGTATACAGGACTCCTCATATGTCAGATCCTAAGAACCGTGTGTATGCCTCACACTCTGAACAGCTGCAAGCTGTGTGTGGAGACACGACGAGCCGGGCATCACAGACGAAGTGTAGGGAATGGGAGCTTAGAACATGAGACGGAGTGAGGGTCATGTTCGTGTGTGTATGGGGTGTGTGGAGAGAGCTTGGATGTTGCCAAGCAGTGGGGCAGCCAGGGATGTAAGGAAATTGAGATGATGGACTAATATTCATTAGAACACTGGCCATGACAATTACTGTCACACAGGATAAGATATGACACTGAGTTAGTCGTGAACAGGTGTGGAAGTGACCGCCCTCAAGCCGCCGATAAAGACTTTGATCTTTTAGCTTCGGTTTTGTCAAAGAGGGCCGAGGGACGCGCCTCCCTAGATGTGAGGGCTGATTTAGCCATGGCATTTGTCAGGGTTGGAATGTTTAGAGGGGAGGAAGGAAGGCAGGGTGAAACGCTGGTGTGGACCCGGAGTGATTTAACAGCTTCTCTTGCAAGTTGAGACGTCTGAGGCATCACAGAGAAAGACTGCGGTTTGTAGTTGACCCTAATACTGTTAATGCAGGAAGTTCCGACACAGGTACTGGTGAAGGGATGAGGGTAGGGAGGCAATCATGGTAACGGGAAGTACCTGAAACAACGCGTCTGTGAGACTTTCATTCTCACAGAGCGTTCATGATGTGGTGCATTGAATTTGCAGTGGTTCTGGCATCAGGAGTTGAAAGGGACATTATGATGATCGTTAAGGGGCTGCTGGGTAAAGGCCAGATAAACCAAGTGATGAGAGAGACTTGTGAAGAAGAGTGGTGCAGTAGTTTACTGGTTCACACAGACTGGTCAGGGAGGATTGCGGTTTGATACATGTTCTGGTTTATATGGTTTAGACTCGAAGGGATATGTGGGTTTACGTGATTTGATGTGAGAGGGAGTCGTGGATGATTTCGCCCTACGAGTTTTGCGAGACTTCGTGTGGAAGAATGTCTTGGCTTAATACCAGTATAGATTTGTATGTTTTGGTTTGGAGGAGGGTCGTCTGTCTCATTCTGTCTATCATACCGTCTCCCACTCTGCTGCAGGTTGTACTCTGTCCTCTTCTGCAGGAGATTAAGACACTGCACGTCCACTATCCACCCACAGGCCCTCTCAATCTCTCCATCCACCTCACTCCCTGCCTTACTCATCCCTTATGTATCCATTCCTTTTCATCCGTCAGGACAATCGCAGCATTTGCTGTCATCATCGTAATCATATCTTCCCTCTCTTCCTATCGTCTGCGTCCTCTTCGTTTTCCACGATCTAATGAAATACGATATTTAGCTTCCTTCACTCCGACGGGGCTTCCTCCACATTCACGTTTCTTTCGTCAACATCGAAAGTTCACTGGAGCTGTGGTCCCGCGAAAGTTCCACCTCACCGGGAGACTCGCTCCTTGACCCATCACGGGGTCGTTGATACGGAAGATAAATTAAACAACAACACACAGAGACACGAACCAAATCATGGGGATATGAAGCATGAGTTGGGACATGGAATGCCATCCGTCCAACAGTCAATAGAAAGTTGTAGGAAATAAGGAATCGGATAGTCCAAATCGACGACCCCTTGGTATAAGGGGCTCTGATGCCAGAGTTTGTCAAATGGTTTAGGGAAAATATCCCGTAAAGACAGACAAGAGATCTGTTGTGTGCCAGCGGTAAAAACCCGTACTGCATGTATGATGAAAATATTAAAAGTTCACGAGATCCTGTCTGTTCATTACGGACATTATGATTGAAGTGGGGACGTAGATGAGGGCTGAGGGTCTGCCTGTAATGGGAAAGAAGATTCTTTTTTTTCTTATTTTTTTTTTCGTAAGGGGAGTGAGAGGATGCTGGGATACAAGGAACGTACGACTGAAGGAGGGAGAGACTACTGATAAGTATGCGGAGAACTCTGCCTAAATGTGTTGGTCGCTGGAGCTTAAAGAAGCTGACGAAGAACATCATCTGCGTCAGGAGATGAGGCATCGAGAATCATTGTCAAGCAACACACATACTGGCTCAGGCTAGGGTTTATATATTATATATATATATATATATATATATATATATATATAATGTGTATGTGTTTGTATAGCGTTAATGAGATAGCCTTGATTGGGGCCTCAGGCGCCCGTGCCGTCTCTGCGAACGCACAAAAAAGATATTGTTATCAGCGGTAGAACCCAGGAGGAAGCATCGCCACCACGGCTGATGATGAGTTCTGGCTATGATGTTTATCTGGGTCTAGGGTGCGCTCCCTTGGTCAACACAGAGCTCTCTCTCTCTCTCTCTCTCTCTCTCTCTCTCTCTCTCTCTCTCTCTCTCTCTCTCTCTCTCTCTCTCATAATGTTGTGTAGGTGTGAGGAGATAAGGTTTAATAAAATGTGATAGGGGTTGGTTCGGTATACTGTAGTGATCCTGGACGAGGGACAGATGGCTGTGTTGCTGTTAGACTGACTGTGAAGGAAATAATTGTTGGAGTATAGATTTATTTACATACCTTAGGGGCGTTGCTGGTAGACTGGAACTACTGCTGTTAATGTTGTCCCTGCTCCTACATGGGGTGTTGGTGAGGGGTTGTTGGTGAGGGGATGTTGGTGAGGGGATGTTGGTGAGGGGATGTTGGTGAGGGGTTGTTGGTGAGGGGTTGTTGGTGAGGAGTCATGCTTAGAACATGTGTGGGTTGCTGGTCTGTGTCTTCCGGCGTGGTTAGTGAGGATAGAACACCATATGAATGGTCTCCTTTGAAGCCTAGTGGTTTGTTGTCTCCCCACACCGATTGAAGGGTCCGTGTGGTCCCCTGAGGATGTGGATTGTAGGACTTCAGGAAGGACTTGCGTACACCACCCCAGCAGTCGCTACCGTGGGGGGGGGGGGGGGGGGGGAGGGGGCTCATGGTATGGGGTTTGGTTGGAGCGTTTTGTAAATAGAAAGACAAATTGCCGAGAGCACTTTAGAGTTATAAATAGAGGATTATGAGAGGCGCAATGTAGTACAAACTAGAGCAGGTGATGGAGAAGTGGTGAAGAATATTTGTAGTTTCTTCAGGAGAGTCAGGAGTGAGAGGAATTTCATCAACAGGTCATGAAGGGGTCACTGTGTGATGCAGGTGTCTGCCTCTCAATTGAGTGGACGAGTGTCACCAGTTGACCATCATCCATCTGTAACCAAACCCGTCTAGGAACAGGGACACCGCTTTTCGTCCACTCGGTCCAGCTATCGCCACAGCGATGCCTTCCAAGGGAAACCCTTGTTTTCATCACCTCATCCAGCAGTGACCCGTTCTCTGAATACGTGAGGAACTGTCGACAGCGGCAGCGGAGGGAATTGTGGTAGGAGTGGCACGGTCAGAGGGAGCAACATAAGCTATGGCTCAACCTGAACTGGTGAATAAAGCAGGGCGCTTCAAGGAGAGCCAGTGTTTGTCTTGTGACTTAATTCGGCAACAGCAGGAGGCAGCTACTCCCCTCCGCGGAGGGAAATAGAAAGATTTAGTTAATTACTCTGTTTACCATGGGAAGTGAGAGGGCTGAGTAGGTTAATAATATGGCCCACAGAAAAAACACGTCCAACTCCAACTTGGAGCAACATGAAAGGAACTTTAGGGTGGCGGAACACGGTCTATACGGGATGTAAAGATCTGGTGGTTTCCATACGGGAATTATTAAGATTAGGGAATAAAAAGATGGACTGCTGGCTGGGGAAGCCGAGGGGAAACTGTTATAATTTTTTTTTTTATATTATTTATGTGCGTGGGAAGATCACTGAGGGGCCGCTGGACGTTCCTGGTAGTGACGTGGGGTTAGGTTGATGGATGGGGCAACCCCCTGTTTAAACCCCCCCCCCAGCACGACCGTCTGACCCTTGAACACGACGACGCGACAGTTTGACCCCTCAGGTGGTATGGACTGGCCTTTGACCTGACCTTAGCCAAGCCATCATACGCAAGGGTCGTACCGTCGTGTTTCTATGGGTCGTACCGTCGTGTTCGAGGGTCGTACCGTCGTGTTTCTGGGATGGTACCGTCGTGTTCGAGGGTCGTACCGTCGTGTTCGAGGGTCGTACTGTCGTGCCTCTGGGGTCGTACCGCTGTGACCAGCGGTTCATGTGCTGTCTATCTCCCTCAGGTCAACAACAAAAAAGAAAATGCCCTTATTTTCTTCATTTTTCCCAGTGTCATTTAAAGTTAAGAATTGTATCAAAAATACTTTTTTTTTTCCCAGTAGATTCATGATAAAAATGTGTGAGTATTTTAGCTTCTTTTTTTTTTAGGGTTACTATCTTGACGTATATTAATTCAGTTATGTAAACGTGCTCATTTACCCGTTTAATTCAGACGCCTGATGTCATTAATCTAATATCTGAGAATCTCTGGACATTGGATTGCTAGAGGGAAAGGGATAGAGGGTGTTGAAAGAGAGAATAACGAGGAAATGTGAAGGAGAGAGAGAGAGAGAGAGAGAGAGAGAGAGAGAGAGAGAGAGAGAGAGAGAGAGAGAGAGAGAGAGAGAATGATCCGCCGAACAGGCTCGACAGGACTCATTATTCTATAGAATGGATCTCAACCAGAGCTCGTAGTAGTAGTAGTCAGGGAGAAAGTAATAGAATGGATGGAAGTCGGTCATCCGCGTTCCTCGGCGTAGCCAGGAAGGCGTCAGACCTTGAGGTATGGTCGTTGGGAGCCGTGGTAGCTGGTCACAACGTGCGCTGTGCGGTTAATGAGCCAGCGTTACCTCCCCGTAAGCGACACTGCCACCTCGATCGCTATTTTCACATTACCATTTTTGAAATGTTTGTCCTCCTGGACTTAATGTTTTATAGCGATGAGGTCGTATGTTGACTTATCGCTTGTCATAGACATTTGGATTGCTTTACGTAGCAAGAAATTAAACAAAATATGATAAAAACGGCTATCGGGCAGCAACTTTGGCTATGAGTAGCGGTGAGCAAGGCTGCCCACGGGACCCACCCTGGACCCTGTGAGGTCATCATGGCGGATGAGGGGCCTGTTTCCTCGCCATATAGTTCAGTGATGTGGATGCTTGAATAAAGGATTCAGCACAGCACAAGGGAAGAATGTGTTCGGTAAAGAAACTAATAATGGTATTTTCCTGAAACAGACGTGTGATTGATATAAAAATACGGGAATGTGGGTCGTAAAATTGACAAAATATATGTATTCAGGAAATAATTTGGTTTAGGGGCACTTTCTGAGAATGATGCGTAATTACCAAATAAAAGAAAAGGGTAAAATAAACTCATGCAAACTTTGACTAGACTGACTTAGATTTGTAGTATTATTGTCAGCGAAATCTGACACCAGTCAGTCTGCTTGTTGTCAGCAATATAGTTTAATGTCGTAATAGCTGTCGTTCCACATGTTACCCTTAATGTATGACATAAGAAATTAACAACTGGTTCTTGACTGACAACCTCAGCGGTAAGTGACTGGCAACACTGCGGTAAGGAAAATGCGATAGGGACTTTATTTTTAGCAGGAGAGAAATGGAGATATGGTCTCATGAATTGGCGTGTAAACAGACAAACACTTTGCGCCAACCTCAAGGGTTGGTTGTGTCTTCCGTCAGTATGGACGTCACGCATTTTGAGAGAGAGAGAGAGAGAGAGAGAGAGAGAGAGAGAGAGAGAGAGAGAGAGAGAGAGAGAGAGAGAGAGAGATAAGGACAGTGACAGAAGCCAAGGTCATATGAAAGTTTGTTTTGTCTGTACGGCGCCACTCCAATAATATTGCCACATGATGTGCCATGTATTATAACTAGTGATAAGAAGAAAAAAAAAAACTAGGACAGAATTGCTCTTGATAATACGGTGAACCTACGCCAAGAGCTATTTTACGTTATCAAAAAATGCTTACCATTTGTTTACGTTAATTCTACATAGTGTTATCTGTTTCTCCTTTGCACATTCATCCCAGAGCAAAATTCAGCAGCAGATAACTCGTTTACCGGTCGGTTTAACGCACCAGATGTTTCCTAACCTAACCTAACCTAACCTAGTCTAGGATAGATTTGCGTAGCTTGGTTTATTGTAACGTAACGTTAGTGGGGGGGGAGACGTATGGTGATTGCAGCAGTGTCGTATAGGGACAAGCCAAGCACCGAGAAAATGCGTTTGCCTCTTGTATTGAACGACTGATAACCCACTGCCAGCTATTCCCACATGTTATCTGCGATCATGATTTTTCTATCAGTTTAGAGTCTGTTTCTGGTTACTATCACTTATATCCCGTTATTTTCCTAAAAAAAAAAGGGGGCCTCAGCTGAATCAGTAGAGATAAATGTAAACATACTTAAGGTAGAGTGGAATAAGGAACGTTTTTGTTTATGTCTTGATTTATTTAAGACATGGGGTGAAGGACCCATGGCATGGGGTAGGTTGTAGGCAAAGATGGAGTGCACAACAGGCACCAAGTTTAGTATGATCTTGAGTATATCATAAAATAAAAGAGAAAGGTCACCCTTAGGGCTACCGTACCTAGGCGTGTTCCCAGCAGGTTTATGATAGGCGACTGCGGCGTGCAGGGGAGGAAGACTTGCCCCCTGGGACCGCCATAATGACTGGTGGTAACATTCCCTCAGTCGCTAGCGGGACTAGGTTTGACCCCTACGCACGGCCTCCCGTGCCACAGTAAAAACGAGTCTTCCTTCTTTTTTTCTTCCTCCCGAAAATTCTTAATGAAATATTTGAGTTGCGGTGGTAAATTTACGTAGATTTTTCTTGGAGGCTATTTTGATAAATAGTTTTGTGTGAAGTATAAAACTGAAATTCATTGCCTAGATGGCTTTATTCAGGGCAGGGAAGTGTACAGGGATCAAGAATGTATTAATTCTTCATGTATACATTGTTCTGTATACATTCTAAACATAGAGAGTGCAGTAAAGAATTATATGGAAAGGAATTCTTAAGCTCAGTAAACTAAGATTGTTGGTGAAAGTAAAGACAACTGAAAATGTCATAAATGGCTGAGGCTGCCTACATTGTACTTAATTTCTAGTTTTTCTTAATCTGGTTTTCTTTATTCATAGCAAAAGTACAGAAGGGAAGATTTGGGAGGTTAAGTTTTGCCCATCCTAATACAGATGAATTGATTTAATTTTTTTCCAGTGGTGCAAAAATAATATCGTTCGGAATTAAAGACGTAAATAGTCTGAACTGTGGTATACAGGTCAGGAACTGAATGATATTTAACGGTTTGGTTTGCAGGTGAAAGATGGTACATCTTTAATTTACAGATTTGCTTTACTTTTTTCCTTTTTTTTTTTTTTTTTTTTTTTTACGTTTTACCTTGAATATCGGAGTTCCTCCTCGAGATAGCTTATCTAATATGGAAATAACGTAAAGACCAGGGGTTTAAGCAGGGGGTATGGAAACTATGCCGATACTATCACACTATTCATTCCATTAATGGGTAGATTGGTAATGAGAATGTTCACATCGAGATATAGACCGCTGATGATGAAAATGTTCAGTGTGCTCGTGACTGAGTAAACATGAACACTGCCATGGTGTATTCACTATCAGAACCGCTTCACATCCTAGACTTAAGGAACGGAACGGAACATATCAACTAATATCTAGGAAACGGAACGGAACGTATCATGAGAGGCTAAAGAATGAAATTGATGGAATTACAGCCAGCAAGCTTGAGCTAAAAGAGTCACAACAAGGAAGAAACAAAGTAAATATATCTGCAATAATCCCTTGGATTGTGATGAAGACAGAAATACACGAGAACCCAGCCAGCCAGCACGTTGGAAAGACTCCATAACATCTTGCCAGACGAAATTCAAGACCCTGCACGAAGTAAACACAGGAACCTTCAAAAGAAGTTTGGATAGTTGGTTAACGACAGTCCCGGAGGAACGGAAGAGTGCGCGTCGTGCATTGCGGCCGAGAAGAGCGTTATTGTTCACTAAGCAACCGCTCGTCCAGCCTAATGGCAGAATCCTGTCGTACATACACTCTCGTGGGCAGCCACCGACCGGTAGGGTTAGTGACGGCTGCGCAGTGAAGCCAGCACTTCAGTGGCTGTCGAGCATTTCTCCCTTGACCCAGGTTGCTGTCTTTTCCTCCTGCTTCACCCTCACGTGGGGCTGCTGGTTTAAAGTCAGAAACATATTAAGCAAACACTCCTTGACACCATCTATTGTTTATGAGGCGAATTATATTGATGTAACCTTGTTAAAGAACGGTAATTGAAATGGCTATGAAACAGATGTGACGAAATGATTTACGAGAATTATCATCCAGTTGAATAAGCTGAAGTTGGATTACCGTTTGGTCATCACACGAAACAGAATACTGTTGTGTAAGTACTGTCGCTAATTCCAACACACGTGTATTTCTTGTTTAATGAGCTTAAAGATCTCAGTCAGCAGTTCAGTCGACCTGACTCAAGTCGTCTTATTTAGCTGTTCGACTGAGGGGGATTCAACCCTGTAAACACAGTGATTCAGTTTCAGTGGCAAAAAGTTCCGTCTTGTAAAGAGAGTGGGAACCCCCGTCCACGGTTGGGTCAGGAGGCCTGCATTACAGCGAGGACAGTGAGGGCATTGTTTGTGTTGGAAGGAGAGGTAAATGGAAGCGCCCAGCCTAGAATGCGAGTGTTCATTCTGACGTTCGGACATACGCTCGTTATCAAGGAACTGACTTAAAGAGGAACTTTGACAAGGTGTATAGAAACTCTGCTAAGATCAGTTACGTAAAACGTGCTGCGCCACACACACACACACACACACACACACACACACACACAGTTTTTGCGAGTCTGTCGTCCGTACAGGGGAGTGTTGGACCACCCCTCACTTCTCGTAGATGGTTGATAAACAGGTTTTTTTTTTTTTTTTACGCAGATTCTTGATAACGCTTACTGACAGTTCTCTTGCCGTAAGCTCGGGGCCCCTTTATTTAGACGAATTATAATAACATCGCGTTATCTTCACCTTAATTAGTACGAAAATGTTGACTCGCGGGCGGAGGATGGTTTTTTTAAAATTTTGGTGTTGTATGGAGACGAGGTATTGTGCAGTGTGAAAACTATGCTATTACTCAGTCAGAACCTGGGGAGGTGGCCAGTGTTGGCTTTTTTAAAGGCCAGACTCTGGTACCCTTGCATCTGCCATTGATTCTAAAGTACATATACGATAATCTTAAGGCTGCTGGATCGACTTTTTTCTTTTTGAATGAGTGTTGTTTAATAATGTTTCCGTAATACCACGTATGTTCATAGAGGTAAGAGGTGGACTTATAGAATCATCGAAGGAGAGCGGAAAGTTGTGGGGAATTTTCGATAGAGAGATGGGCAGATATTGGGTGATGGACATAGATTAATCAGATTTCGTCTACTCCACTGAGATATCCTGTCCAGGTCTGAGTTTACTGAGGAAGTTGTGTCTAGACGAGACGCAGATCGAGTGAGAAGAAAGAGCAGAACTGAAGGGTGTGGAGGAATGCAGTGTTAAATAGTCAGCGTATGAGTGCTTCGCTTATTCTTAGAAAAAAAGAAAACGTTGATGAAAAAGGAGAAAAAGTGTAGAAGACAGGACAGAACCTTGAGGGACACCACTGTTATTGGAGAAAGGGGAGAGGCTGATCCATCTACTACCATGGAGAGAGATCGGCCAGAGAGGAAGCTAGATATGCTGGAGCAAAATTAAGGAGGGAAGGCAAAAGAGGGGAGCTTAGAGATGAGTCTCCGATATACGATCGTGTGTCTTCCCGGAAGTCGGTTGATCACTGAGTAATCGATTCATTGCTTCTTCACTCATTCATTCAAGGAGGCTAACCCTTCATTCAATCGTTCATTTAAGTCATTCATTGGTAGAGTTATTAGCACAGACACATTCTATAGGATGAATAACCTTCACTTTCAGTTGGGATGTTGTCGACAAGCATATGCTGTTTGTTAATGTTGTATTCAATATTTCTCTTTTAGGTCACTCATTGTTGGAGAAGTTTACACGACTGACTTTCACTCCCGGTCGGGCACTGATAGATTTACATGCATTATATTCAGTTGTTGACCTTTGAAGTTCCACAATGATTTTAATTTTCGCTTCCAGAGGGAACTGCCAAACTAATTCTCATTATGAAAAGAACATTATTTCGTTGTTTACTCGTTAGCTTAGCATACGTATATTGTGTTCTGTATTGTCTCTTCTTCTCTCTATTTCCCTCTTTTATTCTCTCTATCTCATTATTTTGTTTACTATAAAAGAGCACCGCTATTTATTAACTCCTTTTCTTATAACAAGCGTCCGTGATATATCACTTAGCAACATTGCTGACCAGGAGTTAGCTCGAATGTAAAACTCTTCTCCCCCCTAAGATAAAGATAGTAATCACACACACACACACACACACACACACACACACACACAGTCAATATATTGGCTGGTAATGGCGGGGGTGGTTGTTCATAAACTTCCTGGCGAACGAGGAGAGCTTCACTTGGCACAGGTTGACGTCTGAGTGTGGCAATGCTGTGGTCTTTCCCATCTTCCCTCTCATCCATTAAGTCCTCGTCTGTGTCCCTCTCTGATATATATATATATATATATATATATATATATATATATATATATATATATATATATATATATATATATCAGTAAAAGCTTATATTGTGATCTGTGACGGAATATGCTGTCAAGCTTGTCATGAAATTGCCAGTGTTGTCACATTTAATGCCATGGCATTTGCGCCTGGCATCCGGAAATTCAGGGCTGACTGTGTGAGATGATGGAGGTGTTGGGGGGTGGGGGTCGGTAACCGTGTTGACCTTTAAAAGTTTATCTCCCGACCTTTGACCTCCTCGGCCGCCCCATACACCCGCCTTGCACACATCTGTCGCTTCCGATGATATCGCGAAGGGCAAGTTAGTACGGATGTCATGCTGGTTGATGTGATGGTGGCTGACGTGTGGGCGTGTTGTGGGGTGGGGTGTTTTCTAGGGTCTTAGGGCTGGCCTGGCACCTGCCCACACCCGTGGACAGGTGCCAGGGCCGTGCCCGTGGCCCTGGGCACGGGGCCTGGCACTAGGGCGTCACTGGGTTCCAACGGTAGGGCGGCTGGTGGCGCGGGTGTGCGCGCGTGTCTCCGGGTGTGTGTGTGTGTGTTTGTCTGTGTGTAGATGGAGGGGGAGGTGGTGGCGAGCGGCCATCCCTCAGTGTGGCTCCGGCTGCGGCCTTGTGAACACCCTTTCCTCCGTCGCTGGTAGCGCCGCCTGCGGCTCGCTAGTGTGCCGACCGTGTCCCACCGCAGCACGTGCTGCCCAGCATGCCCCTGTGTCCGTGTGCGTCCGTGTCCCTACCACGGTGGCACACGTCCTTGTCGTACGACTGCCAGAAGGATCGAGTTATATATAAAGTAGAAAAAAAAAAGATGTTTGTGGCAAAGTCTCTCGGCTCCTTACAAAAGCACCTGACGCACACAGGAGTCACATCACCTGGGAAAAAAATATATGCTATCATACGTCACTCGTAATTATAACGTTAATTACGAACCCCAGGAGGTCCATAGCAGTAGACCTAGACCTTCCTGGGTAGAATTTATTATTCATCTGTACTGAATGCATAATCTTCACTCACGTGCGTGTCATTCACGTCTTTATTTATTCATATTTTTTTTATACACTCGTTTGTTGCTGGACGACATACATGACTGAGGAAGACGCAGTAAGGAAGTGAAGGAGATGAATGTGAATAAAAGACTAATGTATCTGTGGAGGATATTCGTCTCCATCGGAAGGAAATATATATATTGACAGAAAATGAGAATGGGTGTCAAGAGAAAAATGTATATACCTCTGCTGGTCGGTCGTCACATCATTTTGAGGGAGATCGTGGTGTCGTTGGCGTGTATGTGTTATGTTCGTTTATTCGTGGTCGAGAGGCAGAGGATCGTGGCCGACGTAGGGATCAAAGTGAGGAGGGTACCTTCGCTGGTGCTGCCTCCTCCTACACTCTGTGTTGCAGGGAGAACACCCACGTGAGGTGGGAGCGACTCAGCAGGAGTACGCTACACACACAGTCGAGTTGATAGACGTACAGTGTGTCTGATTCATAGTGGCTGTGCTCTGGTTTGTTGACGATTTAGTTTAGCTAGATCATCCAGATCTTCACGCCCCATCACCTGCCCCGTCCTGGCCAGTCTTGAGGATCTTCCAGATCTTGATGCCCCATCACCTGCGCCCTCCTGGCCAGTCTTGAGGATCTTCCAGATCTTCACGTCCCATCACCTGCCTCTTGGAAAGTCTTGAGGATCTTCCAGATCTTCACGCCCCATCACCTGCCTCTTGGAAAGTCTTGAGAATCTTCCAGATCTTCACACCCCATTACCTGCCTCCTGGTCAGTCTTCAGGATCTTCCAGATCTTCACGCCCCATCACCTGCCCCCCATGGCCAGTCTTGAGGATCTTCCAGATCTTCACGCCCCATCACCTGCACCCCATGGCCAGTCTTGAGGATCTTCCAGATCTTCACGCCCCATCACCTGCGTCCTCCTGGCCAGTCTTGAGGATCTTCCAGATCTTCACGCCCCCATCATCTCGTGGCGGGTCTTGCCGAAGACATCTTTGAGATTTTCTTCCCGCCACGATCATCGTGAAGAAGCGACGTACAGGACTTCGTCTCACCCGTCCAGTATCGCCGCGACAGCACTTAACTTCACCGTTATCTGCCTGATGGAAAACCTGGTTACAGTACGATCTATCGCGTCGTAAGTTCAGACTGTCGCAAGGGTTCGATGATCCGGCTCCCAGCCGTGTCGCAAGCTAAGACCATCAGACTCCAGTATTATAATATAGCTCCCTGTTGTGTCGCAAGCCAAGACCATCAGACCATCTCGCGTCCTAAGTTTAGATATTAAAGGAGTATGGTAAGATGGCTCTGTGTCATGTCGAAAGCTCAGATGACCATACGAGTGTGATGATATAGCTTCCTGTCGTGTCGTAAGCTCAGACCAATCATATGAGGTTGATGACTTAGCTCTATGTCATGTCGTAAGATCAACGCACATGGAAGATAATGATAAGGAAAACTCATATAGTGTGTGTTTGTCATCACTGTAGTTGTTCTTGAAATTGTTGGGAAAATTATGTATTACGTGAATTATCATGATTATCAACAGTGGATAAGTGGGGGGACGGAGTGAGAGGTACGAGTGGGGTGGTGGAGGGGAGGAATCGGTGCTCACTCTGGTGGGAGAGCACCACACACCACGGCTCTTACTCTCACAGCAGAGCACCACACACTACGTGGGCACCAAAGGCCTCACACTCTCAGTAGAGCACAACACACCACGTGGTCACCAAAGGCCTCACACTCTCAGTAGAGCACCACACTCCACGTAGTCACCAAAGGGCTCACTCTCTCAGTAGAGCACCACACTCCACGTGGTCACCAAAGGCCTCACTCTCTCAGTAGAGCACCACACTCCACGTGGTCACCAAAGGGCTCACTCTCACAGTAGAGCACTACACTCCACGTGGTCACCAAAGGGCTCACTCTCAGTAGAGCACCACACTCCACGTGGTCACCAAAGGGCTCACTCTTTCAGTAGAGCACCACACTCCACGTGGTCACCAAAGGGCTCACTCATTCAGTAGAGCACCACACTCCAGTGTTCACCAAAGGGCTCACTCTCACAGTAGAGCACCTCACTCCACGTGGTCACCAAAGGCCTCACTCTCATAGCAGAGCACCACACTCCACGTGGTCACCAAAGGGCTCACTCTACTCTCAGTAGAGCACCTCACTCCACGTGGTCACCAAAAGCCTCACTCTCATAGCAGAGCACTTCACTCCACGTGGTCACCAAAGGCCTCACTCTCACAGCAGAGCACCACACACCACGTGGTCACCAAAGGCCTCGCACTCTCAGTTGAGCACACAGAAGTCACATCACCTGGGGAAAAAATAAGTTATCATACGTCATTCGTGATTATAACGTTAATTACGAATCACAGGAGGTCCAGAGCAGTAGACCTAGACCTTCCTGGGTAGTAGTATTATTCAACGCTGCGTGTGTGACTGTAAAATCTCAGCTAATGATAATTTGTAAGTTCTTTCTCACTGACCTGTGGCGTCACTTCATTATTCCACGTTTGTTTACCCTTGAAACTTTATTTGTCGACGAGATGTGAAGTGTCTGTAGCGTGTTCTGAAATCATGCTGAAATTGATGACTGAATGCGAGGTATTTTCTGTCATAGTTAGAGTTTATGTACATTACTTTCCCGCCCCTCTGCTGCTGGAAGTAGTGCAGCCTTTTTTGATGCAGGAGCCTCTGGAAAGAGATCTTGTGGGGTAGCACTAGGTAAATTAGATATGGATTGTCAATGTCGTATTTGTTTAGGGTAAGGCGAGATCTGCAAGTGCCGGTTGTTGAAGTATGGAGGAGGAGGAGTAAGGTTTTTATTGGCGCTTTTTCGATGGTTCTTACTTTGAGTAGTGTGAAACTGCTGGAGAGAGAGAGAGAGAGAGAGAGAGAGAGAGAGAGAGAGAGAGAGAGAGAGAGAGAGAGAGAGAGAGAGAGAGAGAGACTGGCTTAGGGACAAGTATGTTGACGTGATATCGTATTGGAAGTATTTTTATGTCATTTTCTAAGATATAGAATGCTTGAGGTTGCTAGGCAGCCATCGATTGTGGTGAGTGTCCCTGTTTTGTGAGTGCTGCAACCTAGTTGTGTTTACTTGTGAGAGTGTGGATAACCGGAAGATGAGGCGTAACTTAGGATGGAGCGAGTGAATTGTTTGTAGAAGAATCTGAGAGACATTTTTTTTCCCTGTTCAAATCTAGCGCCAGCAAGTGTCCAGAAAGCATTTAGCGTGTTTGTATAGCCTTTGTGCTGACGTTGGTGGTGTAGGGAGTAAACGTCGTGTTTATTTTTAATGTGGAACTCGATGATTGGAAATATATTGACCATTTAACGTTATGCGAGGGCTCAGGCTGGGGGTCATTTCCATCCGGGGTTAAGAGAAGTTAGGGTAAATATCTGTAAGGATGCAGACACTGTGTTTTGATCGAGCCAACGTTGTAATTGTACGACGTCGTGTTGGCTGCTTTGCTGTCCCTTTCATATGATTAGGTTGGTGATGGTGCGCTATTTAGAGTCTGGGTTTGTTCTCTGGTGTCAGCTGACGGTGAGTTGGGTAGTGTCAGCATGTTTACTGACGTTCTGAGGTCCTCGACTTGCGGGGTAAGTTTGGATTGTCTTCCTTTGGTTGTCCTTGTGGTATGTGCATCTTGTCAGCCTGGTCGGGGATGCTGGTGTCGCTTGAAATGACAAGTTCTAGGACGGGAAGTTAGGCAAGATGGAGCCTGGAGTCTGTGTACCGTGTGAGGTATTGGCTAATGTGCTTTCGTATTTTTTTTTTTCCCTTGTGGTTGGGTGGGTTAGCTGACGTATCATGAGAATGGGTGAATGAGTCATAGAAGAATTCATTTTAGGACGTCCACGTGTGCAGTGTTAGCATGGGAATGTTAATAATGTGTGGGGAGGTGGGTGGCTGGTTGGAAGCCTGACTGACTGCTTGCATAAGATGAGGATGCTGAAAGAATGCCTTATGAGTAATTCACCCGTGGTATCTTGGATGTGAGCGCAGAGCCATGCAGGAGGACTGGGCGTTGAGATCCCCACTTGGGCATGGGTCATGTTCTGTGGTAGGGTAGCGTAGCGAGGAGGGCTGGTGGCAAGCGGGCGTTGAAATACATTGTAGTAAGAAGTGTTAGATTGCCTTATTTTCAACGTTCCAAGTGTTTTTATGGTGTTTGATGTGTCTCGTACCCTTTAGGATAGTTGCTTACGTATATTTTCGTCTTTTCAAAAACCTTTCTCTTTACATCCCTGAGCTTTAGTAGGTTCTCTTTAACTTTAATAATGTTGGATGTTCAAAACATCTCTGTATTTCTGCTCGAGGATCTTTTTCTTTTTTCCATACAATCTTAAAATTCCTTCTTTCCTTCCTTTCTTATCTTACCGTATTCGTTCTTCTCTTGCTTCTTTCTTTGAAATTGCTTGGGTCTTGTGCTACCCGTATCTCCTCCGTGGAATATCCCTTCGTCCTTTCTTTCCGAGGTGTTACGTCTCCTCCTCCCTGTCTCCCGACTCCCCAGAATAGCCGGATCTTTTAAAAGATGGCGTGACGTTACGATAGCAGAATCATCCCGTGGCGTGACCTTACGATAACAGAATCATCCCGCGGCGTGAACTTGCGATAACCGAACCCCTTCTTCAGGTGGTGGCGTGACCTCACGACCCAACAAGTCTGCTGCACCTTCGTCAGGAGTCAGATGAGATAACCAGTTAGGCATTCAGTGCCGATAACCCAGAGCAAAATAGAAAAAAAAAAGGAGAGGATCAGAATTGCAAAGTGACTACTGGTTCGAAAATGAATTTATGATTAGTTGTACCCGATGTTTACACTAGTGCATGTGTGTAGTTATGACTATATATATATATATATATATATATATATATATATATATATATATATATATATATATATGTATATATATATATATATATATATATATATATATATTCCTATGAGTCCACGGGGAAAATGAAACACGAAAAGTTCCCAAGTGCACTTTCGTGTAAAAATCACATGTTTACCAAATGGCGTCCTAGCTTCGTCTCTTCGATGTATATCAACTGACTGTTATATTTCTCTCTTGTGTCTCCCCTGATGATGTGATTATTACACGAAAGTGCACTTGGGAACTTTTCGTGTTTCATTTTCCCCGTGGACTCATAGGAATATCTTGATCATGCGCAAAATTGTGATCCTTTCCAATATATATATATATATATATATATATATATATATATATATATATATATTTATATATACTGTATAACTTTAGAATTGCGCTGAACCAAGCCCCGTGCTTGCTCGGGCATATACATGGCTGGCCTGGTAAGCAAGTATTGAACTAGACGGGAGTGTGTGATCGCTCAGCGCCGTTAGCGTATAACTGGGTGTGGTACGAAACACACTTCATCAACTCCCGACACGCTGCACGCTGTCCGGATGGGTAGGGGACACGCTAAGCTTGCACGCCCTCCTCCCAATGCTTAGGCTTGCATTTCCTCCTCCTCCTCCTTCCCCCTCACGCCCTCCCAGTGTAAGTGAAGCGAACGTGATAGAATTAGTTTCTATACTTTTCTAAAGTCTAAAGTAGACTTTGGCGGACTTAAACTTACGGCAGAAATTAAACTCCCCCTTTTTTTTTTTTTTTCAAGCCACGCACCAACTTAGACCACAGGCGCTTAAATCAAACTCTCTCCGAGAAATTATAACAAACACCTAAATAAGTACAACACTACATACTTGTTATTCTTACCATGTAAATCAAGACATATAAGAGTAAATGACGCTCAAAAGATTCGCTGCATAGAAAACGTAGTATGGACTCTACGAAACTTATATACATTCAGTTGACATTAGGAAACCTATTAACTAAACGTTGTGTTTTACGATTCATTAGTCGTCTCGTGGTCTGTGATCACATATTTAAATCTCTTTGAGGCTTGTTTATCTTCATGGCCATTCACCAGATGATAAAGGCACGCTACGTGTTTGTTTTGATGGTCGGTAATGGTTATTCTGGGGTATAGATTAGACAGATGTTGGCGTATGTTTTACACTCTTTCCAGTAGACGTTGTCGGTAATGGTTATTCTGGGGTATAGATTAGACAGATGTTGGCGTATGTTTTACACTCTTTCCAGTAGATGTTTATATCCTCTTGCCTTTCTGCCTCATTAATGATATATATATATAGATATACACATTAATCTCTTTAGCACACCATGTTGATCTTCCGGGCCCTGTGTTGGTTCAGTGCGGAAGTTAGGGTAACTCATGGCTCAGAACACCAGACATCAAACTAAATTGCCCCATCATCTGGAACTTTGATGGGTTGCGGGCCAAATTTAGACAGAGGTCGACCTAGGCCTCAGTCGACGCCGCTTTTTTTGCCTTGAACCCCACGAGAGAATGACGAAAAAAAAGAAAATCTTTTGTTTTATAATGATTATTATTATTTTTCATGAATTTAGAAAAAAATGAGGAAGTTACGTTCCTTTGAAATGCTGTCAGGAATGTTATTTCATAAAGTGGTCATAAATTGATGAGAAAAAAAATTGAAATGAATAAGTGAAAAAAAAATGTGGAAAGTATTAAATTTGAAGGAAAGTATGGCTGATTGATAAAAAAAAAAAATTGAACCCACGCCAGCATCAATTTTATCAGTGCGAATTTCCTCGGTGAAAAAAAAAGAGAAAATGGTAAAATTTTTAAACTTAATTTCGGAAATGCCGAAATAAGGTAAATTAACGAGGCCGTTAAAAGTGTGCAGGGGTTAGGGTAGCAACTGTGTCGGCGCGTATTGCACACCGCGATGAAAACAAGTCTTCCCGAGTTATTGGTCGAATTAATTTCACACGAGCGAAGAAAAATTGGAAGTCATTGGGAACGTCACAAGTGTATGAGGGATCGAGAGCTGGATGACGGAGCGGAGGCAAAGTGGACTAGGATGTATTGGTACAGCGGCACCCATGCTGATGACAAGACCTTCATTTGAATATTGTACTCGTTTCTAGTATTATATATATATATATATATATATATATATATATATATATATATATATATATATATATATATATATATATTATTTATTTATTTTGCTTTGTCGCTGTCTCCCGCGTTAGCGAGGTAGCGCAAGGAAACAGACGAAAGAATGGCCCATCCCACCCACATACACATGTATATACATACACGTCCACACACGCAAATATACATACCTATACATCTCAATGTATACATATATATACACACACAGACATATACATATATACACATGTACATAATTCATACTGTCTGCCTTTATTTATTTTTCAAACTATTCGCCATTTCCCGCGTTAGCGAGGTAGCATTAAGAACAGAGGGCTGGGCCTTTGAGGGAATATCCTCACCTGGCCCCCTTCTCTGTTCCTTCTTTTGGAAAATTAAAAAAAAACGAGATGGGAGGATTTCCAGCCCCCCCCCCCCGCTCCCTCTCCTTTTAGTCGCCTTCTACGACACGCAGGGAATACATGGGAAGTATTCTTTCTCCCCTATCCCCTATATATATATATATATATATATATATATATATATATATATATATATATATATATATATATATATATATGAGTTACCTGAGTATTAGAATATTATTCATCTGTGACTTGATTCACTCCTTCTTCCTGTACTATGTTTAAAGGTTGCACATTGTGTCGTCTGAAGGTATTCCAAGTTTTGTGCATCGCTTTGTTGTGCGTTTGTGTACAGGGAGTGGGAGCAGGATGGTAGAGGAGGGGTCGCTGGGTTATGTTGGGGATGGGCACGTGATGCTCCGCGGGGTAAAAGGATTTTTGCGTCCCAGTCATGAAACAACATGTGAAATGTTTTAACTTTTCAGAATGGTATTTATATGTCACATTCGTATATGTCCTGATACTCTTGAATTTTTAAGGAGTGAATTGAGCCATTAGGAGTTATTATATATTTTCACTGTATTTCTTTACTTCAGTTACACGTTGGCATATAATCGCTCCATCTCGGTCAACCTTGAAGTGGTGAGGATCATAGGTTGTTATTTAACTTAGTGGTATCTTATGACCGACTGACTGTTTCATGTTATGGAGGAGAACTGATACGTTGTTTTCTCCATCTTTCATGTTTTTTATTGTTTATGTGAATCAAATAATTTTTGGGGGGAAACTATTTTGTGCAGGCTTGGTGCTGGTTGATGTAATTCTGACACCTCCACCTTTTTGTTAATTTGGACTTGGTTTATCAACATTTCTTTGAGCTAAGACTTGAACGGAAACGCTCGCATGAGATGTCTTTATAAATAGAGATGCTCGCAAAATATTTTTCTCGACAAAGACATCCTTCCTCGACCTCCGGTGAACTGTATTTGTGTAGAAACATGGAATACTACATCGGCAATTGATATTGGTCGTATATGACCTAATTCCCCATCCATCCAAACCCGGCTCATGTCCACGGCCCGGGCCATAGACTGTCCTCGCCCGCCCATTGTAGATACAAACAAGGTTCAGACGTGATTCTAAACTGGCAGGTGATATACGGGGATGGGGTAGGAAGGGGTCGTGATGTGAGGCACGGGGGTGTCGTGCTAGGGCCCCCCCCCCCTACGACGCATTACTGCTGGTGACGACATCAGCTTGTATGTGGCTGGGCATTCATCTCTCTCTCTCTCTCTCTCTCTCTCTCTCTCTCTCTCTCTCTCTCTCTCTCTCTCTCTCTCTCTCTCTCTCTCTCTCTCTCTCTCTCTCTTTCTCTCTCTCTCTCTCCCACCTTCGACTGTAGGGAGGGGAGTCACAGGGTTATCGATTTCCACCTTAAGGTGTCTGGTTTACCTCGTCTAACCAGCTCGTTAGAGGTTATTGCCAGTTAGCCTCTGGTACATAAACCCCCCTCCCACCCCCAGCGCACGTCCTTCGGCCAGCCTTATATAACACACGATCCTCTTGTAATGTGAGGTTACGACACAGCACATGCTGCTGTGAGCGTGTGGTACTGTTTGAAAACAACAACTGCTTATTGTGTATTGAGCTTGACTGTGTCTTTAACTCACACTAAGGGCAGCCTTTGCTGTGTCGTAAGGCCATACCACGCTAGAGATGCGTTTTTTTTTTTTTTTTTTAAACTCACAACCCTTGGACCGTTTAAGGGAGACCGTGAGACGGGATGAGAGTTGGTGTGTGTGTGTGTGTGAGAGAGAGAGATAGGAGACCTCCGAGATGATAGTGTATCTGAGACAAGTGGCCCTCTTGTCTCTCTCTTGTCTCACCGTGAGCAGTGTGTCCTCAAGCCAAAGACCTTGTGCCACCACACTGCTGCAGCAGCGTCCTACATGCACCTCTGAAGCACGCTGGGTGCCATCCTAGGACCACGACGGTACGATACTTGATTATAGAGGGTACGTCCATCGGAACATGACGGTACGACCTTTCACCACGACGGTACCATGCTTAATTAAAGAGGGTACGGCCATCGGAACATGACGGTACGACCGTTCACCACGACGGTACGACCATTCACCACGACGGTACGATCCTTGACGGGACGGCCCTTTGACCACAACGGTACGGTCTTTTGAGCACGAATGACACCCTGACCTCGACCTGACCCCTCAGTAGGTCAAAGGCCAGGCCATCACATAACCCCAAGGCTCAGCACACCGCTGTGCTGAAAATGCTCAACTAATGATTCTCTGCATACGTTTTGCATGTCCAGCTGGTCCAAATTATATATTCATGAAAGAGACATAATAGGCATTTTGCTGAATCATATTAATTAACCAGATCCTCATCTATGCCGATAATGAAATATACTAATTTCTAAACCCGTACACTAATGGAATATCTCACACGGGAACCCCCCCACCCCGCAGCATTTATTACAATATATGGTGATATTGAAAGCCATGGGGTGACTGTGCAGGCAACATGGAAATTAAGCCTAGTGTGCATGGATTACTCTAATTCCGTGATTGATTTCATTTCAGCGTAATTCGATTCATTCTTTAAATGACAAAGTTAGAAAATAGGAACTGGCGTTTCAGGATCCCGGGTGACTGGTCGCTAGCAAGCTCAGGTTTGTGTATCTGGCTTCCAGCTGATACATTATGTCACAGGTTTACGATGCTAGTTAACAAGTGACAAGTGTGGGCGGGAAAGGTGTACAGGTTGAACTTGGTTGTAGCTAGCTGCCTGGTGATCCAATGTAGAATGGTTGTAGCTCCTGCCTGGTGATCCAATGTAGAAGCTGTGAGTCATCCATAAAAGCGGTAGGTCAGCCATACAAGCCATGGGTTAACTTACAAGCGATGGGTCAGCCGCATACAAGGTTTATGTCAGCCCTCAGTGGTCATCGTTGGCGTGAATAATGAACGCTGCTATTGTTCATCGCTGGCGATAAGCTTAGTTCGTCCGCCCGGGTGCCACAGGGTCCCTATCTCTTGACTTCCCTCGATGTATCGATACGCAAGAGGACATCAAACTGCTGGTGTATCTCACGAGTTTCCTTGTGATTATGGTTCTCATTTAACGAAAGCGTAGGCTGATCGTTAGAGTATTGATGGGGTGCGGCGTACTCCTAGACTTATTACCGCCCAGCGGCTCATCTCCCATATAAACATTCCAAAAGAAAATGGGAATTAAAGACATCAATATTTTGTCATATGTCTAGCGTACGGTAGTGGCGTACAAAACATTCTTTCTTTTTCTGAAGCTAAACTTAAAAACCAGTTGTTCTGTCATTTTCACATGCGTCTGTTGCTCCGCAGTTCGGCGTTAAGACCAGATGTCCTCGTTGTTTGACTCGTTAATCGTTGGCGGCCGTTAGCGTCCTTAAACGGGACAACCTTACTTGTGAAAATATTCTCATGGTCCCTCACGCAACGGCACCTCTCGAGGGACAAAACCGGCTGCCCTAGTACGCATAATAGACAGTTTCCTTTTCATTAAGGCGCGGATGTGGGGCGATTGGTTGCATCAGTGAGGGTGAGGGGGTGGGAGGTTGCGGGTGTGTGAGGGAGGCGGGGAGGGAGGAAGTCACCTGGTGGTGTCCAGAATGCACCATCTCTCCACCACCAGCGTAAGTGAGTGGCATTTTGATCAACTTGATAAGACTCATGCCGTTGGAATGATGGAATGTATGGATACATCATATTTTCAGCACTCCCTTCAAGATTTAATTTTACTTTACGTTTACTGACACGTTGGATAATGTAGTTTTTTGAGGACTTAAGTTAAGGCTCTAGTGTGTGGCGGTTTAATCCGTTGGACGCGAGACTAACATGTTCGAAATACGAGGCTTTGAATTCTTCTATCTAAGGATTTTACTCCTTGTGTTCACCTATTCATTTTAGAAAATGAATCACTTATCAGCATTAGGAATAACACGCTATGATCCTGTAGGGCTGGTGGAAGAAACTTCAGTCTAAGAATGTCATAGTAATCATATTGCTACACTAAGATATACCAGATATACTCGGTCATATCTGAAAACGTTACCAGTTTGACGAAAATCCTACAGTTTCTCATGAAAATTAGATTTACACTTGTTTAATTACGCAGATCCGCTTCTTCTGATAGATGGTGGACTTAACACCATTCATTATCTTGAATATAGAGGGTTTATCATGTATATGGTTACACCATGATATTCAATATATACCACGGATACAGGATACATCACACAGGTACTGTGAAACTGAATACGTAAACCTAACACCATTTGTATTAGAATGTGTCACACACACGTTGTTCAGCATTTTCATGTCATACTAACAGCTCCACACTTGCCCTTTCTGATTGTGTTAACCTCTTCCACTTGACGGCACAGCTCCTTGATCAGAGGCAACAACACCCGAATTACAGCAGCTGATCCATTGGTACATATGGCATGACCCTAGACATGGACCTTCCCTGTACAGGTCCTGTGGCCAGGCCGTCATACCCAAGGGTCGTACCATCGTACTTAAGGGTCGTACCGTCATGTTTTAACAAGGGTCGTACCATCGTACTTAAGGGCCGTACCGTCATGTTTTAACAAGGGTCGTACCGTCGTGCGCGAGAGTTTTAAGATGGGTCATCGAGGACGGGCTCGACTAGCGTTTCTAACCTGGTAAGAGCGGCAGCCATGGAGCTGTTCCCACACACCGAACTGTGTTACACTGACCAAAGGGTGCTTATACCGTGCGCTTCTGGGTGACTGCAATCTTAGGACTTTTCCCCAGTGGTGTAAGTTTACGACACAGCAAAGTGTTCTCTGACCTTTCCAACAAGTGTTTTGATGTTTGCAGCAGTCATCAGTTTTTCTTGGAAATTGTCCTTTCTCTTTATACCTATGTCGTCTCGTTTGATTTTTATGAACCTCTATATACATATGAGTTGCTCTGCTTTTGTTTCCTTTTTGTGTGATAGTACTACGTCATTTATTTTCACGTATATTTACTAATGTTTCAAGTCATGCATTATAATGATCTTATTCTCGTATTTGTTTTGCAAGATAATCACAGAATTTGACCCTTGCAAACACTTTATTCTATAGAGATGCACACACACAGTTCATCTGTTGTTTACCAATGTAAACTTACAAAGTCCTATTAGTAATGGCTGTGGTCTTTTACACTGGGCTAGAAGAAAAAAAGAATCATTGATATAATTACATTATCTAGTGTTACAGACTCAGAACCATTTCTGTATTTGGTAATGTGTCTTACTTCTTGGTTAGATGAAGTCTGTTGTCAGGCATATAATGTGTCTTACTTCTGTTGTCAGTCCTATAAGATAGTCTCCAAGTTGACGGGTGCCCGTGCCAATCATTCGAAGTCCTCTTTCCTCCCGATGCTGAATGATACGGCATAGTCAGCTCCAGAGGGTTAGACCACGTTAGATCAGCAGTGTAAGACGGTGTGCTGTGCTAGGTAAATTGCGCTTCCTTTAAGGTTGCAAAGGAGAGACTCCTCACTTTTTTTGTCAAATGACCCTAGGAAGTGGATAAGGAGGGGAGGAGGGGTACATTTTATCTTGAGAATGGACTTTTGAAATATGAAATCACTGCTGTGTAATGCGATTTCGCATTAGGCTGCTCTGAGCACGAGTGGCTTTTAAGTTTCGCCGCGCGGACTAGGCTACCCAGACCAGCGGATTATTCTGGACTGTATATATGGGTCGCATCACACCCCTTTATATCGTTATGGCTGGGTCAGTCTAGAGCTTAATTATTAACCATCTCCGCTTGTTAGGGCTCAAGTGGGCTTGGATAGAGGAGAGGATGGGGAGCAGACTGTTGATGATGGCGAAGTGGGGGAATAATATTCGGGTCAGTATCAGTGATTTATTTTGTGGGTTTAAACCACGTTATCACCAGTAAACGAAAGCATCCAAGTCTTTGAACCAAACCAAACGTGTCATAAGTTGTTGGATTAGGTTACTTGTCTGCAGATAGGACATGGCTTCGAGTAATTAAGCCAATGATTTTGGCAAACCTGTCTCACCTCTGCTAATTCTAAGAAGATATCACTTTCATGGAGGCAGCTATTGATTCGAACCGAGCCACATGTCTTACATTGGTTATCAGTGGAAAGATTATGTTTTTTTTTTATTTTTTATCTTTTTCGTCAACGTCTCCAGTCACGAACAGCTATCCTCATCGAAGCCAGGCCTTGAATAGAGAGTGGCAGCATAAGAAAAAAAAATGAATGAAGAGAATGTGAAAACATAAACTGGTAAAAGGAGAAGGATATATATATATATATATATATATATATATATATATATATATATATATATATATATACCTCCTTGGAAAGCGAGACAAACCATCCTTACGCGAAGCGTGTACTATATATCCCGACACCACTTCGACACTTGGGAGGGAAGTACTTCCCTGGGCGGCTGCTGGCCACAGCCTACTGACACGGAAAGTTCCGGGCAACACTGCAACTCTCCTAAGTCAGGAGGATAGTATACCCCAGGGTGGATGCTGTCCACAATCTTCTAACACGGAGGATGTAAAATAGTTCCGGGCACTCAATAGGACTCCTAAATCAATATGGTAGTATTTCCATCTGAGGCCGCTGTCTATCGCACACTATCTATTAATATTTTTTGACTTGGGAGGAATACTAATTTTGATTTTTGCCGCAAGATTTTGTTGAACATTCCTACCCACCCTGTGGACGGTGGCGTAAGAGAGAATAAGGAGGTCCAGGGAGGGAGCCTTTGGGACTGATTTACATTATAGGTTACATAGCGGGGGGAAAAAAAATGTTAACAAGACTGTTCATTATCAACAGGATGGGCAAACTCCCATGAATATCTATCGCCCAGCCATAGTCTGGTGTCAGCTGATCTTGTTTATAGTTTTTGCGTGATATCATGGAAGGTAGATGAATCTCCTCGTACTAATTTCATTTCACCGTTAAGTTAAAAGATTTTGTTTATGTTCTTCCTCCGTGATTAATTTCAGACTACTTGCGGGGTAGAACCAATGAATAATCAACTTCATTCTGCAAGGCAGAAGTTTTTGCTAATGTATCAGCCTAATTATGCATTCTTGAGTCCAGTATATGTGATCAGCATCAACCAGTTTCTTAAAATTTCGAGCTGTCAGAGGTAACATGTCGCTTCATATCTGAGAAACCGGAAGGCGTAAGCGGGTAGCGGTAACATGGTAACAGTGGACGTGTTAGGCCAGTCCTTGTGTCCCCGCTGACCCAGTGATGTCACCGCTCATCACCGTTACCACAACCCAACTGCCAGGAATGTAAGACTGAAAGAAGTTTGTCGGATCACAATTCTCATGGACTAGGTCAGAGAACCGCATACAGACTTTAGGTTGCGATAAACACAGTAGAAACTATTTTTAGGTGTATTTCATTTCGTATCTTTGTACAAAAATGAAATCTTGACTCCATTCTTTAAACGCTTTCAAAGTTTGGTCTGTTGTGATACCCTGAAAGAAGTGTATTGAATATATTCATTCCTTAAGTGCGTGTCACAAAATGTTGATTGTTGGATAGGCTTTTGGAGCTAGGCTTGTGGACCATGCACCGTACTGCTACTCCTTCCTTAATAAGGCTCAGTACAGCGGTAGTACACTACTATTGTTCTGAAAAACTGTTTTTTGGTAGAAGTGCATGCCATAAATGTCATGCATTTGGATGTATAGTTAATTGCTGTTCTCGTAATCCTTATTAATCACGGATCTTCGCAGAAATTGTTTAATAACGATTATTTTTTTTTTTATGCTGTAAAGTTCGTATGTCATGATATGAAGCTCATATGAAGTGAAACATCAGGAGGTGAAGGGTATTCCCGCTCTCACGGTCCCCCTGAGACTAATTAAGGAATAGCGAGTAGGTCACGTTGGTTAGTGTGTTGTTAGCCCTGTACAGAGCCAGGCTGCTGCTGTGAGAGAGGTCCCGCTGCTGGCTTATATAAAAAAGACAATTACTCTTCATATTCATATATATGATTGCTTGCTTAGTTACTTAGACCTGTCGACTGCCAAGGATCAATCGATTCATTTTAACACTTGCGATGTTCAATATCATTTTGACATTACAAAACTTGACAGACGTATTCTTTGATTGGTATAATTGTATAAACAATGAAAATATAGTGTTTTCTGTAATAACTAAAAGGTGTTGATGGATCCCTTGTATTATAACCCACTGTGTACTGTATTCAGTTAGGCTGTAAATTCCTAATAAAGACATGGAAGTACGACCTAGTAGGTGAAATGGAGCGTTTATGAAACAGAATCTTTGATGAACTTTACCTCCCACTTCAACGATCATGTACATTATCCTGGCATACTTCGCTCCCTCTCTTGCGGCAGCTTCCTGGTGTTCATCCTCTTCTTTGCTCTTTTCATCTTTAAGTACCTAACTTAAAACTGGGCGCGCACTCTTCACGAACGATTACAGGAGCACAAAAGAAATAGCCACTCGGCTAAACCGGCGTTTTATTTTGTAAATTGAGTGGTTCTGACATCCTTGTTGACCATGTCTTGTGCTGCTCGACGTACAAAAGTCTTAGCAGACGTTATATGAATTTACATTTACATCCCAGTGTTTACAAGGACACCCCGTTCTTCCCGACCATAATGGCGAATTCGTGCAGCTTGCTAAACTCAACAACGTGAAATAAACGTCTTTGCTTGGCTTCAGTTGCGCACTCTCTCTCACTCTATCTCTTCCTGATATTCGATTGTAATGATCATTAATTGGAAATAATGTTCTCATGGACATATATGAAATTCTCCCGCGTGAGGGATATATTACTGTTAAACATGGTTTAACCTTTTAGTGGGTCATGATATCTCGCCATCACAGGTTGACAAGTTGGAAGTGTGCGGAGCTGGAAACAAACTTGGACGCTCCGCCCCAACGCACACGAACATACCGAGCATAGCATAAATCTGTGCTCTCTTCCAGTCACTTTATTGTGCACAGTTGAAAGTCACGACGAATTTATGTTATCAGCTGGCTTTCGTTTAATTCCTATGCCATGTACAGAAAAGTAAATTCCATGAAATTTTATGTCTACTATCTATCTATCTATCTATCTATCTATATATATATATATTTTTTTTTTTTTTTAGGTGAACGTAACGTAGCTAAAAGTTGCTATGGCTCGATATGAAATTCCACAGTAATACTGCGTTTCGACTCAAACTTTTGAATTCAAAGCTTGACATTTTCCCTCTAGTTACGATGCGTTATGGCCTCAAAATATGATTTTGTTCATTTCTCGCTTACACTTTTCCTTTTATCAAGGTGTGTTTCTCTTCAGAAACTGTTTGAAGAGCAACCGTCTAGAATGGAGGACCTATTAGCTGACTGTATGAGTCAGTTGGAATATTCAAAAGATAGATATTCAAGAATTTCAGTAGTGGGATGTTCAGATGGGATTTACTGGATGAAAGAGAGAAATGCGTCATTTGTTCCAAGATGGTAGGCTGGGTTTTTCCTGGGCTGAAACAATGGACCTACGGCTAAGAGTTCGTAGGACCATGACTACATTTTTCAGTTTTTGGAGTGTACATTAATCAGCCCTCCACCCATTGCTCATGAACTGATTATTTATTTTTTATTTTGCGTTTACGTGTCTGTCATTTAACTTCTTGAGTACGAAGGTACGATCCTCGTTCACGACGGTTGACACCTTGAGCACAACGGTTATGCCCCTGGGTATGATAGACTGACCCAATTTGACTGGACCTAAGCTTAAGGATCGGGTCAAAAGCGACGCTTTCATACACATGGGTTGTGCTGTCGTGGTTCAAGGGGATGAGCATCATTCCTACCTTCTTTAGAGTTGTAAACCACTCGCCTTAATATTAAGCGCTCCCTACGTGAGGAATCAAACCCCATGGATTAGATCTAAAGAGCTGAGATTTCATCGGGGGAGTGTTCAGGGACTCTCTGTGATGAACCGTATGTGAGACTTCAATAGCTGCAAAGCCCTTGAGACACACCTGGCTTATGTAACCCTATCATCTCCCCACGATATTACTTTCTGCATAGCACACCGCCACTCATAGTCATTTCCTTAACGTCACCTGTATATACGAAGAGCATTATTTGTACAAGAGGTCCCTATCAAATTGCCCATAGGTGTTAAAAAAGATATCAGCCCCATTTTATACCGCGAAACTTGAGAGATGGGGGTTCGAGGCCTTCCATAACAATCTTTTGCCCAGATCTTAAGTGTATTTGTAAAACCCTGAGTGGCACCCGCCCATCTCAATCCACGGCGTACTTTCCAAGCACACAATGGCAACAGACATCCAAGACTCACTTAAATTTCAGCCCTCATTGGTACTCGTCAACACCTTTGGTCAGTGAGTACTTTCAAGGCCAACTAAGGTACACACTTTTCTTCAGGTTTCTGAATTTCAATAAATTTGGTACGATCAAGAAAATAATACACGAATAAATCGTTGAAAATTTACAGTAAAAAGGAAATGCCACACAAATTTGTAGTTCAAGTCACTTTACTGATAACGTAAAGATACATTGCCAAAATTATCCTCCTCTATAGTTATCCACCGTTTATAATTGAAATCAGATCTCTCACCATAATTGCATTGTATGTGCTTGGAAGGCGCTCTCCTTTCGCAGTAATGGGTACAAGCAGCGGGAAAACGTCTTATTAAGATTCAAGACTGAGTGTCAAACATTGTATATTGCTGGCACGTCGCGCCAGCCCACCAATCACCACGCAGTGTTCCCAGCCCAGCCATTTCTATCATATTTGCGTGTTTTCTCTCTATATGGTACGCTTACCTCTAGAGACGATTAGGAAATGTTTCGTTAATCTACGGTCTTTGTCTGCTTTCAAAAGAAATTGTATGATAAACTGCGAAAAAAAATAAGATATACTCATAAAGGAGTAACGTCAACGGTGTGATGTCAACGCGGAAATAACAATGCCTATTAAAATCATATGATCTTAAGCAACCTTTAGGATGCTGGGATGTACGTGAGTAAGGATGACCAAATGGTACAACAAAGGGAGACATGTGTCAGCCACGGGAACAGATATTTGCCGAAATCAGCATTAAAATCCTCGAGGAAGTCAGCCCGTCAGCAGGGCAGGGCGGTTGCACTAGGGTGTTCACGGTGTCCGCCGTGTGAATGTGTTTGTGTGTACGTGTGTGTGTGTGTGTGTTGCTGGTGTGCCGGGCGGTGGGTCTGGTCCCCCATGGCCAGGGTCAGTCCCTACCTGGTGCCCGTCTGTGGTCGTGGTGACGCTGCTGGTGGAGGTGGTGGTGTATGTTGTCTCGAGACACGAGTGTCCCTTTGGTGGGGAGCTTTTGATGTGTTGGAGTGCCAGATAACTCGAGATGATTGCTGAGCATCCTTCTGTGCTGTCTTATCACGGAATACCAGTGTTAATCAGCTGGGAAGAGGAACGCACCATTTATCTCAGTGACCTCATTGGTGACGCTCCGTGTATAGTTGTCCATTGTCAACGTTGGTTCGTTTGCTGAAAAGTGCGCATCTATTTAATGTCTTGAAATAGTGATAAGTGAGGCGAAACGCTGTTGTTTTGTGTATTTAGTGTGAATTTTCGACTAACAAGTGTACGAAAACAAGGTAAGCTTAGAGAATTATACGATCATTTTTTTCTTGAATGTTCCTGTGGAACGTATCGTATTGACACACACCAAGCCATACTTCAGATTAAGTATGGCTGCTACATTGCACCATCTTAGATGACGTGGGATAAGTCGGGCTAGGCTAAGTAAAACTGTTTACTTTTTCTTAAGTTTGGTTTGATAGAATGAGCTAGTTTCCAAACTTTCTGTAAGTTTATAGATAGCATCAATCTGGTCTACTGGGCAGCTGACACCCCTGCGTCTCCACTGTAAATAGAACTGACTTGATGTGCCAATGGGGGCGAAATTTTGGCACGGGTGTGTGTGGTGTCATAAAACGCTCTTTATAATTGCATCTTCCATGGAATATGTATGTGAGACGGGAGTTTGGGACTTGGCGAATTTTATCGTGCCTATTGTGCATATAAGAAGTGAGGGAAAACGATGACGACACCGTGCAGCTTTGTATGTAAATCGTTGATTATTTTTGGTTGCATTATCATACTGCAGTGTTGTAAGCTCACACCCCTTCACATGTGGTGTTATTATTATTGCAGGATGATAGTACTCTCAGCACTAGTTCATTTGTAACACCGAGAAAACTTTAAGTATCTTTCTGGCCATGCGTCGCTTGTATGTAACCATAAATTTCAGCAAGCGACAAGGGATGAGTTGACATAACTTATTAAACTTCCTTATGTAGCTCTGTACTCCAGTACCAGCGTCGTACATCCACCAAGGAGCGAGTGGCGTTGCCAGTCAGCGTCAGACTTATTGCGTTCTTATTCAATCAGAATTCCCTGCAGGCTTGGCAGTGTCAGCGCCCATTTAGAAAATGTGTGCGGCGGTGTAGGGAGGATCAAATCATGGCGGGCTTAGGTAACTGTCTTGCCACTGGAGAAACTACAAAGAAGTGAAGCTTGGGAAGACATCAGCTCTATGGCTTAACATCCAAATATTGACTCCAAAAGTTGGGCATCGATACCTTGCAAAAAGAAAGAAAGAAAACCTGTACAGAGAGAAATGCGAGGGGAAGTCATCGAAATTTCAGGCGATAAAAGTGTACTGAATTCTTACCGTTTCAAAAACCCAGAGTGCGTATAGAGATGGTCTTGCTTTACGGGGTGGCGGCTTGTGGAATTCAGTGTAACGGTCGCTGGCAGCGTACATTCCCGTAGTGACAGCAAGCAAATTTCGAAGAGCTACTGTAAATGTTCCCTTATATTACTGACGAACGATTCAGTGTTGGTAATCTGATGCAGCAGTCTCGGCTGTTATGCTGTTATGGTTGCTTCCCAGGTTAAACCAGTGCGTAATGCTGGGCTGATTGATATTTCGCACAAACGTGGGGCGTTGCTCCGAATACCTTCTGTCGTAAACCAGGTAACGCCAGGCCTCGGAACATTACAGATCACGTTGTGTAACCAGATATGGGAGCGAGAGCGGCGAGCACCTTGTAGCGGGCTTCATCACGGAGAGCCGAGTCCTCCCTATCAGCTGACTCCTCCTCCTCCTCCTCCTCCCTCTCCTATCAGCAGACTTTTCCACCAACATTCGTATCAGTTGACTCCACACACACACTTCGCCTATCAGGTGATCTCTTCCCTACTACTTAGATGAATGCACCCTCGCGCTCTTCCTTTCATCCGAGGCTTAGTTGAATAGTTCTGTCACTTGACTACCTGATTCCATCATCGTTATTCAAACTGACCCCAGCAAAAGCTGACCTTTCCACTAGCACTCCTATCATCTGGTTCCTCTTTCAGCACCACAGTCAGCTGATTCGTCCACCTTTCATTTGTATATTTTTCCTCAATGATTAGCCATACATTTTTCGCTAAACAATCCGTTGAATATTCTAGCTATACATAATCTTACCAAGTGCATCGTAAGCTATATTCAGTTGAAGTAATTATCAGTTAACATTTCTTAACCATTTTATGTATAAAGAATAAACGAGCAAACGCGTGAAGACGTAATCGCCACTACTAACTTGAAGCAAGGTTAGGTATAGGTAAGGTGGAGACATCATTGTGAGTATTATATATATAACCAGGGCCGGCCCTAGCCTTCTAGAGGTCCCCAGTCGAGTCTTTTAGGGATCCATACACCACTCAAACTCCCCTCTCGACCGCGAACTCTAATAAGGGGGCTCGGGGGCATATCCCTGGAAAATTGTGAAACTTTAGGGTTTCTGGGACTGCATTTCCTGCTTTCCAAAGGCTGCCATATAACAGTCGAGACCACGAGGCCTCCTGTAGCGGTCGAGGCCCTATTCTCTGAGCGTATAGGAAAGGCCGGTCCTTTTTTTTTTATGTTGAAGGCTTCAGTCACAGGCAAAAGTCCACATCAAGGCCGGGCCTTAATTGAAATATAGAGAATTATGAAACGGTAAAAAAAGAAAAACGAAAGTCTTTACGAGTTTTTGAGAAAGTGAAAAACTTCTCTTTTGAAATGTGTCAGGTAATATTTATTAGGAAAGACATGTGAAGATAGAGAATTCTCAAAGCTTCGACGTGTAGGGAAAGAAGTAGGTATCAAAACGGCCCACCCTTGAGTTGCTAATGGCGACATGATAATTATGTGACGCAGCAGCCTCCTGAGTATCACCATTGGAGAGTCATACCTTCCAGTTGTGGCTCTCATAATGTGAATACTTTAGGCTTTTACAGTCTTCCAGACATGCTAACAATAACATGTTAATCACTGTAGTAGATATATATTGTAGGGACGTTTTAACTAATTTCTCACACAGTCATATGATATTTTTAAAGATTTATGCCATCCATTGGTTTATGGAGAATAGGTACGCGAAAATTCATAACAGAGCAGTTGGGCCTGAAGTGAGTTGACCCAAGCGCACTCACCTCTCTTGTCTCGGTGTGACTCATACTTGTGATACAGCCAAGGACGGGAGGGCTAGGTTACACCTAGGTACGGAAGGGTCAGACTACACCAAGGGACGGAGGGACTGTGGGTGCAACCAAGGACGTAGGGGCTAGGCTGTATTCAGAGACGAAGTTTTACTACACACACGAACGCAGGGGCTAGGCTGCACTTACGGACGCAGGGGCTTGGTTGCGCCCAACACCCAGGGTTGAGGATGCAAGGCTGCACCCTGGAACAGAGGTTTTACGCTCCCTTAATGCTGTAGCTAGGTATGGGGTACAAGGCTGTCCCCAAGGTCGGAGGGACTAGGCTGTACCCAGAGGCGGAGCTAAGTTGTATCAAGGAACAGGGGGCTGTGCTGTACCGAGGGACGGAGAAGCTAGGCTGCACCCAGGGACGGATTGTCTAGGTTGCATATAGCGAGGGTGGCGGCCGAGTATAACCCTCTTAGTGAATATGATAATTTTCCCCGAAGGGTCATAAGCACACAGGTTCGTATACTAACTCTTAACCTACGTTGTAAAGCTTGCTAAATGTCAACACATACAGAATTGAAACGAACCGATAGTAGCCAAATCTTTAAGAGCATGTAGGCAGTTGTATTAGAATATCATGTTTACACTTACAACAATGACAACGCATTTGTGCTGGCATCAATCATAGACCAGAATTCATGCTGCAGTATGCCACGAACGAAGTGACTGCACCGAGAAAGATTGGTTTGTGTATGTGTGTGTGTGTGTGTGTGTGTGTGTGTGTCGTAAACACAAGCCACAGGAGTCGGAATAGATATGATGTAGTCGGACAATGGCTCTCATTTGTGTTCCTAATTTTCGTAGGTAGATCTGATGTTGGAAGGCATAATGACAAAGGAAATGCTAGGATTAATGAGAAAAAAAATCAGTAGAGAATTTTTCCCTTATTCCGTAAATGCAACATGGTTAAGGTTCAGCATAGGCGGTGCGTTCGAGCCGCCTAGTATGATGATACTGAAGAATCTTTGTAGGTTGTCCATACATCTCATATAGAGCGAATGCCTTTGTAGTCAAGATAGTAGGCTTTATATTCACATCAGTCAGTTATACATATACACAACTAGTTAAAACAAATTGTGGACATACAAACAACAACACAGTATACACCCTAGCCTAAATAGAGCGCAACATAAATCACCAGAAACGAAGATTAACGATGCACATTCAAAATATCAGACGTATGCATTTAGGAAGGTACACATGGACGTGTTTCCCATGCAAGTAATGAACAAGAATGCCCGTAAACACAAAGAGCACACACAGACACACACATACTCGCCCTGCTTCGTGGGTGAGTTAAACCGGTCCTCCCAGTGGTGGGCCTGCAGTGTTGCTCATCTCAGCCCCGCCCCACCCCGGCCCTCTCCCTGTTCTACCTCTTACCAGCCCACTTCCCTCCTCTACCTTCACTAGCCCCACCTCTCTGCTCTACCTCATCCTGCCCGGTCTGCCTCCGCCAGCCCACTTTTAGCAAGCCCATACATATACTTTTGTCTTCCTCCGTCACTAACATCCCTGCTCTTCCTCCACCAGCCCACCCTGCTCCTTTTATACACTGTCTTTACACCTACCTCCACCGGTGGCCCCTGACCCGCCCATCTACCCAGCCCACCTCCTGCCACACCGACAGTTGAACACTTCACCCTTGGTTAGCACATTCAGGGCTGACGTTTTAAGTGTCAGCCAACCTCAGGGTGGTATGGGGAGGGTTTAAATGCGTTCGTCCCCACCCCACGCGAACTTGACACACCGTCTCATTAACTATAGAAGATGAAGTTAATTTTTTCTCTTACGTGATCTTACTGGCTATTTTTTTTTTTTTTTTTTTTAGAAATGGTGCACTGAACATTTCTATACGTGATCTTACTGGTTATTTTTTTAAGAAATGTTACAATGAACGTTAGAATTCAGCGGTCTTTGAACTAACGTATTTGCAGCTTAGAAAATTCAATCTTTTCCTCGACAGTTGAAGGACTGAAAATGATATGGATTTTTCATCTTTAAACCTTCATTTATAGGAACTTATCTCTAAAAAAAAAAAAAAAAGAAAAAAGAGAAAGAAAAAAAACGATGGGGAGAGTTCTTAGCGGTTGAGGTCGAATTGCACTCAACACATTTATAAGAGGAACTAAGTAGGATCTCGTCAGCACCAGGCAGACATTAACCTAATTTGCAAGAGTACGAGAATATTTTGGAAATCTTTAGTTAGCCTTTTTCCGCGTAAGATTATGAAAACCAGTGCGGCGGAATGAATGTGATAAGTATATATATATTTTCACTTCATTAAAAGGGTTTCCTAAGTGCATGAAACACTAAAGATTTTTCATTTCATTTTTTGGGGATTCCCTATTTCTTAACTCGCACAAAGAGTGAGGCGGCCTGAGAGTGGCAGTTGTGCTCCCATTGCTGAGATTTAGAAGAGAGAGAGAGAGAGAGAGAGAGAGAGAGAGAGAGAGAGAGAGAGAGAGAGAGAGAGAGAGAGAGAGAGAGAGTCCATAAACTTGATGCAGCAACGAGATTTTACGTTTTCATTTCTGTAGGACGCGAAGGAACAAGATTGTTGTTGCCGTGCAAACATCGTGGACATTCGCTTCAGATCCTGCATCCCTTCATGAGACTTGTTGACGTAAGAAGCTCATTGACTTATCTGAATGATCTCCATGAAATATGCCGAGTGTATCCGAATTCTTAAAATTCGTACAAACATAGCTAGCTTGTCGTAAAAGAGACTTAATATTAAGGTTGTTATTAAATGAAAAGTTAATAAGGGGTTAGAGGAGGCGAGGCAAGATGAAACTGAAACTGAGTTACGGATAGGCTGAAAGTTTAAAGAAAAATATTTAATTATTAGACACTGCGGTGCAAGTAAGATATGAACCAGCTTGTGGAAACTGTAAGAGAAGGCAAGACACAACATTGCAGATGGAAACTCCAAACCGAGAAATATAAAACGTGACATAACTGAGAAATTAAGAGTTATAAGGCGAGTTTGAGATACAGCCAAGGCGAGTTTGAGATACAGCCTAGCAGTTAAAGCTGCAAAGCTGCTAAGGCATTCTCAAACAACCCAGCCGTCAGAGGCTGGAAGGCGAAACGAACACGTAGCCTAGTGAGTCCTACCTCTCTCATAGCTAACTTTCCCAGTTGGTATTCATCCTATCTGACCGAGAATGCGACCACATGAGGTTTGCTGCGTTGGCTAGTGTTTTAGATAGTGGCTGGAATTTACTTTTCCCTGTGTCCAGCCAGCCTTGAGTGAGGAATATAGGGCTGAAATTGTCCGTCCATCTTTCGCACATGGGTACAAAGATTCTGAGTCTATTTAGATTTTTTTGCATTGAAGGGGTATCTAATAGATGACATTTTCAGGGTTGTACAGTTAAAGTTTTATCTTTAAAATCATATTGCAGGTCCTTATTGTGCCACGTACCTTCATACTACTGTCATTTTTCTCCTTCCTCTCCTTATTCACAGCCACATTTTACTCACATCACCGTCTCATTTTCTGTTCCACAGTGTTTATCGTGCCTACTTCCATTTTATTTATCATTCGCTTTATCTGCCCAGCTGTTTCCTTACTTCTCTTTCGTATCTTATCTTCATCCTTTCTCCCTCACTGTTCTGGCCTTGCCTCTTTTTGTTTCTTGTGGTCATTTATATCCTGAATTACCACCTCCTTCACTCACTCATGTCTGTGTCTTCCTCTTTGCCCCTTCCCTTCATTCTCCCTCTCCCCTTGTTCTGATTCCCCCCTTCGTCATCAGCTGTTGCTCCCCTGCTTCCTCAGCCCTTTCTTCCTTCCATTTCCACATCGTCGAGATATTTACGTTCACCACGCCAGCGCCAGACAATATTCCAGGTTCTCCTCGCGTTCGTATGTCTGTCCGCCCGTCACTTTGTGTCTGCACTTCTTTCTAAACTTAAAAGATTTATTTTCGGCATAAGGGTATATATTATAAGGTAATCAGGGCAGGTTTGGTAGGGTCGTTTTTATGCCCCTCTGATAGGTTTATAACACACACACACACACACGTATATATATATATATATATATATATATATATATATATATATATATATATATATATATATATATTTCGTCTATCATGTCCGCCGTTTCCAGCGTAAGCCAAGCAGTGCCCAGGAACGGATGCAGACAAGCAGCATTCGCTCAAATCCGTACTCTAGCTTTCATGTCCAATGTACCGAAACCACAGCTCCATACCCCCCAACCACTCCCCACAAACCTTTCCATACATAAATGGTTCATTACATGAGTGGAAGTATTGTGGTAAACAAAATTTTTTTTTTAAAATATATACGTAGCAAGATCTGATGTAGTCTGAAATTTCTTTTGATTTTGGTGTAGGTAAGAAATAAAACTTTTTTATGTGTTTAAAGCTAAGTTATTCAGTTTGTACACAAAAAGTTAAGATAGCGATTTATGGCTTAAGATCTGACAATCGAACGGTTGATGTAGATTAGGGAAGATATGACATATGTACGTAATAAGTAATATGCAGTAAAGTCTCGTTATTACCATGAGTCAGTTTTGCGAGATCTGAAATCAAACGGTTTGGATGAGACAGCTGAAACAGCAGCTCCGACCATAGACCACGACAGCTTCGTAAAATTCAACCACTACTGTCGTATGAAAAAGTTTATTATGGCATCACAGCCATAAATAAGTGTCTAATGACAGGAAGGTGAATTAATACAACATGCATAACCATTTCAGCTTTGGCAACCATTCGATAACTTTAAAGACACATTTAAGTCACATAGTATACATCTTCACTTCCGTATTATTCACTGTCGTGGTGTATGGCTATCGGGTGAATTCTCTTACTAAAATATTGTGAATAAGGAAACGTATCCAGACACAGAAATCAGAACGGTAGCGTTGTCGAGCATCGGTAAGGCTTCTATGACGCGTGATGGTGTGGTCCCCTGGCTCGCTTGTTTACCACCAGCCTTGGGTGGTGCTGCTAGTGTTCACGCCTTGTCGTACTCTCGCATGTCAACTGGTTTTTATAGATCCTTTAAACGGATACAACCAACGACACCGTGAAGATTGTTGTGAAAGATTGACAACGTGTTGTGATGTGTGCATTTAATCTAAATGTTGTAAGAAAAGGGAGAAAACTGAATAGGCGTATAGAGCATATGAATGGAGTAACCATGTGTAATGACATGGTGTGGACAAGCTTAGGTTGAAAACATCCTTCGGTTCCACGATAGTGTAATGGTTGATGGCTAGTGTTCGTAGAAATTGAACTGCACTGACTAGTTAATCGAAGTTGAAGTTGTTGTGTGTTGAATATTTCTAAATGAATGTTGAAAATCAGTGGGTGTTTTTGAAGGGTTTATGAAAGATATGTTAAAGAAAAAGGAATAATTACGGCTGTTTCTTATTCAGTGATTACTTTCTACGAAACGAAACCGAATAGATATACGAGATAACCTCAGAAGCAGGTATTAACCCTAGTGTTGTAGTGTAGCGTGAACGTGCAGTCGCACCATTAGTTCCTGGCTGTGGTATGCTCGGGTAGCTCCTCCCTCGCCTCCCATGGACGAGGGCGCTGACAAGCAGGGGCAGGAGGGGGGTTCTTCAACCACCCCTGGTGCCCCTACTGCTCCTACCCTGCCTGCTGCTGCTACTCGAATCACCTTGACCCCTGCTGCTGCAACTGCTGATGTCTCCACATCCCCATTTGTGTCCTTCGAAGACGACGACAAATGTAAGTACGAAGATGCCTATTTGATTAGCATTATAGGATAAGATCGTAGATTTCATATTTCTTTTTAATGTTTGTGGTAGAAATTACAGGTAATTTCGAAAACTATATGAAAGTAAGCTTTACCTACCCCCATCTTGTCCATAAGTTTGATCGCCTTTGTTGCTTAGAAAAGTTTTACAATTAAATATTAGGTTTGTAGGTCAGTAGTGTGTGTGTGTGGATCGTATCATATCAGCACTTAGCAAAGTGCCAATGTGGATGTTCATGTACAGCGTGTTCTGCCCTAACAAGGTATGTCATTTTTAATTACACAAGCGATAGATATTGAGAGGGGATTTTTTTTTTTCACTGGCTTTTGATATTGTTTTAGAAATTGAAAATGCAGTGGAAATACAAAATCGCTGTTTAGGTGTTGCGTCGCGTAAACAAGGTATTATTTCAAACCCTCTGCAAGAATATTTGGCTTCCGTTTGCCTTCGGACTCAGATGTTTCAGGATGTTTTGAAGTATTTAGGAATTTTTAGATTGATCTCCAGAGCCTTAAATGGTAACAAAAATGATGTAATGAAATTCATCTTCAAGAGGGCTGAAGATTACGTAGGTTTTGATTAGCATGGTAACTTAATCCTTTCAGAAATTTAAACTGTTTTGCTTATGGAACCAGACACTCGCACCTGGTAATTTTTTTTCATATGTAATTTTGGGTCGGTGAATCATGTTCACTGATGTTCGTAAGGGCTGGTAATAGCACCACTTAACTCAAGTGTTTGTCCTTGATAGTTCCTGTATCTCTTCATCTCGGTATCCATGGCTGATAAAATTGCTCTTACAAGTACGCCAGTAAGTCTCCATTTTTACATCGCGTCAGGTGCTGGATTGCCCTTGAATTATATATTTCAGGAGTATAGTTGGATATGTTCGCTGGTTTTATTTGAAAATTACCTGCAATGATCAGCCCCAAAAACCCAGTCCACAAGCAGGTGTTGCCAGTTCTCATTGGTAAAACTACAGTATTACCCCAAAGTGCCGCAACAGGATCAGGGAGATTAGCATCAAGAGTCCCGCTGTAAGCTGCACTTGAGGCATTATATAATGTTTCTTAACCCCGCTGCGTGAAGTTAAGCCAAGGTGTGTATAATGGATACCCGGGGCTAGGATTGGCGGGGTGCGTGTGGCAAGCGGTGGCGACTGAAGAAAGTTATTCTGAGAGCGAGTTACGGTAAATTCATGGTATTTATACTAAGGATTCGAAGTCTTCGCTATTAGTTTTGTTGCTAACTGGTTCCCTCGACCTGTCTTCGACTTAGATGACATTTGAGCCAGTCAACCACCAGGAATTAGTGTCAGTTTTATCAGTAAGTCGTATTAGTCTCACCTCTAAATATGGTGAATTTAATTGAGATGTGATGATGGCTAGGTATTCGCTTGGTAAGTATGTCCACAGAGTTTCTTAAAATTGTAGCAAGCGATAGGTATTACATCAAAATTTGAAGTCACAGAGCAACTTCAATATGATTTCCCGACATGATGTCAACGTATATACTACGCCGCTGAATGAAGTTGACTGTTGGAAACTGGGGGAAAAATCAAACTAAAACTCTTGACAACAGGTCATCCACACATCACATGTTTCCTCGCCTCATTGAACCTCTGTAGGTGTTTGGTGTTATGAAAGGTTGGGAGACCAGCAGATACTGACGTGGATCTGAGAGCTAATAATATTCCGGCCACGGATCTTGGCCAGTGGGTACCGTTAGTGATGCTTACCTCCCACGCCCAACTGACATCCTCGTCCCAGACCCTCGAGGAAGCCATGCCAGTCTCCCATGGCACAAAGAACTAAGTCATGGTTCTCAGTGCGTCCTTGCGTGAAATTGTATCCCAACACGGGTAAAGATGATATATGCGCATTTTTCCCCCTTGTTGTGTAATAAGTCTTCATATGCGGTTATCTGAACTGAGTTGCGTTAGTTTTGGTCCAACTCAAAATGAAAACGAGGATCTTAGGAGTGAAAACTGTTTGAGTAATGCCATATGTTTTCTATTAAGTTTTTTTGATATGAATAGTATTAGCTGTATTTATCGTGACGTGTCCACGTGCATGTGAAGAGTGTATTGTGGTCTTGGAATTACCCATAATATCTGAAGGTTCTATTTTTCAATCAATTAATGTATATTTATTTACTGATTTGGGTGGCTGTAGCTATATGCTGACGACCTTAATTTAAACCCTAGCAGTTTATCGTTATTCTTTCATTTGTCTGCCTTGACCAACGAAAAGATTTTCGTTTTCAATGTTCTGAAAAAGATCGAGCCCAGCGGGATTCGTCTTACTCGTGGGCCATGTTTTATTATATGATGATTTAGGACGATAATTTAGTGTGGTAAGAAAAAGAGAAGAAATCTTGTTTCATGAAGTCTTTGCAGTCTCTTCGTTTATCATAATTTCATTGTTTACTAGTAATTTCGAAAATAATGAAATTTTCACTTACCTTTTGTCCATATATATATATATATATATATATATATATATATATATATATATATATATATATATATATATATATAGAGAGAGAGAGAGAGAGAGAGAGAGAGAGAGAGAGAGGGTGTAGGATAGTGGTTGAGAATGTTTGGGATGTCTGCATCGTGAATACCAATTAGCATTTCATATACGTCAGTCACATCCTCTCAGGCTCTTTCGTAAGGTAACGTTGGCCATATTAATTTCTTAACTGTTTCTTGGTACGATGAGTGTGTCAAAGCTGATAACATATACGTTGCACAAATACGTTGCTGCAAAGCTTTTTTGCTTGTAGGCTGTATTGGCCGGATTGAATTACCTAGTACATGTGGTATCATAAGTAGTGAATAGATGGAGAAAAAAAATCTTTTAAAATGTTTAAAATCTCTGCCATAGGTTCGTTGTCTTGAATCGTCACCATTTTTTTGAAGTTAATGGCCCAACATAAGGATAAAAATCTTCAAGTTTTCTTTTGCTCCCTTTAGAAAGATTCGCTTCGAGTAGTGTTCGCTGGAGAATGCCGCTAATCACATCCTTCCTTCAAGCCCTCACCAGCCCCATCCACAAGTTGCCTACATTTTCCCCCCAAAGAATGATGATATCCAGACGTGGAACTTTGTTAAAATCCTTCCTGAAGCCAAGAGAAATACACTCGCTGTTTCTTGTCCCATATCTTCCGTCCACCCAAGGCACTGAGAAGCTGCAGAGTTACTGACTTTCCACTGATGAAACTTCACTCTTGTAAAGTCCTCCGTATTTTTCAAGTCTAAGAAGGTCATTAGCTTATCCTTGTAACTTAGCCCTCTTAATCTCGGCAGCTAAGACATCTAAGGTTCAGCCAACTGAGGCAGCTACGGTTCAGTCAAATGAGGTAGCTGAGGCTCGGCTAACTGAGGCAGCTAAGGGTCAACCAACTGAAGCAGCTACGATTCAGCCAGCTAAGGCAGCTAAGGGTCAGCCAGCTGAGGGAATACCGGGAAATCAATGCCAGGATGCGGCCGCTCGCACCAGCTGGCCTGGCCACTCGCGCCAGCTGAGCCTACTGCTGTTCCTGCTACCTTGCCCTTACCACCTGCATGCTCGCACTCTTCACGCTCGTACTGGCCGCGCACTTGCACAACACACTCCAAATGTCGACGAACGAACTCGCACTCTCATGGCAACTCGCTAGACACACTAACTCGCACTCTCATGGCAACTCGCTAGACACAGTAACTCGCACTCTCATGGCAACTCGCTAGACACAGTAACTCGCACTCTCATGGCAACTCGCTAGACACACGAACTCGCACTCTCATGGCAACTCGCTAGACAGTAACTCGCACTCTCATGGCAACTCGCTAGACACTAACTCGCACTATCATGGCAACTCGCTAGACACAGTAACTCGCACTCTCATGGCAACTCGGTAGACGCGAACTCGCACTCTCATGGCAACTCGCTAGACACACTCAAACCGTGGATGCTTGTTGCATTTGACACACTTGTCAGACTCTCGAGAGACTCACTCTCGATGGCCATACTTGATGCGCTCGTACCCCTGACTCACCTTAGATGTATGCACTATACACACTTAAGTCTCTCCAGACACACACAGACAGACACACACACACACACACACACACACACACACACACACACACACACACACACACACACACCAGGAACTCTTTCCCCTGAACGCTCACGCGCCGTGCACTCTCCAGGTTACGTGCACTTTGCTTACAGGCATTGTTTACACTCACACTCTCCCTGCTCCCTCACTGTGATCTCACAGTCCATGCTTTCATATGAAGTGCTCACCACCATCCCTACTCATACCCGCTGGCCTCACCCAGAAATTTACCCCCCTCTCTCTCTCTCTCTCTCTCTCTCTCTCTCTCTCTCTCTCTCTCTCTCTCTCTCTCTGTGCTCACATTCAACGCGCCGAGATTTAGATTCCACCGTTATCACCGGCTAGTTTATTGTGCATTTCAAGCCCGTTCTGCGACGCTCTCTTTCCTCCCCCCACCTCCCTCCATCACCTCTCACTGCCCCCTCCCCACCACCACTATGACTCCTAACACCCTTACGTTACCCCCTCCCCCCCTCCCCAGGCCCTTGACTTTCCCCACCGACACGTAACTAACTCCTCGCTTTGACTCTTCCTGTGCTCGCCCCCAGCCAGCAGACTCTTAGTTCACGTCCTCATTCATCTTCCTCTCGCTCTGCACACACACACACACACACACACACACACACACACACACACACACACACACACACACACACACACACACATTCATCTTCCCTTTCACTCGGTCCGTTATGCCACAGGCTTGGGAAGCCCCACACGACACATGTGAATATGTATATTTTTAGTGGACACATGCGCCCCGTGCATGGGTCTGCCTGACCCTACGAGGCATAACACTTGGCACTCTGCCTGACCACCGTTGCATCACCACATTTATTTCGAGACGCTCTTGTGGTTCTCTGTCTCAAGTGCGATGATTTCTTTCCTAGGGTACGAAGGTTGGATCCATTGAGTACGGTAGTGGATCGACTTATGAAGGACGATGGTTTAACGCCTTGAGCACGATGGTTTTAAACCTTGGGTGCTGTCGTTTGACCTCATGAGTATGGTGGTTTGATCCTTCAGGGATGATGATTTGATCCCATAAGTACGATGGTTTAGCCCCATGGATTACGGTTTAAACTATTAGATACAAATTTTGTAACCTTATAGTATAATCGTCTAATTCTTTGATGACCACCGTTCAACTTTTAGAGTTCATTAGTTTAACCCTTGAAGTATGATGGTTTAGCTTCAAGAGGGCATTGTTTGCCCGTTTTAGTATGATAGTTTAACTTCTAGTGTATCATGCTTTAACCTTTTGAGTATGATAGTTTAACTTCTTGAGTACGACGGCCTTATGTAATGGGACACTATGATGCCTTCAGTGGTATGTTTCCGTAAGTATTATGAATCCTTCAGGGCGTATGTAACTCCTCTGCATTATGAAACATGGGTATGATAACACTTCAGTATTATGATACCTTGGGTGTGATGACCCGCAAGTCTCATGCAGCCTTGAGCATGATAACCAATCAGCATTATGAATCGTTTTGTGTGATAACACTTTAGTCTTATCTTTTTCCCACCCTGTAACTGATTCCACTTTCCTGCGATGCTTTCACTCTTTTATGAACGATGACTTAACGTCCTTGTTCCAGTGGTTTCAACCGTCTAGTGCAACAATGTGTTCGTAAGTGCGATAACTCAGCTCTCAAGCACTGTAAGAATTTCACTGTAGTTTTCATGCGAGAACGTATCATTGAGTATCATAAATTTACGTCCTCTAACAACAACTGGCCTCTGGGTACGGCCGTGTAGTTCGTCAAGAGGATAACTGAAACAGTATGTTAACTTTCATCCTCATACTAACCCCTGTATGTGTGGTAATTCCTCCTCTCATTGTGACGCTTCATCTTTTAGATATGTTGATTCTACCGCCTCATTACGACACCTTGAATCGTAGTGCGAGGATTAAAATGAACATGATCAAGTATTGAATGTGTTAACACATTCAAGGGTTTTGTTATGGCTGTAACATAATCGGTGAGTGAAGTAATGATGAATAGGCGGGATGAATTGCAGCATTCAAAGCTGTTATGGTCGGGCGATGTTATCGTACGCGAGGGTCAATTATTGTACGAAGTATGAGAACTCACTCTTTTGGCACGTATGATTTTCAGTCATTTTTTCAGGATTTAAAGGATTAAACTCGTGAATTTGATAATACCCATTTAGCGTGATTATTTATCCCAAGAATTTGGTAACTTTACCTAATCCTTTAATTCATTCAGTCCACGAACAGTGTGTTCCTCTTTTATACGATACTTTTGTCTTGAGTACGACATTCTTATTGACTCAGACGGTCTTTGCATCTCATAACATCACTCCATAGTACAATATATTTTGATCCGGTAAGGTGACACCATTCGTCCCGGCAATGTCTTCGCCTAAAGTGCGAAATTTTAACCAGTAAATAGGTTAAGTCTGCTCTTTGATACAATGAATTAAGCTAGCACCATTCGTCAGGCAAACTCATCGCAAAAGTACGATAATTTAACCATTGAATACGATAGCCGCATCGCTTGACAAAGTGAATTCACATGTGAATGCAGGAACTTAACACCGTTCTTCAGACAACGTCATTGCTAGTGTGCGATCACTTCGATGATACACTGAGGTTACGGCTGGCATCTGTCCCCCCTTGCCAACGCCATCCTCTTAGGAAACTGTGACATTTATAGCCTCTCGTACGCCCGGCATGCCTCTCTGACACCTGAGTCTATTTATTTTCATATTAGTTGATATCAGGAGACTTCATCATCTGACACACACTCTTATCGGACATCTCATCTCTTCGACCAACAGGCAGTTCCTTGTCCTCTCATGGTCGCACGCAAGTCCTTACAACATTACTTTGTCTTGTTGTAACACTTGATGAATTCCTGGTGTAGTCTTTGGGGGTCTTCCACGACTACAGCCCCAGGTCGGGCCCTCAGGCTGCTGGGTTAGGTCGACCAAGCTGTTGCAAGCCGCAACCCTCAGGACCATGTAGCCTCCACAGCCTAGCTGCGCTGGCGGTAGATTTTGTAACGGAGGTGGTATTGTCGCCTTGAATGAGCATCTGTCCCCGCAAGTTATCGTAAGATGGGTTGAAACTAGCTTAATTACCTCCGCAAAAATGTTACCTTAATTACCTCCGCAAAAGTGTTACCTAAGATACAGATTGGTATCAGTTACTGGAGACTAAACTCTGGACAAATTTAAACGAACTGTGTTAGGTGTTTTCACTTCCTCCAACATTCGTAAATACTTTCCCTCGTCTCTTCTTTTTCCCTTTCGTTATATTTCAGTTAAGGCCCAACCCTGATGTGAACTTTTGTCTGTGAGTGGAGTCTGTTACTTTTCTATATCTGATGTTAAGTGTAAGACTCGAAGCGTCAGTAGTACGATAATTAAGAATAAGGTATTGAAATGCGGTTATGTGATAACAGCTTCAGCTAGACAGCTTCGTGGTTACCCACCAGATTAAAGATGGACAGAATGGAATTCCCTCGACGTGTCTTGTTGCTCAAAGACCTCTCTTTTGGGCCCGCCACTGTCTTCTTGCCCTGAATTAATCATGCTTTTCCAGACAGCCAGAGATACAGACACTTCCTAAGTGTACTTTCGTGTAATAATCACATCATCAGGGAAGACACAAGAGAGAAATATAACAGTCAGTTGATATACATCGAAGAGACGAAGCTAGGACGCCATTTGGTAAACATATATATATATATATATATATATATATATATATATATATATATATATATATATATGAATAACCTTTGATGCATAATTTTCTAATAAGAAATTATCTACTTAAAATATTTTCAAGGGTCTTTTCCCGTACATTCAAATTTGAGTTATTACCTATCATTTGTAAGTAACCAGATATATTTACTTATAGAGTGAGAGGTTGGCAGTCGCCAGGTTTAGTGAGGACATGTGATACATGACAAGTGTTCATGCTAGGCATGAGCCTGACCAGCCTAACATCATCACTCTCTCATGCCAGCCAACTGTCATCCTGTTATATAGAGTTGGGCACCATGGGGGAAAAAAAAGTACCGCCATATATTGCTTTTTTTTTTTTAGTGAATACTATGGTTAGTACAGTGGTTTTTTTTTTGTTGTTGAATATCCTTATGTGATGCATTTTTATGTTCAGTGGTTATTTCACCGCTTTTTACCGCTTTCTCTCTTTTGTACTCTGTTGTGGTTGTAATTTACAACATTACTGTATTGATATACAGTAAATACGGTATGTGCCGCGGTGTTTTAAGTATAAAAGTATCTACAGCTGTTTTTGACATACTGTAGCAAATGCTACAAAGTTTGAAACGAATGCTACAGTATGTACAGAGGTGTTCTGTAACGTACCACGGCGTGCCCTGTGATACACCACATTCTCAATAATTTACTTACAGTTTCCGTAATTTACTTACAGTTTCCGTAGCGGCCAAGGCCTTACTTAGCTCATTAAAATCACTCGTGGTGATAACCGATCATTGGACTTCTTTTTTTCATGTGTGTGTGTGTGTGTGTGAATTGTCGCATTCGTTTCAAAGATCGAATAACTGAACTCAGGGACTTAATCTAGATTTTGCCAGGTGGCATTTGCATCTCGGGTGATAATCAGTGATTGTGTCTTTAACGTAAGAGTGATAGTTTATCTCTCGTTTTCCTTAAATATTTTTCGTCCAATGCAGCTGTGGGAGCGTACCGTTAGAGCACACACACGTACAGCAGGAGGGGGTGTATCATGGTAGGCACCAGTGTACCGTACGGTAGTACCATTGCAGATGTCTTCGGGACGTGAGGGGTGAGAGATCCCTTGTTGACGTTCGCGAACCTTGAGCTCCTTCAGTTGATGGCGTACGCGCCACTAGTGAGGAGGTAGTAACACCAGTACACACTCCACTGCCAAAACATGAACGTCATGCGCTCCAACGCGTAAGCATTAAGGTCATGCAACTCTCTCTCTCTCTCTCTCTGAAGCGTTACGGTCGCGCGCTCCGCCAGGGGGAGTAACGGCGATCAGCTTTTCATTGGCTGTGCAATTACTTTTGTGCTACATCCTCAGGTCAGCGGCTTATTATGGACGGCTGTAGGCCGACTAGTTTGATGGGCAACACGGCTTTAAATGTTAGTGGGGAGGGTTGTCGTGTGTGCGTGTGTGTGTGTGTGTGTGTGTGTGTGTGGGGATGATGGGGGCGGCAGTGAGAGAGAGAGAGAGAGAGAGAGAGAGAGAGAGAGAGAGAGAGAGAGAGAGAGAGAGAGAGAGAGAGAGAGATTTTACCCCGTAGCTGTGTGGTATGTATTTTTACCGTCTTTTGGCCAAGTTGCGGCTCGTGTATTCAGATGGTAAGAAGGCTGGACGATGGTCAAAAGAAAGCAGGGATTCAAAAGCGACCCATCACACACACACACACACACACACACACACACACACACACACACGAAATCGTGATCACTGTACAAAAGTTTGAAAAGTTGTATGACTGTAGAGAAAGTTCAAGAGGTGGGACACCCCCCCACACGAATGTAGAACTTCTCTCCCGTACAGCAGAAACAAGCACGTACAAACGCAACAACAAAAAAGTTAAGTCTCCCCTCAACACCATCAATGTAACGCTTCTGTTTACATAACATATTTAGGAAATAAACCATTCGATAATTGGGAGCAGAACGTATGATGGCATCCCTTTTAAGCCATGATTTACGTTGATAAAGCCGTTGTGAATTTCAAAACAAAAATGTAATATCCTGATGATACTTTTAGTGTTGGTAATTTTAAAGGTTAGCATGCGCCAACAACTTGCCATTTAAATTTACCGGGTTGTCCAAAAAACGTTTATTGGTGACGTGGAACTTTTACTGGTGACGTTAATTTGAATCAAACGTCTGCTTCTTTTGCGCGGGAAACAATGATCAAAATAATGACCCCCCCCTAATGATGATACTGTGATTCATTTACTCTTCTCGTTTAATGTTCGCAAGTCTATTATTAGGTACAGATTTAGTCTAGTGCCATGAATGACATTATGTGAATCATATTAGGTGATTCAAGTTATGTAACTGTCATGATGGGATTCAAATTCAGATGTTTGATGACGATATTGGTAGAATTTTTTTTTCTTTCTTTTTGCTCTTCGTATGTTGATATGAATAACGGTGAATCTAATGTTGAGGTGAAGGCGTTAATACTTCAATTACCACATAATGAGGTCTAAAGATATTCAGTTTTAAACACAAATAGACGAAGAGGACCTTCGGGTTTATTCGCCTGGTTTTATTTTTCTTTCTTCTTCATTGTCAGCCATGAGAACGATACTCTATCGTGTGAAGAACGACATTATAAACTGCCTGAGCAACGGAGCCAACCTAATCGAAAACCCCCGGAGCCTAAACACGCGAGGTTAAACCTTGACGTGTGGACTCGCCAAGTTCGTCCCAGTGTAACCTGATAAATGCTGGAAAGAGGGCCAAACTGAGTCGGTCTTGAGGGAACTTCATCCCCCCACGCCAGGAAACAGATCCAAGCTCTTTCGTAATATGGTGAAGAGACGGAAGCTCACGTTACACACCTTCTCACAAGGGACGAAGCTCGTGTCTTGTTTCTCACAAGACAGAGAGGCTCATGTTTAATTTACCGGACGACATAGAAGCCCGTGTGTTATAAAAGATGGTGTTGTATTTTCTAGATGGTAAGAGGTTAAAGAAGCTTGTGTTATGGTTTCCAGAGGATAAATAAGCTTGTGTTATGCTTTCCAGAGGTTAAATAAGCTTGGGTTATGCTTTCCAGAGGATAAATAAGCTTATGTTATGCTTTCCAGAGGATAAAGAAGCTTGTGTTATGCTTTCCAGAGGTTAAAGAAGCTTGTGTTATGCTTTCCAGAGGATAAAGAAGCTTGTGTCATGATTTCCAAAGATAAAGAAGCTTGTGTTATGCTTTCCAGAGGATAAAGAAGCTTGTGTTATGCTTTCCAGATGATAGTGAAGTTTGTGTTATGCTTTCCAGAGGATAAAGAAGCTTGTGTTATACTTTCCAGAGAAAAAAGGGGAGAAAAAAAATCTGGTGTTGCGTTTCTCGGCGGGAACTAAAACACATAATTTTCCCGCAACCGGACAAGAAAATCTGGTTCATTCCTCCGGTGCTGGACAACGATGACGCCTCGCGGGCCAGTGCTGCTGAAGACTTCTGAGCCGCAATGGACCTCTTGACCGACCCGCCAGTGTTGCCATGGTTCTGTGAGCTGCAAATCCTCTCGACTTCGCTGGCGAATGACGACGCCAACGAACGCTCCAAACTATTCATTTCTTTTTCGTTTTAACTTGTGATTTGTGAATATATGATCTACTGAACTTTAGTGTCGTGCTCAAGGGCCTTACGGTCGTGCTCAAGGATCTTTGTGTGGTGCTCAAGGGTCTTTGTGTCGTGCTCAAGGGTCTTTGTGTCGTGCTCAAGGGTCTTAGTGTCGTGCTCAAGGATCTTACCGTCGTGCTCAAGGGTCTTAGTGTCGTGCTTAAGAGCCTTAGCGTCGTGCTCAGGGGTCTTAGTGTCGTGCTCAAGGATATTACCGTCTTGCGCAAGGATCTTACCGTCGTGCTCAAGGGTCTTAGTGTCGTGCTTAAGGGCCTTAGCGTCGTGCTCAGGGGTCTTAGTGTCGTGCTCAAGGATCTTACCGTCTTGCGCAAGGATCTTAGTGTCGTGCTCAAGGGCCTTAGTGTCGTGCTCAAGGGCCTTAGTGTCGTGCTCAAGGGCCTTACCGTCGTGTTCAAGGGTCTTAGTGTCGTGCTCAAGGATCTTACCGTCGTGCTCAAGGATCTTAGTGTCGTGCTCAAGGGCCTTAGTGTCGTGCTCAAGGGCCTTACCGTCGTGTTCAAGGGTCTTACCGTCGTGCTCAAGGTACAGACATTTCTTTACCCAGTTCTACTACACGCCCGCCTTCACCAGAAGCAGTGCGAGGTGCATATTTTATCTGTTATATATCAACACGTAATCCATTCATTGTTATTCAGCTGCTGTAAACTTCACCGTGCTAAACTGCTGGATGATGTATTCACTGCTACGTAGTCCTTGTTAACGTTTTTTTTTTTCATCACCGTGTAACCTAAATTTTAACTCAGCCATTGAAGCCCGTTCCCCGAAGCTTTTGTTCACTGTACCCTCTTTCGCGGCGTCGCCCACACGATGGGTTGAGAGTAAATTAGCCGCTCCTACGGCAAAAATGATGAAATGAGATACCTCGCCATCATGACAGTGCATGACGTTGTTTTGACTAAAGTGGTCATAATTGTGTTTAATCCAGCTTGTTTATCATACGTGTCGTGCCAGAACAGTCGCGTCACAAGCTGTGTTTTAAATATTCTTTCGTAGTTTCGGGAAGATTCTCCCAGGTATACCCTGGCGGGAGGGAATAGAAAACGCGTCTGAGCCCCCACACCACCTCCATAAATATCAGGAAAGATATTAGTTCCCTCTCCGTCCGATCGGAACTGCAAGATTATTTTCTTTTTCATTTTTAAGACTTCTTTTCTTCATGGGAATAATACTCTTTTTCCCGTTTTCCCTTCAGGGTGATATTCTTTTATCAGAGATGTATATTGTTGGTTGTATTATTGTTGTTATTATTATTATTATTATTATTATAATTATTATTATTATTATTATTATTATTATTATTATTATTATTATTGTTATTATTATTATCTTTATTGTTATTAATTCTTAATGAGCAATGCAAGATGCATCCTCTCAGCATTTACTTGTCACAGATTTTCGATGGTAATTCTCCATAGAATTTAAAACAATGATCTCGTGAACACACACACACACACACACACACGTCCTTACTGCTGAACACATCTCCGAGGACGTGGTTACAGCATGGTTTCAGCGAGTCACCCTTGGGAGAAGTGACTGTATCCTCGTCGATGGACGGGAATGAGTACAGACTCGTCATGGACCGTCTGACCCTGGTGGTCAACAAGCTTCGAGCGGAGCTTAGAAGCTGCAGAAAGTAATCTTGTCGCGCTTTATTGATAGAGAAAAGCTCCCACTCACCCTCACATGTGATCCCGTGTGGCTAGGATCACAGTCGTGTTTATCTTTTATCTTATCAGTGGTGGGGGGTCAGCGCTCCCCCCTGCCTGCCATATCGTAGCTAGAGTGTACACAGTTTACCATGCATAGGTTACCCATCACACAGCACCTTCCTATGTCCTAACCTAAAGCAGCAGGATACAAATAGATGACCATATGTGATTTTATACAGTATTTACTCCAGTCGCCTGTGGTTTATAGCCTGGTCCAGGAGCTCCTCATTTCATAGGAGTCCCGTCAATAGAAGCAGTACAGTCTGGAAGCTGCCAGGAGCCCCTTATGTGAAGTGGGTCCTGGAGTTATAGAATGTATATATTTTTCCCTTCAAGGCTCAGTTATCTGTTTTTGTCGCTACTTCGCTGACGCGTGAAATGGCGAATATATATATATCCATCTATCTATATCTATCTATCTATCTATATATATATATATATATATATATAGATATATAAATAGATAGATAGATAGATAGTACAGTATTTTCAGAATCTTTGAGTGTGAAAAGTGCGTATTCAGTTTTAAATCAGTTGTTGGTTTAAAGTAATAAGACCTGAGAAGTCTCGGAGCCGGTATGGAAATGATAGTCCAGTGGAAGTTGAATTAGTAGGTTGGGGGTAATGTATCCACCCGTGATACACACTCGTGTAAGTAAGAGGCAACCAGTATGGTCATGCAAACCTCCGTCTCTCAGTGACTCTTTGAGCGCCACACGTCCCCCCCTCATTCATAATACCGTAGTGCTCAAGGATTGTACCGACGTGCCCAAAAATTGACTAATGATATGATCATTTTTTTTTTATCAATTATTTATATAGTCTTATATGTATCATGGGAAAAGAATATACCATGTTTTGATCGGAATATAAAATTGTTGCGATAATGTGTTTGAACAAAGTCCTTAATATTGCACGCATATGCATGACTCTTAGCTACTGCATAAAGTGCACGTAGGGTTGTACATAATTGAACAGGCCGTATCCTCAAAGCACCGGGATCATCATACAGAGGATTAACTGCGTAGCTTAGTCCCTAGATCGAGTTAAGGGAGTGGAAACGAGTCTCCTCCAACATTTGTAAAAAAAAAAAAAAAAAAAAATCGAATTTTAGTGACGTTTGACCTATAGAAGAAATCTCGAGTGTGGCGATCTAAAAAGAATGTTTATATTTTTCATATTTATTTATTTATTTTGTAAATAGCCACGAGAAGGATTGAGTGTGAGGGAAGGCGGTGTTGGCTAGGCCACCACTACACGGGGGAAGTGATTTCCTGGTGCGTCAGCCTCGCCAGCCACGCACGTAACACTACTGGACAGATTACGTCTCGCCGCTGTTTTTAGAAGCCTAGTATCACCGTACCATTTATAACTGTATCCTCCAGCCTGCCTTAACATCACTGGGTGAATTTGAGGTTCCCGGTGGCGTTTGTACACAAATGGTCCTTAACCCTTGAGTGCTGTGGTGATATAATGATGGTGTATTATCTGATGTTACCCCGAAACTAAATAGGTGAAAGGCTGCGCCATATTGCCCTCGGGGGCGAACCGTTGTGCTCAAGTGACCGCACCAGTGTTCGCAAGGCTTCTATACCGTTGCGCCTATGGGTTTTTTTTTTTTTTTAGACCTTGTCCCTGTGTACTTAGTGTTACAACAGGTTATTTACCACATAAACAGGTATAAAATCACTGTTAACAAGCATAAAGAAGTCGATAATGTTATGTCTATCACGAGGTCGTTAATAGACATATAGGCTGTCAGACGAAAGGCGTTGAAAGACTCTCATCATTGTAGTCAATTTACGAGAGGAAATTATACGTTTTTATAATAGTAAGTGCGAAATAAAATGATCAGAGTTAGAGACTGAGATGATGTGATTAATAACAGGATCGAAATTGAAAAAGTCTCATCATTGTAGTCAATTTACGAGTGGAAATTATACGTTTTTATAAGAGTAAGTGCGAAATAGAATGGTTGGGGTGAGAGACTGAGATAATGTGATTAATAACAGGATCGAAATACGTAAGTAGGTAAAAGAGGAGAGTTGGAGAGGACAGCGTAGACTAGTCTACTGCCTCACCTCAGTCTTGCATTGTTGGAGGGCAAGCAAGCTGGCCAGGCCTAGGCTGTAGATTTGCGAACCCCCGAGACCCCTGCTGGTTTACACCCCCCCTGTCGCTACTAGCCAGTACTGATGGGGCGTCCACAAACTTTGATGATGACGGGAGGATGAGTTTGGGGCCGATCCCAGGGCCCAGGACAGAGCAACAGTTGTGTGGGCATGATCTGTCATGCAGGTTGACGCGAGTTGACAGGGCTGTCCAGTCCTGGTGTATCATATTGATCTCTGATGATAGTAAAGAGGAGAGGACAGAGCTCCGGGCGGTACCTATTGTTACTTAACAACAGAGTGTATTTGTAAACCTGAAAGGTTTCCACTTTCGGCCGGAAATAGCCACCGTCATTGTCAGTGTTATGAAATCGTGATATAATAGGAGTGTTTATTATTTTTTTTTCTTCTTTCTGCTTTCTTTGTCACGACGTGGGTTTCAGTGACGGACAAAAGGCACTCAGGCTGAAAAGTCTAATAAAGAGAGGAGAGGAGATGTGATATATTTAGGAAGTGAGAGTCGTGCCTTTTTTTTTTTTTTAAATGGACGAATCATGTGTGCTACCAAAGACGTGTGGTGTTAAAGAGTTCCAAAGCTTGTTGGGGGAGGGAAAGAAACAGACTTCGTAGCGGGCCCCCGGGACCCCTGAGTTGCCAACGGCCACACAGTAATCATAATCATGTGACTCAGTGGCTTGCCGAGTATTACGTGGAGTGGGTAATTGCGGATAGAGAAGGGGGACGGGACACCGTCAGTATGAATACGGTGCAACAGTCTGTGTAATGAACAGCTGTGTATTGTTAGCCTGTACAGCTGATGGAAACACGGACGATACTGTATCGCGGGTATAGTGAGGAGGAGAAAGGAGTGGCCGGTGAGTGTCATTCTCTCTTGTGGTCTGGAGTTGTATTTTTGTTGTCTCTAAACCTGTCCTGGTGTGGCCAGTGCCCTTGAAGGTGTAGGTTCGCCTGTTGAGCACGATAGCACGGCCCTTGAGCACAGACGAGATGTATAGCCCTTGCGCACAGACGGTGTGGCCCCTTAATTACGACATGACGGCTCTTGAGCTCGACAGCACGTATTACCCATAGGAAGGATGGTATGATATCCATCATGTTTCAATCATCAGGGACAATTAACGACGTTGCGACCCTTGGTTGCAAGGGCGTGGCCCTTCGCCCGAACCTCAAAGGCTCGGGACAGAGGCCAGGACCATCGTAGTCATATATACACTCGTGTTCAAGGTGGTGTTAGAGACGAAAGAAATGGAACCTCATAGCTCGAGCGTCTTTTATGCCGTGAGTCAACGGCAAATAAATCTAGATTCTTGTATTACGTTCCAGATCAAAGGTGACGCAAGTTTAATACATCGAGGACAGAAATAGCGTCCGTTGCCAGTGAGTGTATGAACGAAGGAAAGCAACACACAATGCACAGAATTCGTCACAGAGACGAGCGTTCGTTGTGTCAAGCGATTTGCTCGGCACGTATATCCCTGGCGTGATGCTTCTGGTGCGGACTGGTGACCTCACCACACCGCATGATGTTCGTCACCCGAATGCATGATATTGGTGACCTTAATGCGTGTTGTGTGGGTGACGCTCCCTCTGCATGGTGATGATGACCTGACTGAATGGTATAGGTTACGTAAATTCCACCATGATGTTGGTGCATGTAGTGCGTGATGGTGGTATGTTGAGAAATGGTAGTTCCGGTGATTGTGGTGTCCTTTTGGGCCTCGCCATTTCTTAGAACCCTGGTTATGGTCAGGACTAAGCCTTTTCGAGGTCAAAAGGTCAAGATAAGGGATAGGGAGAAGGCCAAGCCGCTCACTCGTGTGATAGTATGTGATCTACGTGTCTTTTCCGATTACAGAAATTTCCTAACAAAAGCCAGTTTCTAGTGAAGTGTTGAATTTGAGGCTGGAGGAAAGAGACCATGAAGTTATTAACTATTCCACACAGCTTGTGTTTTGGTGGGTAAGCCAGCATAAACGAAGGCAGTACAGTGTGTTACTGATGGCCGGCCACGTGAAGTGTATATGGTGAAATGAGGTTGACTACGTCAGTACACAACGCACGGTAACAGAGCATTTTTGCAGGTGATTTCCGAGTCGGTGGTCGTCTTCCACGAACAGGGTAAGGCCTTGCCAGAGAGAGGGTGTTGGCTGGTTGGCTCTTATATTTGGATGTGGCTGGCCAGGGGCCAGACAATCACCAAGTGTAATCACCATGATTTTAAATGTCTGGTGATTAAAGAAAAAAGTTTGAAAAGACTTTCCTCCGAATAAGCATGTATTGAAGGCGCGCAGTGGAGCCCAGCCCTCCCCTTGCTTCAGAAGCGTAGGTGTTTAAGGAGGAGGTGTTTAGGAAGCTGAACGCACTGGCAATTTAGAGGTTAAAACGAGGTTTCATTCAGCCAGCGGGAAGCTCCGGCTGGGCAGCAACGGGAGCAGGCTCGCTCGCTCGCTCTTTTGATCGCTGGCGATGTAAGACGATGATCATGTTGTCCGACTCGTTCTCCAACCTTTGGTCGAGTTGTATTAAACTAAGCGTTGCAGTTCCTCACTCTAGTTTAATTTTCTGTAATTTGACTGTCCGCTATTTTTTGAGAAGCCATGTTGTCAGCGAATGATACAGTACGAAGAGAAAAGTGAGCGATGATTTTGAAAAAGAAAACGCAAAGAATATTATAATTTGGAAAACGTAATATAGCCCGACTTGGGGACGAGGCTGTAACATAACCAGTTACCACTGTAGCAAGCAGCAGCAGCAGCAGCAGCAGCTCCTGGTCGTGGTAAAGGTTCCCAGGTTCCTGTTACTTGTTGCCGAGGTCCAAGTCTACCTGCGAAGGTCCAATGGAATTTAATACTTATTATTATGGAATGAGAGAGTGAACTGGATCCCCTATGGGTGTGTCATCTGTTGCCTAGGTGTGAGTGAGGCTGGGCGGCAGGAGCGGGTCCGTGGTACCTGTGAAAGTTCTCAGGAGTTTGTATTTCCGACCTGTTCCAGCCAGCTTGGGTCACCCACCAGCCGGGCGACGACACCACCACACCTCACTCCACCCTCGAGTTCCCCCCCAATACCAGAGACTTGTGACGCCTGATTCACCTGTTAGTCCCCTCCTTCGTTGACCAGGTTCTCTCACTGCTTCTGCTTCCTGGTCTCTCTCACTTTTTTTTTATTATGTTTCCTCATCCCAGTTGCGTCCTCTTGTTATCTTAGCTTTCTCGATTAATTTAGGGTTTCATTTTGTATTCTGTACCTAAAGCTGGGGATGTTGCTCCTCGATTTCTTTTCAGTTTGCGTTTTCTTTTTTGCTGTTGTTTCCCTGCTTTTTCCAGTCATTTCTTGTCTTCGTTTAATATATTGTTTTTCCCATTTCGTTTTCTCCTTTGGCCCCTTTGTAGATTTCCTAATTATTGTCGCCTTCTGTGCACAGGGAGATTTTACCAACTGAGACTGTATTGTCTTTACTTCTTCATGTCATGGCAGCTTTATCATAAGTTCTACTGCTTTCTCTCTTTCTCTTTCCGTCTCTTTGCCTTTGTTGTCTCGTGTTGTACGTCTAGTAAAACTTTTAGACTTTTTTCGGGGATTTTTTTTGTTTACATTTGCAATGAGTTCTTTGGTCAGGAAAGCTTAATTCATCCAGTGGGGATAAGACGGAATGGTTCTCTGGTTACGTAATGTTCCTCTAGAGTCTTATGGAACTGGATTGATTGGTGATTATTGTCTTCCTCCGTGTCTCATCCTTCTCAGTAAACCGAGTCGTACGTCAATAAAGAAATATGTTTATGTACACACACACACACACACACACACACACACACACACACACACACACACACAAACACACACACAAAGGAGGGCAGCAAAGTTGGCACCAGAATTAAGAGAGCTGAGTTACATTGTAAGGTAATTCGATACCTTTTTATAATAGAAGAGTGAACACGATAGCTGCTCAGTAGATTAGGAAGAAATATAACATTTTTTCCACCGTGTGTCGCCCTCTAATGTCAAATGATATCTCTCGTGTTATAAGAGCTGTCCTACAGAGTTCAGCTCAGTCATTTGTTATGTAGCGTATCACGCCATGTTACAGGCGTATGTTATTTCATCTTCAACAGGGAATGAGACAGCGATATACATCAGGGTTTCCCCTTTGTGTCGGACTTGTCGAGTGCTGGGCCAAACTTCTGTATTCTAGTCTTGCTTTCTGTTCCACGACAATATCTTCCTGGTCAACGTTGTTTATGTAATGATGTGCGAGGCGAGTGTGTTGTGTGATCTGTCATAAGGTATCCTGTGGCACTTACGTATTGCACTCGTAGTCTGATATTGTAACTTGCAAAGATTTGCTCTTCTAAGTGATGGATTGTACTCCACTTTTGTGGGAAATATGACGCCGTGACGTGGATTTTCCAGTCCCTTTTGTCGTGTTGGGAAGCATAGACAGTTTGTCGTCGTGGTAAGGAAGGATGTGTCACGTTTGTCGTGTTGGTAAGGATGGCTTGTTAAGTCACGTTAGTGAGGATAGATTATCTGTCGTGTTGCTAAGTGTGGCCCGTTTGTCGTGTTGGAAAGGATGGCCTATTTGTCGTCTTGGAAGAATGACCTGTTTTGTCGCCTTGGTAAGGGCGGATTGTTTGTCGTTTTGGGCAGAACAGACTTTTTCGAGACGCATGAAAAGTAAAGGGAATGATGTAAAAGTACTCCTGTATTTGTACTGCAAAAGTATTATATGGTTTGAATATGTTGTAGTAGTATGATTTTAAGTACTTCCATGACATGCGTCTTTGGGAATACAGTTATGTATATGGTTTTACAGCGAGGGGATAGAAAGCCTCCCCTCCTGTATATTACTTCTCAGATATAAGAACAGAGGAAGGAGCTAAGGGATGCTTCAACATCGATGGCTCAGTCGCATGTAGACGCTGCCTTACAAAGGCTGGATTGGCGAATTCGCTCGTTGATAACTAAATTGAATGTGTGTGTGTGTGTGTGTGTGTATATATATATATATATATATATATATATATATATATATATATATATATATATATATACATACATACATATATACAGTTTAAGATTATATATGTCTTACGATGCTTGGGTCTGCTTAACTCGTCCTAATTTTTTTTTTCATTCATGTTCTTTTAACTTGTGTGGTAAATATTGTCATATCCACGTTTGGTTCTGGCCATGTTGACTTGAGCCTCAGTGTTCAGAGTGTGGACCAGTGTTGTCCCCTTCGCCCGAGTGGCTCAGCGGGTTGTTTTTTGCGGCGAAATGGATCCGACTTCCTTACCAGGCCTTCCTTACAGGCAGTCAGACTTGGTGGTGGGTGGGCCTCATACGTGCGGTGTGTGGTTAGCTAGCGAGCCAAATGTGTGTGGTTGTGGTTGGTGGGTGAGCCAGGTGTGTGTGTGTGTGAGTGTGTTGTGTACTGAGAGTGTAGGTGTGTCATTCCTTAGCTGGCGAGCCAAATGTGTGTGGTTGTGGTTGGTTGGTGAGCCAGGTGTGTGTGTGGGTGTGTGTGTGGATGTGCTGTGTACTGAGAGTGCAGGTGTGTCATTCCTATTTGTGTATCATGGGAAGGAGTTTGACACTCGCGTTGTCTTGGATCCATCAGGACTTTTCAGGTTGGTGCGGGTGTTGCACAGACCCGGTCGTGCACTGCCGTCACACTTGTTCCTGTACGTGAGCAAGCCAGTCGTAGATACGAGAGGACGTTCTGAAGGTGGAACTGAATGTCTTGTAGGGGATGTTGCACGGTTTGCAGGTACCAAAGATGGGTTACAATCGATGTAAAATTGGGGTGAGGGGTTGACACTAGAGAGGGTATGGTGTGTGGAATTGAGGTGGCCTGTAGAGTGAAGAGGCTCAAGAGGAAATAAGATCAAGGGAACATGGCTTTCGGTAACAGTCAGACACAGAAGTTAGTAAATTTAAATTCCTAAGTAGCATTACAACTGCAGACTAGTAAACTGGTTATATTATACAACCTATTACAAAAAAACAGTTGTTATTTATGGCTTTGACAGGACACAAGAGAAAAGTAAGGTACGAGCAGGAGAATTGATGGTACTCAGGCTGACACTAGTAGTGGGTAAGGGGCTAACCAGAAGAGCCAAGACAAGACACAGCGATATGAAAGAGAGAGATTGAGCGTGACGTGTGTCGTGGCAGATATACAGAGAAGTCAACCGCTGTGGTATGATCGTATGAGAAGGCTGGGACATGATGGAGCGCCTCGGGGAATACTTGATGGAAAACCTGATATAATCACGATATTACAGGCAACCTGGCTAGATTTGTCGGGTTTCAGTCATATGGTGGATACAAACTCCTAGGCAAACGGTTTGCTTTTAGCAAGGCCAGAAAAAAAAGAGTCCCTCTCCTTCAGTAGTATTGTTGACGTAAAGATGGATTTCTAGTTTATCGAGTCGTTGAAGGCATCACCATTGATACTTTTAAAGACAAACTTGATGGATATTTCTCCTTCAGTCTACGACTCGCCTTGTTTTCGCCTCATTAACTGCAACAAAATATTTATATTTATTTCTCTTCGACTTATCTGTAAGCCTATCTGCTTTTAACCACAGTCATCTGTGAAATGCTATTGTCTTCCACTATCACGTACAGCCTCCAAAGGTCTCAGTGGTCTGTTGGAGGTTGAATTCCTTGGTATTTGTGTGTACGACACAGTACATACTGACGGGAGAACATCAGTTAAATATCAGGCAGAAGGAGGAAGACTCACGCATGGAAGAAGGTCATTGACTATATAGCGAACGTGACGGGTGGAAGGAGTGTGATCTAGGGCTCTCGACAGGTGAATCTCAGGGCCCAACCTGGCCTAGGGTGAGGGGGGTGAGGTGCGTCCAGGGACTCTCGACAGACCGGACCTTAGGGCCCAACCTAGCCTTGGGGTGAGGTGTGTCTAGGAACTCTCGTCAGACTGGACCTTAGGGCCAACCATAACGAAGGATAAGGAAGGTTTACGAGGCACTCAACGTATTCAGACGGCTGATTCATCATAGCCAGAGGGCTGAGAGCTGCCGTCGTGTTCAGGAGGGGTTCATGTTATCGTCGCAACCCACAAGACGAAGTTATCGTACGCAGGGGCTAGGCCGTCGCAGTGCAAGGGCCATGGTATCGCGCTCAAGAGGTCAACATCGTACGCCAGGTGGCTGAGTTATCGTACTCAAAGGCTACCTCGTCTTACCCTGAGCTTACGTAATGTACGGCTTGTGATATGTTGCCTTTGATGGGACCATAGCCATCCTTTCCTCTGTGGGATTGTCCCTCCTGGTGATATCAGTCCTGCTGTATGCCTCTGTGATATCATGAACTGGTTGAAGGTTCAGTGGACCGTCAGTACCCTGATATCCCCATGTGAGGGTGGATTGCCATGTCCCCTACAAACACACGAGTAGATTGAAAACGGAAGTTGTGAATGAGGCAAGAGCCGTTAGTTGGTCATGAAAGCACGTAGGATGATGAGTGGCGATTCCAAGCGACTTGGCCCAGCTGCCTGCAAGCTATGAGGAGGAGTGATCGTTACTCAGTAGATAAATGAGTAACATCATTGGTCAGATTTTTTTTGTCACGGGTTCGAAGAGTAATTTTCGTTGTATCATTCCCAAAGCTCCAGCCGAACACATCACGAGGGGTTTATGGGACGCTGGGGGAAAGCAATAAGCCAATCGTACCCTTGGCAAGAGATGGTCATGCCTGTAGACAGAGCTTCCTCACCGTCCACCGAGTTCCACATACTCCCATCATCATCGTCTTCAGTTTTACTCTCAGCCTCTACGTCCTATCATCAGGTTCTCCATTATGCCATCAGCTTTCCCTTACTTCCACGGGGTTCCACATTATTCTCTCAGCCTCCACATCAGGTCAGCTGGAGACATCTCCAACTTAAAACCACCTCCTCCCAACCCTACCTCTGAGCCCCTCAAGATTCTCTTGAGCCAGTACAAGAATTTCAAGTCGCCACGCGGCTCTATATCCCCAAGGCAAACTCTCTACTACCCACATTGACTTACCAATGAAAGTGTACAGGATACATCCCCTGGACTAGCCAAACTCCTCTGCCCAACCACTAGTGTCTCCCTCCAGTAGTGCCCTTATGTGGAAGACTTATTCCACCCATGTGAGGAAGTCATGAAGCCCGTGGTCTCTTCATTTGATTACGAGACATTACCGTCGGCCTCATTTCCCCTCTCTTACCCTGTGAAAGCTTTGTGCTGAATTGGGTTTACGTAAACATTGCAAATTCCATAGACTGACAACAATTTGGCAATATGAAGACCTCTTCTACCACACCTACTGTCTAGTCAACCCCATAAACCTAGTTAGAGAGACGAGCAAGACCCCATGTGTCTCTCGCCTTCACTGGTTTCTAACGGTTTGGTTTTGTCAGCCATAACACAATTATTAATTAATGGGAAGACTTGCCACACGGATTCCAGACTTCCTCCGTCAGCGTCGCCAGGATGTACACTTTTCTGGGGGACCTTCACTCTCCAGCCCCTCACGTGTGGCGTGTCATAGGGCACGGAGATGGTACCCTTGTGCTTGCGGATCCTCATAAATAATGCTTTAATGGATGCACCTGCTTAGGGAGAAGAACGTCGGCGTGTCTGCACTTCGTATCAGCGTCAACGAGAGCCCTCCTAACCTGAGCCGCCTCTAAATTTTGACCTCATCCAACCACGTCATCAGCCAGACCTAGACCTTAGTTTGGCACACCACTCTCGCCTCCAGTCGTGACCCCACTGCCTCCTGTCTCTTTAAGCTGTAGCTTCCTCCCGGTTCAGTGCACCTAGCTTCTCGGTGTCACTCGACGTTAAATTAAACTGGCAGGAACGCGTCAGGACCATCATCCAATCCTCAAGCAGTCGTCTGTGCATTCCCCGTAGACTCAGGACAGATTCCTTGCGCCTGAATTCGTGGAAATGTACATGTCATCACCAGGCTCCACATAATGCCACTGGGCTCCACATACTGCCACTAGGATCCACATACTGCCACTGGGCTCCACATACTGCCACTGGGCTCCACATAATACCACTGGGCTCCACATACTGCCACTAGGATCCACGTACTGCCACTAGGATCCACATACTGCCACCAGAATCCACATACTGCCACCAGGATCCACATACTACCACCAAGATGCACATACTACCACCAGGATCCACATGATACCACCAGGATCCACATACCTCCACGAGGATCCACATACTACCACGGGGATCCACATGCTACCACCAAACTCCACATACTACAGTTAGGTTCCACATACAACTACCAGAACTCCACGTTCTACCAGCATGCTCCACCTACGACCACCAGGCTGCACTTACGACCACCAGGCTGCACCTACGACCGTCAGGTTTAATATACTTCCTTCTTCACGGTTTGACGACGCCATGATTCGATAACCATTACACGAGGTCTTCCTCACTAGTGCCATTAGATGGTGGCAGACGCGGGTCATAGCAGGGTCTGATCCCCTTACACCATCCCTGTTATGGTTGGTGTGTTCCTAAGCTGATGCCACGAAGCAGACACCAGTCTGGATCCCGTCCACGCCATGAGCGTTCCTAGGAGGCTCAGCGGAGTGGCCCTGAGAGGCCGTGGCCAAAGTCTCATATACATGGTGTAGTCCAGCTTCGGGCTTACCAGCTCCCATTGTAATGCATGATGGTGTGGCTCATCGTAAACTCCCGGATACTTCGTGATAGAAGCGTGGATAAGCTGATGAGCGATATGCCTCTTCTGTTTTTATTTTTATTATTATTTTTCTGATGGTTTTATGTATTGAAATACGAAGCTGTTGACATGGGCAGAGAAGAAGCAATCGTGAGATAGCAGTTGCAGAAGGCAGGCGACACACGAACACCACAGCAGCACCCGCGGTAGACCGGCGACGCATGTACTCTCCTCCCAGCGTGACCGGCAATAAGCAGTAGTCAGCGGGAGGCACTCTTCCCAGCAACACAAGCGGCAGACTCGCCACACATTTATACCTCCCTCAGCAGCGGCACCTCCTCCTTCACGCCTAGCGTTACAGTCGCTGGTTATTATCACGGTTGATCTTTACGACCTGGCGGTGCTTCCATCTTCCTACCGCCTGAGGAGGCGACCACGCCTGAGTTAACATGCATGAACGGTGAGGGCGAGGTAGACCCCCCAGGGATGTACAGTGTTCCTCTCCTGACGCAGGAGTGTGGGAGTGATGCACGGAGCCGTCTTACCACACCCTCCGTGTCACGATTGTTGATCTTCCTCTCTGTCTTATCAAAACTAATCCTCCAGACTGTACACATACCATCTCTTCCCTATATACGCCATAGGCCTGTCTTTCCTTTCGTCTTACCCATTATGTGTACTGATTTTTCTACCCTTTCGACCAATTTTGTTGTTGTTTTTGCTTCCAATTCTTCATTCATGTCCTGGCCTGGGTGTCAGCTCTCTCTGATTAGTTATCTTGTTGTAGAATATTTTTGACTTACCATGCATAAGGGAGAATGAGGGTTGAGAGCGTCATGTTATCATGCATGAGGGAGGACCAGGAGTGAGGTAGAGGTGTTATCATACATAAGGGGAGGTGAGGGAGAGGAAGGTGTTATTCAACGTGAGGGAGGGTGTGTGTGTTTGTGTGTGAGGAGGGGGCGCCCATGGCCCAGCCAAGTCGGCACGTTATAAACACTACTGACGCCTAGCGACAACATCAATAGCACACCTGACCCCACACCTGCATCCCCCCCACCACACACACACACACACACACACACACACACACACACACACACACACACACACCTGTCCCCACTGGTGCTGCACACCTGTCTTACACATGCACCCAACCTGCCAGTACGGCCAGCAAGGCGCCTGCCACACCAGTACGCTAGAATACATTCTTGTTTGGGCGCCAGTGTGTGTGTGTGTGTTGGGGTTGGCGCTCCCATTATGTCTCTTATACCTCACCTCTCACTCCGTCAGCATCGCTCCCTCCCGCACCTCCTCTCCGTCACCTCACTCCCTCCCGCACCTCTCACTCCTGGCATGACTTCCTCCTACCGTGATGGTGCGTGAGATTCTTGTTATTTTCCCAGGATAGCCTTCGATTATCATTCGCTCTGCCGTACCTTCTCCATTTCTCCATACATCAAATCACTGTATTCGTATTAAAAAAAAGGATAGATCGTGTCAACGGTGCGTGGTATAACTTGCGGAGGAGCACCACTCCATGCACGCGTAAACATCGGCGGGTGAGGAATTAGCTGGAACACGATGTTTCAGCCCACGTATTGTGTGCCTCGCAGGTGAAGGTGATACGGGCACTCTCCCAGTTTGGGAGTACCTCCTCCTCGGCAGTCTCTCTCTCTCTCTCTCTCTCTCTCTCTCTCTCTCTCTCTCTCTCTCTCTCTCTCTCTCTCTCTGTGTGGACTCATTTTTTCACCCCACTGTAATCGAGTCTGTGATTCGTCCTCTTTGTTCTTATTACTTTACTTGCATTTTTCTGTATTCCCTGATATTTTACCCTTTCGTGTTCCTCTCACTGTTTCTTTAAATTCTCCTCTTCCTTTCTTTCTCTTTTCCGAGCGGCGCTCTGTGTCTGGCCTCCCAAGTTCTGGAATCCTGCTCGTGTCTCGGCTTTCGCTTCCTTTGCTCTCCTGTTTACGTCATCTCTCTCAGTGCCCCTGATTCGTCTTGTCCCCTCACACCCCCACGCTGCAGGGTTCCTCTCATCTCTCTTGCGCCCCACTCCCAGCCGACCTCCCCCACTTCCCGTCACATTGAGTAACGTGCGGCACCACCCTGGGGCGGCGCCCGTAGCCACACTTCACGCTGCCCTTGACACATTCATCAGGCGGCGCGCCGCCGGACCCCAGCAGCGTCCCGACCCCCTCCGCCCGCGCGCACCGCCTGCCCAACCTCAAAAGTCCTCCTCAGTGAGTCACACACACCAACCTTTCCTCTACGAACCTCAAGCCTCTTGAGAGACCCCATATCTCTCTCTCTCTCTCTCTCTCTCTCTCTCTCTCTCTCTCTCTCTCTCTCTCTCTCTCTCTCTCTCTCTCTCTCTCTCTCTCTCTGTATCTTTGCGTATCTATTTGTCCGTCTGTTTGTCAAGTTTTGTCATTTACTTCGCTGCGATGCTCGATAAAACTCAACGGAGATCGAAGCGGTGAACAGTGTGGGCTGTTCTACCGTACGTTCCTCCTCCTCCTCCTCCCCTCCCAGCATCAGTCCAGCGGGGGCTTGGGTAACGGTGGATATAAATAATGATGAGGTTCAGTCCAGATAGTGAGGCCAGTTACCGGCTTTGGGCGGTTCATTTAAAATACAACAGTGTGGCTCAGCAGGCTCAAACCTCAGTGAGTCTCAGTGTTGTATTTGTCTTTTAAAAGACTTATGGACCGGTGAGATTAGCCCTAGAAAATCGCTTTATAGAGCCATGTTCTTTTTGAATTATTTCCCCCATAGTAACGTAAATTGCATGTCTTTATTCATTTTTCGAAGTACTTTGCTCAGTTTCTGGTAGGTTTACAGATGTCAAATACTGGTTCAAGCGGGTATGCTTGGCCCGGACACACGAGCCTATCTCCAACCGGCGTACGAGGCTGCACAAGGAACTTTGAGCCTTGCTATTGAGAGAGGCTGTACACCTGGTTGTCACTGGTAGTTTACAGGTTGTAGTGGTCGAGTCGTCTGTATACCTCTCTCCTCCTACCACACTAATGTATGAGGAGTTCTGACCTCATGAACTTATCGTAAACATAACTTGGAAAAGACCCAGTGGTCTGCATTCATTTGCATTAACACGGAGTCTCATGGTGGACATTTTGACAGTGGACTTCGAATTAAGTCCTCCGCTGAAGCAGGAATATAAAGTAAAACCAATTTATATCTGTTTGATTAGATACAAATTACGAGTCTCGTAATATTAGCAATTATGTTATGATTATTATTATTATTTCGGCCAATTGCATCACCTCACCCTGTCCTTAAGCAGTGACTCTCACTGCCGTGCCCTCCTGCAGTGTCCTCAACTCTCTCCTGTACCTTGTCCCTCCCACTTCAACTCTGTTGCGTTGGGAAGCTGTCCCCATCTTTCATTCTCTCCTGACACTGAGCCACCCGCTGACCCATGTCGGGGTTGTCCTGGGTCGTGGAGGAGAGCGGGAACGTGTTGCTTGGTGTGTGTGTGTGTGTGTGTGTGTGTGTGTGTGTGGGTGTGTGTTGGGGGGGGTCGTCAGGGAGAAGGTGTCCAGCTAGATTTAATCACTTGTTTGCTCGGAACGGGGAAGGATGATTTACACTCGATGGAAGCCCCATCTCTTGAACTACTCTGTGGTCCACATCCTCGCCTATCAACTGTACATTTCATATGATGATGTACATTTCACTTCAGCCTACATTGTCAGTAATACGTAGCCACAGCCAAGGTTTGATATAGCAGTGACACCATCTGGTAGAGTAGTGTGGTGTTGTTTTCTTTATATGCATCATAATGGAAAGTGGGTCGCGTTATTGCTACTTTGTTTATTCTCTTTTTACTGGTTTTGAATGTCTTCTTTTGTGATTCAGGTATGTATTTGTTGTTATACAACCCAAGTCAAGTTAGGGCATCGTGTTGTTGGACCCAGAGAGGGTATCCACAGCAGTTTGATGTTGAATCCCCTTCACCAGTGAAGAGCGCTTATCTTTATCTTTGGTTTCAGAGAAGGGCATGTATGAACACTCTGGTCCCACCCTGTTTACGGCAGGTTGTGGGGATAGAGGCGTGTCGTTCGCCCGGTACACTTAAAAAGAAAAGGAAATTTGATTCACCCGCCGTTCTGGTAGCGAGGGCAAGTTCAACGGAGGCAGTTGCCGTAATCCCATCACGTCTAAGTCTGGACGATTGTCTCCTGCGATCACAAACATGGGTGTGATTGCCTCTCTCTCTTTTCCTCACCTCTCTCTCTCTCTCTCTCTCTCTCTCTCTCTCTCTCTCTCTCTCTCTCTCTCTCTCTCTCTCTCTCTGGCACTCAGGAATGACTGAATAGAGCGATGGGGTTGAGATTAAGGAGTGGGGATTTCTGGGGGGAGTAATGGAAACAAATGGTTGGATGATGGGCTCAAACCACGGTGAGCAGTGTGGTCTCTGGGGTTACGTGGGCCTGTGGTAGCGGTGTGAGGAGACGAGAAGCCTAACTACTGATGGTGGAGTCACCCACACGACCACAGACGTGTGCTAGGGTCGTACCTCACCCCAACTACCCACACGACCATAGACGTGTGCTGGGTCGTACTTCACCCCAACTACCCACACGACCACAGGCGTGCGCTGGTCGTACCTCACCCCAACTACCCACACGACCACAGACGTGTGCTGAGGTCGTACTTCACCCCAACTACCCACACGACCACAGGCGTGCGCTAAGGTCGTACCTCACCCCAACTACCCACACGACCACAGACGTGTGCTAAGGTCGTATACCTCATTCCAACTGCCCACACGACCACAGGCCTGTGCTGGGTCGTGCCTCACACCCAACTTCTGGCTGACAAGGCAAAAATTTTACGGGCTATCAAGAGGGAAGACCTTCGAAGGGAAGGATATACAGACCCCCAGGTAACTGAAAGGTCCGTACTGAAAGTGTTGTACTGCATCATTGAACACTCTAATTCAAACTGTATTAATTTCTCTGGGTGTAATTTGCATCCATATGTGTATGTTCCCATGTTTCTGTGTATACACGTGTGTGTGTGTGTGTGTGTGTGTGTGTGTGTGTGTGTGTGTGTGTGTGAAGGATTGTCAGTTATAAAAGTTGTGAGGAAGCGGTAGAGTTATAACCTCAATGCGAGGGACTCCGATAGTGAGGTGGGTTAAAGTTGTTGTCCGCATCTGTGGCTGAGGGATGGGATAGCAGTGGACGACGGCAGGAGGCAGGAGGCTTTGGGCTGGGTCTAGGTTGTGAGTTGTGAGCCACACATCACATCTTGACTCGCCTCCACCATCCTCATACACCCCCCCCCCCCCGGTCAGTAGAACCCCTCACAGCAAACCCATGATAATGTCTCACTCAACCCCTTGGTCATTAACTCGATCTAAAGTCCTTATAACAGACTCACTTTTATGTTAGACGAATGGTTAACATGCAAAAATTAAGTGTTGTAACCTTCCAACATTGACGTGGGAGTTTGGACGTCACATACTCTCGTGTCGTTTGGCAAAAAAAAAAGAATGGCTCTTGTAGACGTTTTATTTCTGTAAGAATGGTTTTGATTATCGGTAATGGACGCCCATTAGGAGGGGTCGGGCGAGATGGGGGGGAACTTCCCACCCATTGTTGGGATGATGGTGAATCTCCTATCTTGAAAATGATCGTAGGAATACGAAAGAAAAGAAAGAAAGAAAACGAATTGAAAGCTAGAATTATACCCCTCGACTTATCCGAGAAAGAAAAAAGAGAGGGAAAAAAGACAGATGGTACTGGCCAGTGTCCTTGAGCTGCCAGCTGGCGCAGGTGGTAGCAAACGTATTCTGAGTGTTGGTGACGAGCTGCCTGACCCACCATTCTGAGTGTTGGTGACGAGCTGCCTGACCCACCATTCTGAGTGTTGGTGACGAGCTGCCTGACCCACCATTCTGAGTGTTGGTGATGCGACTGTACGACCCTTGAGCATCGCGGTACGACCTTTCCTTTGGATAGCCTGACCTTTGACATGACCCTTAGGGATCGCGTTCTTCAGGTACACTTCCGTGTCTCAGGGTCGTACCGTCGTGCTCAAGGGGGTGTATACTGTCGTACTTCACGGCACGTACGGTCGTGCTCAAGGGGGTGTATACTGTCGTACTTCACGGTCGTGCTCAAGGGGCTGTATACTGTCGTACTTCACGGCACGTACGGTCGTGCTCAAGGGGGTGTATACTGTCGTACTTCACGGCACGTACAGTCGTGCTCAAGGGGGTGTATACTGTCGTACTTCACGGCACGTACGGTCGTGCTCAAGGGGGTGTATACTGTCGTACTTCACGGTCGTGCTCAAGGGGCTGTATACTGTCGTACTTCACGGCCGTGCTCGAGGGGGTGTATACTGTCGTACTTCACGGTCGTGCTCAAGGGGGTGTATACTGTCGTACTTCACGGCACGTACGGTCGTGCTCAAGGGGGTGTATACTGTCGTACTTCACGGCACGTACGGTCGTGCTCAAGGGGGTGTATACTGTCGTACTTCACGGCCGTGCTCGAGGGATTAAGTTTACCCGGATTAAAATGTTTTGTTAATGGACGACATTAGCGAGGGAGGGAGGGAGCGGAAAGGGGTCACGTGACAAGACTGCTGCAGGGTGTGTGTTTGTTTTTATTCGGCGGAGGGTTCGAGGGAGGGCGGCAGACGCCCCATTGTTGATGGGATTATTTCGTTGTACCTGGTGAATTGCGACTCGTCTTCGTTAATCAGATGAACCCGTGTGTTCGTTAATCTCTCGTAAACCTGTGCTGGGTTCCTTCCTTAATCACTGACTCGTGTTCGTTAATCACTTGTACACCTGTGCTAGGTTCCTTAATCGCTGACCCGTGTTCGTTAATCACTCGTACACCTCTGCTAGGTTCCTTAATCATTGACCCGTGTTCGGAAATCTGTTGTATCTCTACTACGTTCATTGATTAGTCGTATTTGCACGACGTGCGTTAATCAGTTATACCAGCCCCGGTTAATAACTGATAACTAAGCTCTTCGTTTTGCACGTCAAGCCCCAGATTCTTGCAACGGTTAAGTTTTTCCAGAATTTGACAGAAAGCCGCTGGCGCAGGGGGGAGGAAGAAACCCGTTCAGTTCTGTATTTCCCCCGGGTGGCCAATTGGTGATGTGTGGGTGTGTCCACTTGAACGTTTACGGATCTGCCACTTTACCAGTGTCGAGTGCCAAGGGGCTCACCCCCATCAGGGGCGTTGCTCTTCCTCGAGTCGTATTGCCTCATAATCTCCTCCCTCCCTCCTCCCCAGCCCTGAGTGAGGGAGGTATTAGACACCAATTGGCTGCCTCTCAGGACATGTCTCCAGCCCCTTCATTCACGGTCAGGGAGAGAGAGACTCCAGCGTGATAAAAGTCTATCAGACATGGGCCAGGGAGAGATTGCCATGTTTAATTCATTAGACATAGTCAGGGAGAGATACCCACGTTGAATATACCATAAAAGGTCAGGGAGATATGCTATCACACGTGGTTAGGGAGATATTCCCACGTTGAATTCATCAGAAATGGTCATGGAGATATTGTGGCATGTTGAATGTATCAGCCAGGGTCAGGGAAATATTCCCACACGTTGAATTTATCAGACAGAGTGAAAAAGAGAGGTTCTCACATGTTAGATTTGTCAGAATGAGTCCTTTGAATTACTAGATACACAATAAAAGCATTGATTTCAAAGAGGTAAATTATTTATATATATATATATATATATATATATATATATATATATATATATATATATATATATATATATATATATATGATAGTATACTATTGTGGATGATAGAGAGAGGCATTAGTACAGATGTTGGTAGCTGGTAAGGGGGTTTGGCTACGCTCGGAAACACGAAGATTGTTTGAAATATATGTTTGTTCAGAGCGTAGACTGTTTACAGAGTATAACAGAAACATACGGATCTGTTTACAGAGTGTACCATTAACACACTTAACTGTTTGCCAAGTATAACAGTAATATACTTAACTGTTTGCCAAGTATAACACTAGGTGTGTCAAGCATTAGTAATATACTTTGCCAGGCATAAGAGAAGTATACTTACCCGTTTGCCAGGCATAAGAGAAGTATACTTACCCGTTTGCCAGGCATAAGAGAAGTATACTTACCCGTTTGCCAGGCATAACAGTAATATACATCACATAACCGATGTGTCCTTTGCATTGCATTATCTCAGTCCTAATCGTATATATATTTCTTGCCCGATACTGAAACATGAAAATGTAGCAGCGAGCGTATAGTTTAAGGATCAATGTTTACACAAGTCCAGGTGCTTACTTTAGGCTCCAGTGTTTATACTTGATGTTTATACCTGATGTTTAAGAACCAGTCATGCCGTACAGTCTACGGATTGAGCACAAATGGAATGCTGCCTTCACCGGTGAGTTAGTGCAGGATTTATATGTGTATCTCCCACACATTCGCTGGGTCCGGGTGATGTTTTGGTGTGGAGGAGACAGACACGTCTGTATACAGTGACTTCTAACTTGATGTCAGTGATGTGTGGTGTCCTGCCAGATGTCGCAGTTGTAAGGTGGGTGTGCTAACTCTACAACGGTTGCGGGAGAGGTTGGGTGATGGCCCAGCGCCGCAGTGTGTAGCGAAGTGTGCTAGACTCGCGTGAGAGTGAACTGTGCTAGACTAGGAGCTTAAGCGTACGGCCATGAAGGGTGTGGGGTAGTGTGTGTCCGGGGGACGCGAGGCGAGGTTAGGGAGTGAGGGATGGTCGTGTGGAGCGGTGTAGGTGGCGGAAGGGGGTTTGTACCATGGGATAATGAAGGAGGATAGGTAGCGTATTGCTGGGTGGTGTTGTGAGAATTTTGAAGAGGAGGAAGGCAGGGAGTAAAGAAGCGGGTGAAGTGGAGGAAGGATGCGGGGAAGTGTAAGGGCTGAGTGGCGTTACAAATGAAGTGTGACTGGGTGAAGGGTACCAGGGCTACGTCCTTGTTGGGTACGAAAGGTAAAATGACTATAGGGATAATATATATATATATATATATATATATATATATATATATATATATATATATATATATATATATATAATTATGTTCGTGATGAAATGATATTAACTTTCCGTCACTCGGGGGAATATAGTAAATTACCTTACATGTCGTCCCAAAGCCTAACTGTGTAACGGATGACCTGACACACACTGGCAACAGATTCGTCAACGGGAGGAGGGGAGGCTGTCGCAACGGTAAGGAGGCCAGGCAAGCCAGGGTGGTGGGCGGACAGCACTGTTGTCTGATGTGGGACGTGCTCACTGGCGCGGGAAGCCTTGTTATATACAGCTAGCCATTTGCTTTCGTAATTGAGTAGTTAGGAGAGGTCAAGAAGGGGGATGGTTGGACAGGGAAAGACACGGTGGAGATACAGATGGTAGTTGGAGATTGTTCATATGTATGGTGTGGGTTACACTGAGGTGTACTACATATGGTTTGGTACATGAGTATTTATGTTGACTCATTTATATACTTCCGGCAGATTGCTCTGGTGGCTTTTAGGGTGTTACGGGAGAGAGTTTTACTCATGTTGCCCCGTCTCTTACCTTTGTATACCATATGTACCATATCTTTACTCCTATGTGTGTATGAACACACACACACACACACACACACACACACACACACACACACACACACACACACACACACTAGCGTATGCCAGGTTCCCATATTATCGAGCAGTTTCTAGGAGAGGATGAACAGCTGGATGGACTGTGGACTGGCTGCCGCGACCAGAATTCGAACCTATGCGGGTTTGATCCCAGTCGGCCCGCGCATGCGTGACGGTCCGTTTCTGGTGTACGTCTGTAGTGATGTTGTTTGTTGCTTTAGGGAGGATATTGGCAGAGCTCAACCAAGAATTGTCCATTAGTGATATCAGTGGATGACTGGAACCTCAGTCAGGGCTTTGAGGCTCCATGGCAACCGAGTGTGCTGTTGTTGAAGTCCTGTATACGTCTTTTGTTTTGGTCTCCCGTTTTCTTCCAGTTTCTGCTGTCGTGATGCTTCTTCCCATGAGCATAAATAGCTCGGCTTTTATTTTGATTCGTTGATGTTGCTTTCACTGTTGTCGAAGTATGGGTTACTTTCTCATTTGTAAAGAATCTTATGAGTAATTACATTTTTAACCCCTTTTTTAGCCTCAGCGTTGGTTATCAAGAAGCGAGATTTACGTGTACTGGACTCACTTCCCAAGGCTCTCTCATACCCAGCTGGGGAGTGGGTTCAGTGTAGTGACGAACGTGTACCCTTATCGAGTGTATGTTTTGCCACTCCACAAGTGGTGCCCGTCGTCTGCCTCACGGCTGCTTTACCTCGTGAGTTTATCCGGCCAATATGTTCAGCTCTCAAGCCTCGCAATGTTGGGTGTTTGGGCCTGGATTATAGAGCTGCTCTGGTGCATGATCCAGTTGCTCTCTATGGCTCTGTGTGTGTGTGTGTGTGTGTGTGTGTGTCGTCGGATTTTATTTCTGTGAACCAGTCTTAGTCGCAGTTGTTGAGTCTGGGTGTATTTCTGTGTGTGTGTGTGTGTGTGTGTGTGTGTGTGGGTTTAGAGACTTCTCTTTGTCGTTGTATGCATAAAAGATGTCCTAGCTCAAGGGTCCCTGCTAGGAGCTGGGGGAGGGATGGGAGATGTCTGTTGTGTGAGTTACGAATAGTATTGCTGCTAGGACGATGCCTTGTGGGGGTGGAATCCCGCTTGATAATAAGATATTCTAGCGGCGTGAGTTGGTAGTGATTGCAGCGGCGCGTTGGTGAGGGAAGTTCCACACTCCTCTCTCGGTAACTTTTTGCCATACTTAGCAAGAGTAGCGTCTTCAGCACACCGCTCGTCTGTACGTTGTCGAAGGCTTGTCTTACGTCTCTGTGTGTGTGTATGCTGTCTATTTCTGTAGTTTCCTCGGCAAACGATTGTGTGGGTGGTGCTTCCGTCTCTCCGTAGGCTGAATTGATTTTGGTTAATTAATGTGTTGCTTTGCAGGTGCCATTTTGATCTAAGGTTACTTATTCTCTCGACTGTTCTCCGTGGCACATCGAAGAGCGAAATGGACTGGTATTTCTGCTGGGTAGTACCTGGCCTTCCTGGTTTACGTATTATTGTTATCCTGGCTTCCTTAAATCACAAGGGAAAGCATCGCGTGTGAAGCATATTGTTGTATATGTTGAGAGGGTAATCATTTTTTTTGTGTCACGTACTTATTTGTTTCTTGTACATTTAGCTCTTTCCTGGAACATTTTTTTTTTTTTTTTTAACCTTTTAGGATGGCTGTTCGTAGTTCTAGCATGTCATTGAGAGGCAGCGGTTAGGAAGAGCTGGGGTATGTCTGTGATTTGACGTGGGATGGTTCCTTCCTGGTTCTGAGTCAGTCAGTTTCATTCTTGTGTGATTCTCAATACAGCCTTACATGTGTCCAGGAATTCCTCCGTTCCATCCTTTGGTTCTCTTAATTTTTCTCATTGCTGTCTGTCAGGTATTTTCGAGCTCCTCACCGGAATGCACTTTGGTTCTGTGTATTTTTTGAGCTAAGGCGTTGATCGTTTTCCTTTCATGTCTGTTCTTTCCTCATCTTGCCTCCTCCAGTGACGTCTGTTGGAGGTTTTTTTTATGTTGTTGGTAGAGGGTCAGCCCTGGCTTTGTGGGTGAAGACGTCACGAGGTATTGAGGGTATATATATATATATATATATATATATATATATATATATATATATATATATATATATATATATATATGTCCATCCGGAGGTATGGCTGTAGACTACCATGTTGGTGAACTGGTGTTTTATTTCTATGATCACTTTGGACGGTTGGCGAATAAGATATGGTTCTGGTGGGGTGTCGCTATTGACTGCTCGTTTTCTACGTTTTTTTTACGAGTGTATCTAATGTTTTATTTATTTCTTCAACAGTTTCTCCCCTCAAGGTCTGGTTTTGAGCTCGTCTTCTAATTCTCTCAATTGTTAAAGAGTTTGACGTGTAAGTTGCCTGCCGTTGTATTGTGGGGATGAGGGGTTGGTGCTTTTCACATGATAACAGCCAAGGGTACATGGTAGCTACAGGATGGGTTCAGTGGGGACATCATGATGAGTTTCGTCAATTTCTATGATAACTACGGGATGGAAGAGGATGGGATTTATCTTGTTTGATGTGAGTATTGTGGTCGGTAACTCCCTTTTCAAGAATTATATTGAGGATGCCTTGTATATGTTGGAGACTTCGGCTTCAGGTGTTGTGCGCTGTTGCATGTCATCACTTTCACTATATTTCTGCCCATGATGTTTGCTCAGGGGTGTCCGAGGCTTGTAAGTCTAGCCATGTGCAGTCACTGTGATATAATCGGGTTCAAGCATCCTCAAGATCTCGTAAGTTATGTGGTAACACGAGTCGGGGCCTGGCGTGGTGGTATGCACGTTGTGGTCGAGTTGAAAGGCCCCCCAGTGAGGGCATTAGTATATACTGGGAGTCGTCGAACGAATACGTTTTATGTTGGGGGCCTCCCACAGCTTCGTCATTCTCTGCATGAAGGAGTTGGCTACTGTTTTGGTAAGTGACATTAGCCACGGATTTGTATGGGTTGGTTATGAAAAACCGTGGCTGGTTCTGAGAACAACGTCTGGGTTGTTCGTATATGTACCTTGATAAGGTCGAAACGTCTGTTCGGCCAGTGTTGCACAATGTGTTATATGACCCTAATCATTGGGAGGTATACTGACCGATCATAAACTCTTGTTTTCCCCCCCTCACTGCTTCTATTTTTACATCCAAAGTTGTGTTGTTGGCGGGGGTTATATTGGTGGGGTTGTGAGTGGAAGTATCAGAGCCATCTGTGGGTGGAGGATTTGTGATAAGCCGTTCACCATTTGTGTACTCATAGTCGCCCTCGAAGGCGTTCATCTCTTGAGAGCGGCTGACTGTTACCCGGGCCTGCCACCTCACCCCTTCACGCAAGGGGTGTACCTTTCCTCCGTACAGGAGAGTGTACCCTTCTCCTCCCCATTTAAACCGGGGCGCACACCTCCCGTACCCATGACACAAGGATACACACCATCCTCCTCGCAAGGGCACACACCTTCATCCCCTTCGCCCAAGGGTATACCACCCTCCCCTTGTACAAGGGTTGACTCTTACCTCTCCCTACACAAGGGGTACACTTTCTCCTCCCACCTTACACAAGGGGTACACTTTCTCCTCCCCCCCTTACACAAGGTTACACACCTCTTGGACCTTCTTACACAAGGAGGATACACCCCCTCCTCTTGACAAGGTTACACCCTTCCCCCAATACAAGGTTACACCCTTCCCCACCAAACAAGGGTACACCCTTCCCCCGCCACACAAGGGTACACCCTTCCCCCCTCCCAGTTACACAGGGGATCAGCCTTCCCCACCCCAGTGCCGGACACTGCCCCCGACCAGACCAGCTCACGAACAATGCACCACTGTTTAAGGCTTGAGGCATTTTGCCAATCGTAAATCAGCTTGGATTGTTGTCACGCCGTAGCTTTTGTCTCTTCGGCTTCCCCGTATACTCGCTATATTCATTTCGATAGAGTCATTTTATGTGTTACTCCTCTTTCATTTCAAGTATTTATTGCAGAAAAAAGATAAATGATTGACAGTGGTGTATCCGTGACCTTCATGTTTGTGATGAACCGATAAGATCAGAGATAGTGACTGAGGCTGTGGATTTGTTGATGTGCTATCATCAGATCTTGGCTGTTCCATCACCAAGCCTGGAGAGGCGCGGTATATATACCACCGCGAGCGACGGTGGGCGCTGGTAACGATCAGCAACAGCGTCAGCGTCGGTAAGCGAAATCGGTATTACGGACACTAAATCCGAGGGTGGTTTTTTTTGGAATATTTCCGTACGAACGCACACTTATCTCCGTTGTCAGTTGCATCTGCAGTGTGTGGGTAATGGAGCAGCACATAGCGTCATCACTGTCCATAATTATATATGTTTTCTGGACGTATTACGCAACGACGGATAGAGCGATGTTGGCCATCCGTCAGGGCAGACCAGAACGAGCAGCCAGCCGCCTCGGGCCTCAGAAGATTGTGTTCCTCGTATCATTGATACTGATATCTATTATTCGTATTATCAGTAATAAGATATTTTCATCACAGCTTCGTGGATAGGGCAACATGGAATTGAAATCGAACATGTTGGGGTTTATTACATATCGACAGAATTGAGTCAGTAGGAGGATTTGGTCGATCCCCCCCAACTAAAGAATCGAAGACCATCTCTGGTACGAGGTATAGTCTGTGTCTCCAGTGTCAGGATATTTGTTCGTTGAGGAATCTTTCTGTGTGTTGTTTTCAGAACCGAAGATCGCTTCGAGTAGAGAACCAAAAATTTCTGTATTTGAGTTCGGAGTAAGTCGGTATGATGTAAAATGATATAGTTTGAACCAGTTTCATGATCTCAGAAGTTTTATGATTATAAAGGAGAAATATTTTTGACCCTTATCTTCTAAGTTTGAATATATTAAGTAGAAACTTTCATTTTCCATTTTTCGAACTTTTATTTTACCCTCTTGGCGATCGATTTTGTTGGCGATACTGCCAACCGTTGAGCATGGTTGATAACGGAGGTATGAGGCAGTTGAGTTCGAGCTGCCAGACGTACCACTGAACTTGTCAAAAGATGTTACCCTCCATGTCCGGCGCTCAATCCAATTAGGTTTCGTAGTACGTTTAGAATGGATAGCAAGAACACATCGGGTTCTGGAAATTTCAATTTACGGACGAGTTTATCAATGCCCTTAAGTGTTTAAAAGTCAGGTCTGTGCTTTTCTCTCTCTCTCTCCCAGGGAAGTATTTCATCCCTTTAATCTCAGGGTGAGCTGCAACGCTGTGTAACTTAAATATATGACAAAAATTGTCTGGTTGTGGAACTCCACCCACGGGAACATGTTCTGATCCCTCTCCCGTCGTATGTCGTCTGGGTATGAACATTGCCAAACAACAGGTCGAAATTCAGCATACTTTATTGTCTTTTTTTTTGTTTTTGTTCATTGAATAACTCACCCAAATCAGAGTCACGGGTGAGTTTATTTTTGGTATGGGTCTGTGATGAGTATCATTCACACTGCCTCAGCATTTACTGTAATATATTCGAGTCAAAATCGACTTAGGAAAAAAGTCAAGTAGATGTTGGTGAAGTATAGTGACACCGGGATGAGCGCACCAGCGTGTAATCCACTATTTCGTTGTGTTTTTTACGGTCGTCTATCCAATTACGGGTTCTCCTTTGTAGTGTTTCAGTTTACATACTAAGGAAAATCTCTTTAGGGAAGGAAGCCGGGTTGTGCATGGTAAGAATATGCTCGAAGGGAGAGCAGCGTGTTTACCCTCGAGCTCTGAACATCACCAGAGTGTCTGGTATCACACGACTCGGGGTATTTTTGAAGACATGGAGAAATAATTCTGGTCTAGTTATAGAATCGTAATTTCAAAAGCTGGTTTATATATAGCGTTAAGAACAGAGGACTGGGCCTCTGAGGAAACATCCTCATCCAGCTCCCTTCTCTGTTCCTTCCTTTGGGGAAATATATATATATATATATATATATATATATATATATATATATATATATATATATATATATATATTTCTTTAACACTTCTGTATCTGCAGTTGGCCTCCCAGCTGATAGCTTATGTTGACATACCGTTCGTGGAATCTGTTCGGCATTTATGAAATCGTGGAGAGCCATTTGAAGCCTAGGATTCTTTTGCCTGCAATGTTATTCATGTTTTCCTCGCTTGTACTTTTCATAACTACCTTTTTTTGTCCATACGCGTTGTCCAATATCCAGTCAGTGAGTAAGAAGAATGAACGGGGGGGTTGTTGCACAACACTGATAACGTGTAAGTTAAGATATCCAGGAGGTTTGATGGTGTTTCGCTGGTGCACTCAGCGGCTCAGTCAGGATTTTTCTCAGGGGGTCGGGGGCCGAGAGTAGATCTGGAAGCTTCCTAATGGGGTTGGGAAATGCATGCGAGGCCAGGCCTGGCTAAAAAGGGTGCTGAACGGTGTCTGACCCTCCCCGCCTCTTGTGGGAAACGTCTGGGAAAATGTGGAGAAATGCGCATATATATATATATTCCTTCGTTCTGATGGTGTAGTGGTTAGCGTTACTGACTATAAGCCAACACGAGCCCGCCTGGGGTCTGAGGTGTTTAGGGCTTAAATCCTTGGTATGATAATCAGCCCACAGCCAATCACAGCTGATCATCATCTCCTTGGTATTGTTTGATAAATAGGTACCTGGCTTAGGTTGTAGGGGTGTGTGTGTGTGTGTGTATATGAATACACAAGAGGAAGAAAAACATGGTAGGCATATGTACAAGGTTAAGAGGCGGGACAACACGAGTGTAGAACTCTCCCCCCTTAACACACACACAGTATTCACAACGCGACCTTTCCTCTTAGACTTATAGACAATTGATGAATGGACAGTTTCCTTGTTTGGACATGAATTTATATGATTTCTTTCATTTAGTGAGATTCCACGTCGTTCCGCAGCCGTGTTGATAATATACCATGATATGAGGCTTACCATGTATTTTTTTTTTAATGTATTAAGGGGTGGGGCTTTTTTTTTTTTTTCTGCCCTTGTTATGTGTGGATGAACCGTAATATTGTCCAAGTTGAATAAAACTCCAGCACACCAACCGCAACTCTATTCACATATACTTTTTTTTTGTGTGTGTAAACTTGCCTTTGTAGTAATGCGATACCAGCGCCACCATGCGAGCCGGCGTCAGTTCGGCGTCGCTCGAACATAAAATAAAAAGAAAATGCTTATTTGTGTTTCCCCAAAAAGCGACCAGCAGGTTGAAAGAACAAATAACGTTGTCCAGTGTTAATGCAACCTTCACCCAACAGGTCGTACTTCAATGCTTCGTAAATATTAAGTTTGGGCGGAAAAGTTTGGCTAGGTTAGGCTAGGCTTTTTCAAGTTATCTGTATTTGTCCAACCTGTAAACTTAAAATATTGTCAAGTGTCGATCGGGATCTTTTGTGGCGTAACTTGTGATTACATTGTTCGTGCCATACACACTGTTAAGCTAATGTTCAAGAAGACATTGCCGAGCTAAGGAAATGTTGATTTTACGTCAGTGATGGCAGTCTTAATCAATCAGTCCTTAGATTGTATTTATGTTGCTTCGCCAGATGGGACGCATGGTTTAATCTACAGTGGTACGCGAGGCCTGAACACACAAACACACACACACACACACACATCATGAAATACGGCACAACCATTCCATATTATCTACGAGCGTTCACATGATATACACAAATGCTTCTTTGAAATTTCTAGAAGCGTATCTGTTCAATAGGCTTATACTGGACTTCGCATCATCCACAGACCTGTTCATGTGGAAGTCCAGCCCTTCTGACAAGTAAAGATATGTTCAATTACCTATTTTTTTCCCGTATAGGAAATGAGTTTTACGCTTTCACGATAGCCCGTATGAACTTTATATATTCATAATACACTGGGAACGACTGGAAAGAACTAGAGATGCGTTGTCTGTGGCGCAGGGGGCGGGAGGGAATACATCTACGTGTGGAAAATTCTGAAATGCATTGTTTACGATCCTGAAAATAGTTTACCACTGGCACGACAGCCATGAAAGACTGAAATAATAATAACAAAAAAAAAGACTTCCACTGAAATCGAACAAGGAAACACGGTAGATAACACGGGGGCCCTAAACTACTAAGCACTTTGTAGTTATTAAAGACATAATAAACATTACAATGGATTAATTTAGAAACTACTTGAATGGGTAAAGTAGGCTTACTGACGTAGGCCATATATATATATACCTTTGCTGAACAAGAGAGCATCGGCATATCTTAGTTCCAGACCGATATGCTGGAATATAAGGGGCTTCCGAAACCATCATGACGTACGTGTACGTCATGATGGATGAAATAGTCGGGTTGGTTTGAAGTCTCCGATCCTTTATGGGACTCGAACACGTTAACATTTTTTGGGTCGTGATGTTAAACAGCTGCACCACCACACACGTTCGTGTATAGGTCGAGAGAAAAAGAAAAGTTTCTCATTTGACTTTTTTTATTAAGGAAAGTAATTGGTTTCTCATTTGAACTTTTTTTTTAAGGAAAGTAATTGGTTTCTCATTTGAACTTTCTTCTTTTTTTTTTTTTCTAAGGAGAGTAATTGTGATCTTTCATGTTTGAGTAAACCTAACGTATCCTCGGGTCCAGTTGCAGGATATAACGTCGATAATCCCGTTCTGTTTGAAGGGAAAGTTTTAATTGAAAACATTACTCTCTCTCTCTCTCTCTCTCTCTCTCTCTCTCTCTCTCTCTCTCTCTCTCTCTCTCTCTCTCTCTCTCTCTCGGATGCGTGTGGGTGCGCTCGCTGCTGCTTTTCTCGTGTCCGCACACGTTCTCCGTGTGACGTCATTACTTGATATATATATATATATATGTGTGTGTGTGTGTGTGCCCGGTTTGCTAGCGACGGAGGGCGCACCGGGGCTGCTGCTGCTGCAGCAATCGACACTAAAACCTTCAGAGCTACGCTGGTGTTGTCGAACCTCTTGCTAAGGCGTGGACACCGTGAGATCAGTGTCTCTGTGTGATAACAATCGTTTACTTTTAAGATTTTTCAGATAATCCTCAAAATGGACAGAAGGTAGCATTTAGTTTAGGAGATATATATATATATATATATATATATATATATATATATATATATATATATATATATATATATATATATATATTATTTATATATATTTTTTTTATTATACTATTCGCCATTTCCCGCGTTAGCGAGGTAGCGTTAAGAACAGAGGACTGAGCCTTTGAGGGAATATCCTCACTTGGCCCCCTTCTCTGTTCCTTTTTTTGGAAAATTAAAAACGAGAGGGGAGGATTTCCAGCCCCCCCGCTCCCTTCCCTTTTAGTCGCCTTCTACGACACGCAGGGAATACGTGAGAAGTATTCTTTCTCCCCTATCCCCAGGGATAATATATATATGTTGTATGGTTGCGAGGCGTGGGCTATGGATAGAGTTGTGCGCAGGAGGATGGATGTGCTGGAAATGAGATGTTTGAGGACAATGTGTGGTGTGAGGTGGTTTGATCGAGTAAGTAACGTAAGGGTAAGAGAGATGTGTGGAAATAAAAAGAGCGTGGTTGAGAGAGCAGAAGAGGGTGTTTTGAAATGGTTTGGTCACGTGGAGAGAATGAGTGAGGAAAGATTGACCAAGAGGATATATGTGTCGGAGGTGGAGGGAACGAGGAGAAGAGGGAGACCAAATTGGAGGTGGAAAGATGGAGTGAAAAAGATTTTGTGTGATCGGGGCCTGAACATGCAGGAGGGTGAAAGGAGGGCAAGGAATAGAGTGAATTGGAGCGATGTGGCATACAGGGGTTGACGTGCTGTCAGTGGATTGAATCAAGGCATGTGAAGCGTCTGGGGTAAACCATGGAAGGCTGTGTAGGTATGTATATTTGCGTGTGTGGACGTATGTATATACATGTGTATGGGGGTGGGTTGGGCCATTTCTTTCGTCTGTTTCCTTGCGCTACCTCGCAAACGCGGGAGACAGCGACAAAGCAAAAAAAAAAAAAAAAAGAAAAAAAAAAAAATATATATATATATATATATATATATATATATATATATATATATATATATGACTTAAAACCAGTTTATATGCCCCACCTTAGCCTTAAACGCGTAGCCTGCCAAGTTATCCAACCTTATAAATGCAAGCATACAAAGTTACAGACCACGCAAGCCAGAGCACTCAGAACTAACACCAGTTGCCCAGCAGCAGCCACCGACTCAGTGGAACAAAACCGTTTCCTAAACTGTCTCACCTCATCATGTTCACCACCGTGTTTGCCACGCCTGTAGCTCCCATTCCTACTCACACATAGCCAATTACCAATACCCGAGCATCAGTAAAAAGCTTATACCGTCTCACACTTCTGTGACTTATTTTTTTTTTAAAAACCTTCCCCATTCCCTGTCAACCATCACTGACAAAAACATCACGGTCATGACCTGACAAGCAGTAAAGTTCAGTCCGTCCGCCTATTCTTCAACGCAATCTTAAAACTCTCTCTCTCCATCGGGGACACACACGTCCGTCAGAATCAACCCTTCCCCAAACACGTACGAGGACTCAGCCTCACCACCAGCCACCTCCTCCCCGGAGATGATCACCAGTGATTCATGATATCATAACCTTCCCACCTCCCTTTTTTCCTCCGTCATGCACCGAGATGCAACTCCCACCACTGCTGAAGGCACTGCACATTTACTTCTCACCTTTCATGCATTCATCCCTCTTCTCAGCTGTGTGGTTCCGCTACAGAAGCCTCATAGAACGGGGTTCCGGGGCACGAAGGATCTTTGTTTTATAGATGTATGTGTTCCATACTTCGCTGTTTCCCTCGTTAGCGAGATAGCGTTAGGACGTCATTCGCTCGCATCCACCCGGTAACTGTCATGTGTAATAATAATGTAATGGACCTTCAGTCTCTCATTTCCTGTCCGCCAGGCAGGGTATGTTTGCATAGATTGTCTTCCATTCCGACTATCACTATTTTCTTTTACTGTGCCACGTCTACGTCAACAATTTCTCGAAAGAGATTGTCTTTAAATGTCCAATACATCTTAGCTGTCTTGGTCTGTCGTTGCATTTGGATTGTACCAGCTGTTTGCCTTATTATACATGCCCCCCGAATGTCTAACTGTCTCTCCCTGTTTATTTTTCTTTTTCTTGTTGTTGTCGACCGAGGCGGCACGTGCGGTAGCGTTGTGGTTAGGTTGACTGACTCGCATCGCTGTGGAGAGGGAAGGAGGGAGGAGTCAGTCCATCATTGTGACGCGGAGGAAACCCTCTGATGAGGAGAGAGAGAGAGAGAGAGAGAGAGAGAGAGAGAGAGAGAGAGAGAGAGAGAGAGAGAGAGAGAGAGTTTGAGAGAGAGAGATCTAGAGATCTAGAGAGAGAGAGAGAGAGAGAGAGAGAGAGAGAGAGAGAGAGAGAGAGAGAGAGAGTTGAGAGAGAGAGATCTAGAGAGATCTAGAGAGAGAGAGAGAGAGAGAGAGAGAGAGAGAGAGAGAGAGAGAGAGAGGCAGGCCCGCTCCTTGGTAGGCAGACCGAGGGGTTATCTTGGCAGATTATGGTCCTCCTTCAGAAGTTACAGGATCATGGCAGCTCCCTTGGAGATAATGGCACCAATTAGCCACATGACACCAGGCCCAGGAAATTAATTGGTGTTATTGACGTTGCATCCAAGGTGTTGGTGGGATCGCGGGAGGGGGTGTAGAGCTACCGCGAGAGAAACGGTTTAATACGTCACTTTCATTATCATGTGAGAGATGCACTGCCTTTTTTGAGCTTGTTGAGTCTGTTATGAGACAAGATTGGAAGTGATTAATCAGTGGTTTTGTAATCATTTCCGGCAAGTTTGATGTAGGGTACAGTACTGCTGTAATCAGGATATTGGCTTTGTGTATATACTATACAGCTGTAATCAGGATATTGTCTTTGTGTATATACTATACTGCTGTAATTAGGATATTGAGTATTGGATTTGTGTATATATCTAAGGGGCCTCTAGAGGGCGGGTAATGTGCTCTGGTTACAGTCTGTAATGATGGTCATCTAGGGAGGGGAAAAAACGGACGTAGTTGTTCAAATTCTTAACTCCATTAATTTCTTACCTCGTCACATGTTATTGTGGGGTGTGAACACTTGGGTCGCTCGATGGGCTATTCACAGGCATAGGGGAATCGACTTGACGCCCGCCTCTCTCTCTGTGATTCAGTATTCAACTCTGTCTTAGCAGCGACTTGGTGCACGGAGCCACCGCTTCAAGTGGCTGTCAAGTTTCACTCCTCTGGCACAGGTAGCTGTCTTTTACTGTCAGCCTCACCCCCTATACGCAGGCTGCGTCACGTTCACAAACATACAATTTCACCCCCTCACGTTCAACAGTGTTGACAACACGTAACTCACACGACTTCATGCTTCATATAGCCCTAGATTATATTGCTGTGAGCGGGACGCGCTAGCCCTGCCCTGCTGGGCATATCTCGCCTTCCGTTCTCGTAAGTAGGCAAGGTGTAGTAGCTACGAGATGGCTGTGCTCCATGCCAAAGTCTCGTTGTGGATACGTGTAGACAAATAGGTACTCAGACGGTGTCATGTTGATTCAAATCCTGACTCCTGAGCGAGCGTTGTGTACCTTAGGCCTTGTGTACGGGAGACACTGTAGCTCCTCAGACCTTTCACTGTAATTTTTTTTTATGGAGCCCTTTACTGGAGTAACTTGAGCCTGGCGGGTGACATATTTAGTAGGTAAATACGGTCGACCATTTCGGCAGACTCCAGTAAAAGGGGGTGGGGAAGAAGAGAGTCTCCATTACATTGGGTTCCCTGACCTGTAGTTAAGGGGACGTTAACATTTCGATGCAATTCTCTCCCACGTCTCAGAAAGCCCGTGGAGGCGTTAAGTCACAGTGGCGCGAGTTGAGGGAAGCACCCGCTCCCAAGTGTGAGGAAACCCACTTCGATATCCTGTCTTGATATGAAGAAGCATTTAACCTTGACCATCATCTCGGAGTAGGGAGGAGGTAGTGAAATGGTTACAGTCATGTGTAGAAAAAAAAAAACGCAGTCTCTCTCTCTCTCTCTCTCTCTCTCTCTCTCTCTCTCTCTCTCTCTCTCTCTCTCTCTCTCTCTCTCTCTCTCTCTCTCTCTCTCCAGTAACCACATCCTCCACTCTGTATCCTGCAAAGGCCGCACAGTGAACATCAAGAGCTAGGGAGTGTGTGTCACGAGTGTTGCAGTACATTCTCGTGTGAGCAGCTCTTCCATACGTTCTGCATATCTCTCTGGGATGGCTCATCCCTCACCTCTCTCAGCCAAAGACGATTCATAAGCCTTATAGAACCTCCCATGCTGTCATCTCTCTCTCCTTGAGCCATTCCTTTCCCGTACGCCTCCACGATCATTCCCTTTTCGTGTGTTAGTATCCCACGAGTAATTTATGTGTTTACGTATTGATTTCGAGTGGCCCACAGCCCGTCTATGAGAAGGGCCCTCAGCCTGCTTCTGTAACTTGCATCATATTGACCCGTATTTGTACAAGTCTATACACTCCAGTTGGCTCGAGTTCCTGCATTGTCTTCCCCCAAGCCATAGTGCGCGGGTTGGCGGATAAAGTGATTTCAAGTTACTAACTCTTTTGTTTTATGTTGTATTTCTTGTTGCTGTTGATTGTTTCCCCTCGAAGAGAGATGTCGTCCACTTGTGTTGTTCATAGTTCGTCTTTCCCCTGTCCCTATAATGATGTATTTTGACATGGTTAAGAGCTACGTCGTCCAGCACACAAGGAGCACAGATAATCCTCGATGTATATATATATATATATATATATATATATATATATATATTATCCCTGGGGATAGGGGAGAAAGAATACTTCCCACGTATTCCCTGCATGTCGTGTATATATTTAATGGTCTCATTCATTTGCCTTTTCAAATAGGCATGACTACCATTGGGGCGTACTTTTGCCTTATGCTCTGTGCTCTGCCGTACCCAGCGCACGACAGCACGACCCTCGAGTAAGATGTAACGAGTCTTGTTCATGATGGAAAGGCCAGACAGTCACTCCAAAGGGGCGTATCGTCCCGCTTAAGGAGTCATACTTGGCGTTCTTAAATGTCGTACCGTCGTGTTCAAGTCATACCTGCGTTCAAATGTGTCGTACTGTCGTGTTCAAGTCATACCTGCGTTCAAATGTGTCTTACTGTCGTGTTCGAGACATATATGCGTTCAAATGTGTCATACCGTCGTGTTCAAGTCATACCTGCGTTCTAATGTGTCGTACCGTCGTGTTCGAGACATACGTGCGTTCTAATGTGTCGAACCGTCGTGTTCAAGTCATACCTGCGTTCTAATGTGTCGTACCGTCGTGTTCAAGTCATACCTGCGTTCTAATGTGTCGTACCGTCGTGTTCAAGTCATACCTGCGTTCTAATGTGTCGTACCGTCGTGTTCAAGTCATACCTGCGTTCTCACGGGCCTCACTCTCGCGCTAAGGTCATAACCGCGTTCTAAAGGGCTAGTGTGGCGGCTTATCTTATTATGCCGCGTTTAATCAAGGGTGGGATTTGTTGGGGGGGGGATGCTGATGAATGGGGGGGTTAGGGGGGTTAGGGGGGGGGGCGTAATAGGACAAGTGTGGCTGGTGCTTGTGCCACGTTAGCCCCAGCCGGTGACCCAATATGCACGATATATTACCGGAGCCGATTTTGATTACATCCGTTCCCACTGTCTGGGTTCCAAGGCGGACCAGCGTCACCCCCAAGCAAAGCAGCTGTGTATCGAGGGATGCATGACAGTGTGGACAGAATGAGGGTATTGGGATTTCCTGTCTACCATTAGGAGTACGTCAGTTTCAGTTTAGTGGGACGTATTTGGGCCTATTGTGGCAGGTCGAATGTGTGTATAAAGAAGCGCAGTTCATTTTGATTGCAACGTTGGGTTACATATAGAAAAAAGAAAGAATATTGTTGGGTGGGCTAAGAAAAAAAAAGTTTTTTGATAGAATAAGTTTTTTTTTATTTTATTTTTAATAGAATTGTATATATAGTTTTCCCCACTGTTGTCGCTGGTTGTGGAAAAGAGAAGTCCAAAGAACTGGTCGTTTTGAAAGAAAGAATGAAAAGTTTGAGGTAGGGTGGGGGGGATTCCTTTAGTTTATTTTCAAAGTCCTCGTTTGTATATATATATATATGTTTTGAGGTTTTTATTTGCCTTGCATTTTTTTTTATTAGAGCTGTTTTTGCAGTGTTTTCCCCCACATAAATTATATATATATATATATATATATATATATATATATCCCTGGGGATAGGGGAGAAAGAATACTTCCCACGTATTCCCTGCGTGTCGTAGAAGGCGACTAAAAGGGGAGGGAGCGGGGGGCTGGAAATCCTCCCCTCTCGTTTTTTTTTTTTTTAATTTTCCAAAAGAAGGAACAGAGAATTGGGCCACGTGAGGGATATTCCCTCAAAAGGCCAGTCCTCTGTTCTTAACGCTACCTCGCTAATGCGGGAAATAGCGAATAGTTTGAAAGAAAGAAAAAAAAAAAAAAAAAAAAAAATATATATATATATATATATATATATATATATATATATATATATATATATATATTCGCGCTGGCGCAAAGGAGGATTTCTTCCAGTATAAGTCTATGCAGAATCAGGCATACATTTAAAATAGTAAGATTCACCCGTTGCGCATGCTCAGTGTAACTTTTACCTCTTGCGCATGCTCGGCCTAAAGTGACGCAGGCGCACAGTTCTGTTTACTTTGATTTGGCTAGAATTAGTGGCGGGAAATAGGTCAGTGAGTGTGGCGGTCGCTCCTTCAGTGTTCATGATTTAACGGTCAATATCCTTGAAGATCGGTGTGGGGAATATCTCTTCTCGTAACGGTGCAGTGCAATACCTGAACTTCAGCTCTCTGTGAGTAAATCATACAATTCGTTATGACAAAATTATAAAGAAACATTTACTTCTATGGAGGCAAACTCTCGGTGCTTGATGAACTTGAATTATGTGATTTTCTTTTTTCTTTTTACTGTGTGACATGTGCAAATGTGGCCAGTTTGTTGTGTGTGCACTTGTTCGAGTGGTTTAAGGTTGACGCCACTTCTTAAACCAATTTGTTCTCATTCGTTTGCGAGATAATTATACATCATTGTGAGGTGAACTGTGAAAAGGTTGGAGATGCCGTACCATGAAATTAATGAAAGTCAATTTGGCAACAAGAGATTATATCATACTTACCTAGTGATGGAGGGACGGTAAGAAAATGATTTTCCTTCCCACACTGAACCGAGGAAACTGACAAAATGACCAAAACTGGATTCATCGAGCAGCCATAGTCATCTCCAGCTCTTCAATAGGAAATTGCCCATCGCTGACCAACACTTCCACTGGAGCTCTATAATCACCTCGTTAAGGTTTGGTGACCAGAACTGAAGAGGAGGATTCACACCAAGATTTGACCGGAGCGTTATAAAGGAATTCCAGTCAAACAACGAGTTGGATATCATGATCTTCCGTCCACCGTCGAGGACCACCTCACCCTCGGCTGACGTCACAAGAGGGAGGGAGGAAGCCGTCATGAGAGCAGTCGTCAAGTGTCTTGCCTCAAGGAGGGGACCTCCTTCACGTAGTTCCAGTCAAACTACGGAGTTGGCAGTCACGGTCCGCAGTCCAGTCAGCCTCAGTTGACCGCAGACGTCACAAGAGGCAGTCAACCAACATGACGTCAGGCGTCAGGGAGTGACAAGCTGTCGCCTGTCAGGACGTGCCTCTCCTTCATACGTCAGGGGATCATCGTGTGTCAAGACATCATATAAAGCGCCTCTTCGCAAACGGAACTACCTTGGCCCACCAGTGATGCTACTACGTTTGTGAATCAAGAACCATTGCAACACAAACCTCGCCAGGTGGTAGAGTTTTCCGCAGTGTATCGAGACAGACTTCCCCAGAACTTTTTTAAAGGGGAAGTAAATGTTTATAGTTGTGTTACTGGAGTGATAGTTTTCATACATAGTGTTTTGACAAGAAAATAGTGAAATTGGAGAAAAATGTAGCTTAGACATTGAAGCTTATTGATACAGTGGTTAAATTGATGAGAACTGCTATTGACGTTTGTGTAAATAAATTATACATTTCCTTTTTCCATAGCCAGAGGTTGAACCATTATGTGACATTCATTTTTTCATTCATTTCAAGCTAGAAGTTTCAGTTTTCTAAATTGTTTCTTACATTTTTCATATGTATATATATGTATGTGTGTGTGTGTGTGTATATGTGCGTATGTATGTGTATGTGTGTGTATGTGTATATGTATATATATATGTATATTATCCCTGGGGATAGGGGTGAAAGAATACTTCCCACGTATTCCTCGCGTGTCGTAGAAAGCGACTAGAGGGGACGGGAGCGGGGGGCCAGAAATCCTCCCCTCGTATTTTTTAACTTTCTAAAATGGGAAACAGAAGAAGGAGTCACGCGGGGAGTGCTCATCCTCCTCGAAGGCTCAGAGTGGGGTGCCTAAATGTGTGTGGATGTAACCAAGATGTGAAAAAAGGAGAGATAGGTAGTATGTTTGAGGAAAGGAACCTGGATGTTTTGGCTCTGAGTGAAACGAAGCTCAAAGGTAAAGGGGAAGAGTGGTTTGGGAATGTCTGGGGAGTAAAGTCAGGGGTTAGTGAGAGGATAAGAGCAAGGGAAGGAGTAGCAATACTCCTGAAACAGGAGTTGTGGGAGTATGTGATAGAATGTAAGAAAGTAAATTCTCGATTAATATGGGTAAAACTGAAAGTTGATGGAGAGAGGTGGGTGATTATTGGTGCATATGCACCTGGGCATGAGAAGAAAGATCATGAGAGGCAAGTGTTTTGGGAGCAGCTGAATGAGTGTGTTAGTGGTTTTGAGGCACAAGACCGGGTTATAGTGATGGGTGATTTGAATGCAAAGGTGAGTAATGTGGCAGTTGAGGGAATAATTGGTATACATGGGGTGTTCAGTGTTGTAAATGGAAATGGTGAAGAGCTTGTAGATTTATGTGCTGAAAAAGGACTGATGATTGGGAATACCTGGTTTAAAAAGCGAGATATACATAAGTATACTTATGTAAGTAGGAGAGATGGCCAGAGAGCGTTATTGGATTACGTGTTAATTGACAGGCGTGCGAAAGAGAGACTTTTGGATGTTAATGTGCTGAGAGGTGCAACTGGAGGGATGTCTGATTATTATCTTGTGGAGGCTAAGGTGAAGATTTGTATGGGTTTTCAGAAAAGAAGAGTGAATGTTGGGGTGAAGAGGGTGGTGAGAGTAAGTGAGCTTGGGAAGGAGACCTGTGTGAGGAAGTACCAGGAGAGACTGAGTACAGAATGGAAAAAGGTGAGAACAATGGAAGTAAGGGGAGTCGGGGAGGAATGGGATGTATTTAGGGAATCAGTGATGGATTGCGCAAAAGATGCTTGTGGCATGAGAAGAGTGGGAGGTGGGTTGATTAGAAAGGGTAGTGAGTGGTGGGATGAAGTAAGAGTATTAGTGAAAGAGAAGAGAGAGGCATTTGGACGATTTTTGCAGGGAAAAAATGCAATTGAGTGGGAGATGTATAAAAGAAAGAGACAGGAGGTCAAGAGAAAGGTGCAAGAGGTGAAAAAAAGGGCAAATGAGAGTTGGGGTGAGAGAGTATCATTAAATTTTAGGGAGAATAAAAAGATGTTCTGGAAGGAGGTAAATAAAGTGCGTAAGACAAGGGAGCAAATGGGAACTTCAGTGAAGGGCGCAAATGGGGAGGTGATAACAAGTAGTGGTGATGTGAGAAGGAGATGGAGTGAGTATTTTGAAGGTTTGTTGAATGTGTTTGATGATAGAGTGGCAGATATAGGATGTTTTGGTCGAGGTGGTGTGCAAAGTGAGAGGGTTAGGGAAAATGATTTGGTAAACAGAGAAGAGGTAGTAAAAGCTTTGCGGAAGATGAAAGCCGGCAAGGCAGCAGGTTTGGATGGTATTGCAGTGGAATTTATTAAAAAAAGGGGGTGACTGTATTGTTGACTGGTTGGTAAGGTTATTTAATGTATGTATGACTCATGGTGAGGTGCCTGAGGATTGGCGGAATGCGTGCATAGTGCCATTGTACAAAGGCAAAGGGGATAAGAGTGAGTGCTCAAATTACAGAGGTATAAGTTTGTTGAGTATTCCTGGTAAATTATATGGGAGGGTATTGATTGAGAGGGTGAAGGCATGTACAGAGCATCAGATTGGGGAAGAGCAGTGTGGTTTCAGAAGTGGTAGAGGATGTGTGGATCAGGTGTTTGCTTTGAAGAATGTATGTGAGAAATACTTGGAAAAGCTTCTTTCCATTGGAGGTGGAAAGATGGAGTGAAAAAGATTTTGTGTGATCGGGGCCTGAGCATGCAGGAGGGTGAAAGGAGGGCAAGGAATAGAGTGAATTGGAGCGATGTGGTATACCGGGGTTGACGTGCTGTCAGTGGATTGAATCAAGGCATGTGAAGCGTCTGGGGTAAACCATGGAAAGCTGTGTAGGTATGTATATTTGCGTGTGTGGACGTATGTATATATATATATATATATATATATATATATATATATATATATATATATATATATATATATATATATATATATATATACCTGGGGATAGGGGATTAAGAATACTTCCCACGTATTCCCTGCGTGTCGTAGAAGGCGACTAAAAGGGGAGGGAGCGGGGGGCTGGAAATCCTCCCCTCATTTTTTTTTTTTTTAATTTTCCAAAAGAAGGAACAGAGGGGGCCAGGTGAGGATATTCCAAAAAAGGCCCAGTCCTCTGTTCCTAACGCTACCTCGTTAATGCGGGAAATGGCGAATAGTTTAAAAGAAAAAAGAAAGAATATATATATGAGAAGAATTACCATAAGATACACTGGTATGGAATAATGGTGCAGAATAAAAGAAATATATTTGAGTTCTGGAAAACATGCTTGAAGACTGGTAGGTAAAGTTAGAGTCTGACATTAGCTTAAGTTTCCCGTCGATGGTGTAACATTTTCTGTCGTTGTGTGGTGGGTCACTACTGAACGAGGAGGGGAGACCATACAGTTTATTCTGCCTTACTTCCCGTATCATTTAAACACTTATCATAAGACTTACGTATACGGGATAATGTAGACAAGATGGTTTTCTTTCTTCATAGTACTGTTGCTGTCATTATTACAGCCTGTTAAAGTCGGTTTCTTAGTTTTCTATATTTTTATATTTTCCCGTGATCTTCCATACCACTTTTGTGGGAATTAATTTGACAAAACTAGGGCGCTCCTTCTCAGCGAGGCTTCTCCTATACGGTGCTACATCTCGGGGTTGCCTTTGCTATAGAGCGCTACACTTCAGCACTGCTTCTGCTACAGAGAGTTGTACACTTCAGCCATGCCCTTGCTACAGAGAGTTGTACGCTTCAGCCATTCCCTGCTACAGAGCAGACTAGCAGAGGGCTGGCTTGGAAGTCAGCGAATAATTCTGGATCGATCATTGTCTACCTAACTCCACTGTAGCGTGATCCTAACTCCCCTGTAGCATTACAGCAAACGTATCCCTATACACTCTGTAGTCTTTAAGTATATTAGAGGAGTGACTAATTGCAGGCGGTCTTAACATTGGATAATCTTACACACTAGTTCTTTTACCGAACCTATATCATTGCCAAAGCACGATTACGGTTTTGACCAGTGCCTTATATATATATATATATATATATATATATATATATATATATATATATATATATATATATATTCTTTTTTTTTTTCAAACTATTCGCCATTTCCCGCGTTAGCGAGGTAGCGTTAAGAACAGAGAACTGGGCCACTGAGGGAATATCCTCACCTGGCCCCCTTCTCTGTTCCTTCTTTTGGAAAATTAAAAAAGATTGAGAGGGGAGGATTTCCAGCCCCCCGCTCCCTCCCCTTTTAGTCGCCTTCTACGACACGCAGGGAATACGTGGGAAGTATTCTTTCTCCCCTATCCCCAGGGATAATATATATATATATATATATATATATATATATATATATATATATATATATATATATATATATATATATATATTTCATACTGTTTGCCATTTCCCGCCTCAGCGAGGTAGCGTTAAGAACAGAGGACTGGGCCTCTGAGGGAATATCCTCACCCGGCCCCCTTCTCTGTTCCTTCCTTTGGAAAAAAAAAAAAAAAAGAGGAGAGGATTTCCAGCCCCCCGCTCCCTTCCCTTTTAGTCGCCTTCGACACGCAGGGAATATGTGGGAAGTATTCTTTCTCCCCGATAACGTAGACTTAATTTATTCATGTGAAAGCATGATGTGAAAGATTCATGAGAATATTAGGGATTCGGAAATTATATACGAATTTTTACTTTTGAATCGTAATTAACTCTCCCTGAAGCCTCGTTTGAATCTCAACTCCCACTGAAGCTTCGTTTGAATCTTAATTAACTTTCCCTGAAGCCTCGTTACTTTGTATAAGGAAACACTGGTGTTACCAGCCAGCTGACGGAGCTTGCCACTGAAACTTCTACAAAGGATTTTACTGTTTACATGGGAAAAGGAATCAAACCAGTAAATTGGGGTTGAGGCTCATAGTAATCAGTGGTTGGCAGAAAATCAATATCAGACTTTTTGCGTGTGTGATCACTATATGTCTAAGATCATTGGACAGACGTGCATATATATATATATATATATATATATATATATATATATATATATATATATATATATATATATATATATTAACGATTCGCCATTTCCCGCGTTAGCGAGGTAGCGTTAAGAACAGAGGACTGGGCCTTGCCTTTGAGGGAATATCTTCACCTGGCCCCCTTCTCTGTTCCTTTTTTTTGGAAAATTGGAAAAAAAAACCGAGAGGGGAGGATTTCCAGCCCCCTATTCCCTCCCCTTTTAGTCGCCTTCTACGACACGCAGGGAATACGTTGGAAGTATTCTTTCTCCCCTATCCCCAGGGGTAATATATATATGCTTAAAGATCGGTCTGTAGTAAACTGTTTATATTTTGTTTTTTGTGTTTATAGGGCATGGCCATAATGCTGATACATATGGCCTTACTGATAAATAAGTAGACATGACTATACTGATATATAAGTCGTCATAATCATACTGGTATAATATCACTAATCTTTTTTCATTCTTTTCTTGCAGGTAAGTGTCAACTCAAAACACCGTATGTGCACCAGATGATCTGTTACTGTAAGTAGAATCCTGTAGATTAAGTAGACGGATTATGTACGATGACACCTTGTTGGTTGGTATGATTTTGGAACTGGTGGTTATGGTGTGTCTTAACACGATCATTTGCAAGATCAGGGATTGGTCATTGGCGATTGTTAAAGGTTTGAATCGTACGACCGTTGAACGGTTTCCATAGAGAGATCCCCGTCAAAACTGTGTTACGAAGGAAAATTGGCCATAGGCTCAAATAACACATTTGGCCATGGCTTTGAATTAGTAGTCTTTTTTTTATATAAGATTTTTATATTTTCTTGTCAGCGGGGTCTGTTATTATTTGTACTGGGGCGTGACATTCAGTGTTCGCTCATGACAATAGATGGCATTTAACTTCAAAAGTTGCCACACGGCGATTTTTGATATAACTAGTTCCTCAGTGTGGAGTTAATGGAAGAGCGCGTAGTAAAGCATGTAATACCTGTAATTATTAACTTTTTTTTTTATGTAATGGACGTATGTATGTAATGATATCGTGCGAATCTAATGGATCCGTATACTTCCCGTGGAGCTAAGCACTTCCGTGGTTTTCCGTAGATGGCATTGTCGTACGTGTGAGTGATGGCGCGCGCGCGCGCGTGTGTGTGTGTGTGTGTGTGTGTGTGTGTGTGTGTGGTGGCGACAGAACGTTAGGTAATGAAGAGGCAGAGAGAGAGAGAGAGAGAGAGAGAGAGAGAGAGAGAGAGAGAGAGAGAGAGAGAGAGAGGTTAGGGATTTGACAGCGAGGCTGGCACAAGGAAGGACACTCGACCAGAGACAGTGAGAGAGTGGTGTGGGGAAATGGCGAATATATATATATATATATATATATATATATATATATATATATATATATATATATATATATATATATATAGCGTTAAAGGATGGCCTTGATTAGGGCCCCCAGTTGCCCGTGCCGTCTCTGCTAACATAACAGAAAAAAATCCTGTATCTGAAGCGGTTCTCCATTGAAGTTGACACTGGTTGAGGCCAGTAGCTCGCTGACTCAAGCGCCAGACGTAGTTTGATAAACATAACGAGATACACTATTTAGTAAACATCTCAGGATGCACCATTTGAGTAAACATGGTGGGATGCATTGTGTCGTATTTTCTATTTCACAAGGGCATGCCATGTGCATAGTAAGGAAATAAGGATGAAAGTATTGAATAAAGCGAGACGGATCTTGGCGAGGCGACAGTATGGCGTGCGAACACCATCTCACACAGACGCCCGGCTCTGGGCCAGAGTGGTTGACGGATCTGCAGCCCGGGAAAAATATGCCACAGCTATTGCGCATGTACCGCATGCCACCTCATTCGTTGTAGTTTGTACAGCTCTTCATGAGCCTGTTTTGTGGGATGTGAAAGACCCTCACGTACGCATCTTATTTCGTGGGATCTGCACCACCTCGGGGTCGTGATGTAGGAGGGCGCATTTTGTCGGATCTGAACGGCGGTGCAGCCGCCCGTTTTGTGGGATATGAACCAGCCAGCATGGAGCGCGTGTTGTGGCCTCAGTACCACTAGGAATGAGCCCGTTTTGTGGGCTTTAAACCTTCACGCACTGGCCCGTTCTGTGGCATCTCAACCATCACGCAGGAGAAAATTGATACTTATATATGATGAATCCAATACTGGTATTTTGGACTTAACAGTATTGTTTACTCTTTTTTTTCTCCCTGTCAGAAACGTGAATGATAATATTATTTCTGGTAAGAAGTGGCAGAAATTATCGTCTCTACTTATGATTTTGTTGTGCTTGATATTATGGTCTTGTGTGAAGAACATTATGAGAACAGAGCACAAAGAAAGGTCGAAAATTAGCAGAGATACAGAAGTCAAGCAGAAATGAACCTAAGAGCACCCTGATTTAGAAACTGTATGGCAGGTGTCTTATGTATAGATGAGGTTGGAATGAATTACCTTTTGATTACATTTCTTATGGTTATGATATTAGTAACCGTCTTGCTAGCAGGTGGTGCTGGCCTTCACACACACACACACACACACACACACACACACACACACACACACACTGCCTTGGTTTTACCACAAGAGCTAATGCATAATGTGGTTGCGAGTTGTAATTATCTTGACCTTGAAATCCTCGTCACACGTAGGACATTAACTTATTTAGCACGACTTTACTACCCCCGGGCATGACAACGTCATCTTAGAACTGACCCCAAAAGGTCAGGTCGAAGGTCGGCTTAGCATTCCTTCGTTCCGGGCCCTTAGGGGGGGGGGGGGGAAAGGTACATTTCTTGATATCTTGGTTTTCTCGGGTATTTCCTTACAGAAGGTCTTCACGTATCTCAGACGCCGATTCTTGCATGGCTAGTCTTGCTTCGTCCGCGCTCGGTGTGGCTTAAGCCTTAACTCAGTGAACATCTCGACCTCACCTCTGCTGCATGAAGGGAAGGTTATGTTGGAATCGTCAATGCATCAATGCCAGGGATCATCCATGTCGTGTCTTGTCCCTTTTGTGAACTTCGAACACACATCATTCGCACCTCAGTAACTGTCAGTTGCATGAGCTCGCGTGAGACAAACTTTCACCAGCAGTGGTGGTTAGTGACGGTGAATGATTCCCAGACGAAAATTGGCAGTTGATCATTGCCCAGACGTCCACCTATCAACTGGTAGGTGGCGCCGAATAGTATGTCTAGGTTATTGCATCAGTCGAGCAAATTTACCAATTCTCCGCTTGTTTCGCGCCATGTGCTGGGTTCGGTTACCCAGCCTTGCCACTGGGGGTAGCGTCATGCCATGTCATACCAACCCTACTCTTGGTGTACCTCAGCCCCACGGTACACCAGTAGCCTAACCAGTCGGGTGATGTAATCTCACGTCATCATTTCCAGTGGATGGTGCAGCCTCACGTCACACCCACCTCGCCAGTGGGGATGGTGCAACCTCAAGTCACACCACTCGTACCACGATGGTTTTGGTGTAATAACCTCACACCACACAATACTGTTGAGAATCTTATTTAAGGACTGGTCAGTGGGATCCTTGCGTTCCCAGAGCATCATAGCCACATCTACGTCTTCAAATACATGAAATGGGCTACAGTGCAGTTAGAATTCCGTCATATTATTGCTTTCTCATGGTCATTTTGATGGTATGCGTCAGTCACCGTACACTGACGTTATTGGCAGTGTTATGTAAGGCATCGACTGCTCCTCTGTGTACCCCAATCACGGGATGGCGTCCTAGTGTCCGGGATCACCTCCCATCTTACGGCAGCTGTAACCAGCAGGAATTATGTGACCTCTGTAGTGTAGCGATCCTAGCGTGCGTGTGTCAGTAATAGAGCACATATATTGTACCCCAGGAGGTGGCGTTTGTACGATTCGTTAGCCTAACGTAAGGTAGCGTCGTCCGGTAAGGTTAGGTAGCCTAGTTCGGTCATGGTGGCACCGGCCCGCCGTCAGACTCGAGAGAGATGTCCACCATCTCCTCCCGTAGCTCATCGTTGCCCAGCGGCTGCATTTATGCTGAGCTGGATTGGTCCATTACTTCACCCTCCACTCTGTCTGCTGGCGATACCGTGGGTGATGATATTAGCAGGAAGTGTTTCCCCACCCAGCCTCGCTTATGTACGCACGCATGCGCTTATTCTTATTATTCTTCACTCTTATACTCCACAGTCTGTCGTCGCCTTATTAAGAAAAAAAAGGTTTGTTAACAAGTGGCTGTTCTTTGCACATTTATAATTTATTTCTTATGAGTATTTTGTCGAATGGAAGCCCTTTTGGTTCCCGTACGGACTTAAGTTCTTCCGTTAATTATCAAGCTCTTAGCAGTCTTCTAGATTTGGTTTATGTAATCTCATTGTTTCCGTGCCATCGTCAGAACAGTAGTGAGGAAAAGTTAACTTGCAAGACACTACGTAGACGTGGTGGATGTGTTGAGTGCATAGTGAAAGTTAGTTGCCGGCTACTGGTTTGCAGTATCTGTTTACTCTGAAATTGAGAAGTTACTGAGTCATGGTTACTAGTTACTAACTACTAACTTGGAAATTGAGAACTTTGTTACTGGTTTCTGGTTCTCTGGATTCCCTAAGTTCGCAGGTTGATATACCCAAATATTCTATCACCCATTGATCGACTTACACGACAGAGAAGACAGTTTTGTTTTCAAATCATTTACTGTTCGGTAACATTTTCCAGTTTTACTGTAGGGAACACGTGACTCCACCATTGTCTTCTACGAGTCAAAATGTGGTGGAATAATTGGTGCATTGTAAATCACATACAACATGGCTAAAGACGTTGTGCGACGACCAGAGGTAATTGGCGTAGTGCAGGTGCAGCCAGGCCCAGGAGACTCCGTTAACAGCAAGAGACACAGGCCAGAACAAAAAAAAGGGGGGGGGGGGTCACAAGTGGGAGTTGAAGGCAAGAAAGGCGCACCGAGGCATGTGTGGAAGCGTGGCTTCTACAGGAGCGATGCAGACTCGCGGAAAGAGCTCAGCCAAGGGTGGAGGCAGATACGACCTTCTCACTTTTCTCCCTCGCCAGACGCCAGTTAGACTTTTAAAGTCTTGTCAGTCGCCGGCCTCCCAATCAGTCTTCTCCACACGTTCCGGTCCTCAGAGTCTCTCTGCTCTCCTCAACTTCCTCCTAAGTCTTCCCCTTTTCTTTCAGGAGAGCTTTTGATGTCCTCAATCCACCTCATTCTAGGACATCCTGTTGGGCCTCGTTTTTTTTTTTGTTTTTTTTTTCCAGAACTCCAGGTCAGGTGCCACTCGGCATATCTATGTCTTCCATTCTTCGTAAATGGCTGAACACCCTTAGCTAGTGCTTTTCAGTGCAAAATTGTTACTTATATATATATATATATATATATATATATATATATATATATATATATATATATATATATATATATATATATATATATATATTGGAAAGGATCAAAATTTTGCGCGTGATCAAGATATTCTTGTGAGTCCACGGGGACTCATAGGAATATATATATATATATATATATATATATATATATATATATATATATATATATATATATATATATATGGGCCATTTCTTTCGTCTGTTTCCTTGCGCTACCTCGCAAACGCGGGAGACAGCGACAAAGCAAAAAAAAAAAAAATATATATATATATATATATATATATATATATATATATATATATATATATATATATACACACACACGCACAGGTATATAAACAATGATGAGGCTGAGCCTAGCTAGTGTTTAGTGTTCTCTTCACTAGTGCATAAACAGGTGATGAAAAAATTAAGTTAGCATGTGTGCACGTAGTTACTATCTCCCCTTAAAGTTCCTAAAGTTCAAGGTTCCAGTCTTTTTCCTTTGGGGGAGGTGGATCGGTGGGGAGCTCTGGTATAATTGTTCCAAAAAAGGTTCCCAGAATACTCGTTCTCCGGCAATTACCACTACGTCACTTCCTGTCGGATTCACTATGCCCCGAGTGTGCAAAAACGGTAAACATACGTTTTTATGGGTAAGTCTAACCATATGGATCTTCAGGGAAGTATCCGTTTCCCCCATGGCTTTATATTTCACTGTTGTTCGTCTGTGTGACTGTTTAAACATGTGTCGTCTGCCTGTCTGTCTGTCCGTTTATTATCCAGCTGTTCGTGCGTCCGCGTGAGCCATTGGTTCGTGATCTGTCTGTCTGTCTGTCTGTTCGTGTCATTTCGCGTCTCGCGTGCACTCTTGCCTCCCCCACACACCGTCCTTCAAACTTACCTGTCCTCCCCATGGACAGCTGCACGGCAAGTGTTTGCGCCTGAGACCGACATCGGGTCGAACCTAATATCGCAGCAAACACATTTGTACACTTCACACTGTGGAAAAGTACACGCCAAACCCATCATTTCCAGTGTATAATGTCTGACGCTTCCTCACTCATTCCCACTCAAGATTCGTTAACGACACAAGGATAGTTAACGACATTGCTTGACTCCGTACGTATGTGGGTGCGTAAGAGAGGGTCACCGTGGCTCCATGGTAGAGAGGGTCACCGTGGCTCCATGGTAGCAATGAAAGCTCACCTCTCAAAACGAGGAGCTGGTTCGATCCCTCAGCCAGGTATGTTTAGCAGGGTTGTCATCATGGCCGATCTGTCGGTGTCCGAGACGCATCAAGAATTTTGAGCTCTAAGGTTTGGCAGACTTTTAACCGATTAAGCCAAAAAAGTATGGCAAATTACACATATCCTACGCATACATTTGGTCACATCAACGCTGAGTGAGGAGTTGGTCTAACCTGTAATATCCACATTATGTTTTCTAACCACTCGTGCAGTCCTGCCTTGGTTAGATCAGGTACGGAATTAATTTAGATTTATGATAATCTGAATTAATATAATAGTCCTTGTTCACAGTGGAGAAACCCGTCCCACTATATACCACATTATTCACTTTAAGGGATCATTACCGTTGATGAAAGCAGTTCATAACTGGAACGGATGTCTTGACCCCCTTTTAAGTAAGGGTCACAAACCTTCGTCACGCTCCTAACTATTCATAATGTTGTAAATCATGCACTTCACGTTATGTTATTTTTTTTTTCATGCGTGTGACTGGTGTTGAGGTGTAGAACAGGCGAGGTAGAACATGCCACAAATTCAGTGATTTGATTTACCCTGAAGATGCATGTTACTCGAGTGTGGGCCTCTCAGTCGACACTAATCTTCAGAAAACCGGTTCAAGAAAGCGATAAAAATTAAAGCCAAGGATAAAGAAAAAGAAAACGAGAATGAAAACCCAGTGCACTTAAGTTGCAAGCTACTCAAGTGTGTCTTCTCAACCGACGCAAAATTTTAAGAAAACCGGATCTTTTGAAAACGACAGATATTAAAGTCTAGGATGATAGAAAACGAAAAGAATTAAAACCGAGTTGTATGTTGCTGTAAAACAACAGTCAGTTCACGAAAAAATGTCTAAATTCTTTAACGGTTGGAATCAGAGGACGTCATTCTTGAGCAACGCTGTGATTGGCTGACTGTTATAACGAGTGCAGTGTACACGTCATTGTGTTATGTAGTGAACTTCACACTTTAGTACCTTTGCCTGTGTACGCTGTGTGTCACAGTACCCTTGTGTTATATACACTTTATAGTGATTTTGGTGTGTAGTTCGCCACGTTAATTGGTCCTGGAGTGCGAGGGTGCAGCTGATTGAACATAACGGTGCCAGCAGAGAAAGATTGGGGTTCTCTTCAGGGCCATTATCCGACCTTTGAACACGACGGTAAGAAAAAAAAAGACCCTTGAACACACCGATGTTCAACGACTGTATGACCCTTGAACACGACGGCAAGACCCTTGAACATGACGGCATGACGCTTCGAACAAGGCTGTATTGACCCTTCAGCTTTTGCTCCGAGGATACGTTCGGTTTCGACAGCTCAGTGTAAGGTTCCTCCGTGACGCTTACACCGTCAGCGTACCTGCTATTGTGAGGGCCCGGGGCTCGCTGGGGGTGACGTCACGGATAAAACAAGAGCCATGACGTCCTGTACACCGGAAGTTGTTCGTTTTAACAATGGTCGTCCGGCGATGGTCTCTCCCCGCCCCCCAGACCCCCTTCCACAGTGCCCCCTCCTCAGGGCCCCCAGACCTCCCTCCACAGGTCCTCCAGACCCCCCATAGTTGGTTCCCACAGCCCCTCCTTATTTCCCAGGACCCCCTTCTTAGGTCCCCAGACTTCCCCTCCTCATGTCTCCAGCCTCCTCAGACCTCCCTTCGAGGTCCAGGTCCCTGGACCCACTTTTCAGGTCCCCAGACCTCACTCTCAGGTCCCCGGATCCCTTCCCTCAAGTTCCCAAACCCTTTTCCTCAAGATCACCAGATCCCCAGACCCTTCTTATGTCTTCTGATCCTCTTCACTGTCTCCAAACCTCCTCACCAGGTACCCCTAGTCCTTCCTCAGGTCCCCAGACCCCTACAGGTCCCCCTCCTCTCTTACTTACTCACACCTGTGTGTGTTCATGTGTACCCTGTGCTGTCTGCGCCTGGCTCGCAGGCCTCGTCAAGAACATGTCATTTTCTTTTATAAATTACTATTTTAGAGCTTTTACGTCCTGTTTCCGTTGGTAGGGACCGCATCCACTGTACCAGCATGCTCAACCCTACGTCGCATGCACCCTTGTGTCGGCGTTGGGTGTGGATGTGGATCACATATTTCTTATGTTTCGGTCACCAATACACTCGCCTGAAAACTCAGGGCTCCGTAAAGGCGTTGGGTGTGGATGTGGTTCAACTATTTCTTATGTTTCGGTCATCGATACACTCGCCAGGCTCCGTAAAGGGCTTCCGACCCGCCCCATCACGTGTTGCTAATGGGGCACTGTCACTGTGTTCACCCCCCCCCACCCACCCGTGGACGCACGTACTTAGAGAAGGATTTACACTGGACTTTCCCCAAGTCGTGTGTGCTCTTGTGAGTCTCTCTCTCTCTCTCTCTCTCTCTCTCTCTCTCTCTCTCTCTCTCTCTCTCTCTCTCTCTCTCTCTCTCTCGTGCTAGCTACCCTCCTCCCCCCCTTAGCTTTCCTGTCAGCCTGTATTTATGAAGGGTTATTTCCTGGCCTCCCATGCATGGGTTGAAATGCATGTGTAGGGGAAGAGGTTGCGGCGGAAGGATGACACACATCTCTCGTTGCGAACATTAGGTGGTGAAGCCACAGATGAGCTTCCCTGAAGACTGACTGCCCATCACATTGTCTTAATATGGTTGATGGCCAGTCTGTAGTCGACAGGTCTGGTGGGGAGGTGGGGTGAAAAATATATATGGTGTTGAGATCAGGTGGGAGTTCGACACTGTGTGGTGACGTAATTGGTGTTTAAGTTCAGTCGGTCTCGACACCTTGTGTTCGAATTCCACTGTGCAGTGAGGCACTTGTTTGTCAGGAATCGTTTTGACTCATGACGTAATGAGTCTCATTGTCGTGATGTCATAATTCGTGGTCTGTTGCATAGAAACAATGTTATTACTGTGTCTAGGCCTCAGGTGTTACGGATGTTTCCACATGATTATATCACTTGAGTCACCGAAGGATCATCATCCTGTATCATGATTCGGTACATTGTCCTGGTCGATTTCTCACTCTTGGTTGTTGGGCTCGTGTCATCAAAGGTTGACCCATGATGACTGTGGGTCATGTGTTTTGGTAGGTGATTTGAGTGGGTACGTAGGGTGGTTACATGGCGTTACTGTGCTTAGTTTACAATGAATCTGTGACACTGGGCTTCAGGTTGCCGCTGGGACTTAATGTTGTTGGAACACCGGCCTCGCTTCTTCACGTAAGATTATAAAGTCTTTAGAAATAAATAACTTTTGGGAGGTCTTACGATTTCTTCCTGTGGCTCGATTATACAGTTTTCGTGTTGTAGTTTTCAGTTATCACCCAAGGTGTATTAAGATTCTCTGGAAGAAGATACAGACCGAAAAGTTTAAAAGGGAGGGAGAAAAACCCAGAGGTTTTCTTATCTGCGAAATGTGCACTTGGGAGTTGCATTTGGGGCACTTCGGGAGGCGTTGCGTCATGAGAGTTGAAGGGTAGTGGAACTTGGAAAGGAAGAGAAAGTAGGACGGGGTCAAGAATCACAGAGACGGGAAGTTTGACCTCCTTGAGGCTCGACGGTACGAAACCCTTGAGCCCGACGATACGACCCTTGAGCTCGACGGTACGAAACCCTTGAGCTCGAAGATGCGACCCTTGAGCTCGACGGTACGACCCTTGAGTTCGACGGTACGACCTATGAGCTCGAAGGTACGACCCTTGAGCTCGACGGTACGACCCTTGAGCTCGACGGTACGAACCCCTTGAGCCCGACGATACGACCCTTGAGCTCGACGGTACGACCCTTGAGCTCGACAGTACGACCCTTGAGCCCGACGGTGCGACCATTTAGCCCAACGGCAGGACCCTTAAGTGCGACAATTCGACTGTCGGTCTTGTCGTTATGACCCTTGGTTATGATGGCTTGATCTCTCACCTGATCCCAAAGGTCATGCCTTCATATACAGAGGTGGAACGGTCTTACTCGAGTGTCGTATCGTCTTGGTCATTATTTTTATTATTATTATTATTATTATTATTATTATTATTATTATTATTATTATTATTACCATTGTTATTATTATTATTATTATTATTATTATTATTATGATTTATTATTTTCTTTATCATTATTATTATCTTTATTATTATTATTATTATTATTATTATTATTATTATTATTATTATTAAAGAATTTTAAGTCAAGTTAATATCTGCTGTTTTTTCCTATTGGAAAGGGATGATAATTTAACGTTACTGGTGGTTCAAGTTGGGACAGGGTGAGACAGGGTCGAGATAGACAGCAAAAGACCAGATGAGAGTGTATGACGAGGTTATCACATATAGACAGAAACTGAACCTTAAATTCGTAATCTGTATAGATGGGGACAGGATGGTGAAGCAGAAGGCATCCTACGCTGAACGGAAGGTAGGTGACGATGAGGAGGATCCTGGAAGGAGAGAGTTGGGGGAAAAGGATGTTAGGACTCCATCAGATCCGCACAGATAGCAGAGGCATAACCGCTGAGTAATGTTATGGCGGGTGGAGACACCAGCGGCTCTTGAGGGGGAGGGGCCAGGAGATGGTGTGTGCACGTGTGTGTGTGTGTGTGTGTGTAGGATTATACGTCGTGCGTTGGATAGGGAGTCCATCACGATGTTTTGGAAACCATAGATGGCTAGTGAGCATTAAGCCAAATTACGTATAGAAACACACTTGGACAACAGTCGTCCACACAGAAATCACGTAGAAACATCTATTTATATCCTCTAACATCACGTAGGTAGGGTAGTATGTCCACCACGCTTGCCCACGCCTTAAGAGGCCTTACAAAATCTTAGCAACTGGCTGGTTTCAGTAGTCAGAGGTTCGATGTGCAAGTGTGCCAAAGATACACAGGGGTGTGGGTGCGTTCCACCTGGTGAGGACGTAAGTGTTGACGGAAGGGGCACCCTTATTAGGACCCGGCCCAACGTAGCAGCATCCCTTCTGTTTTTTCCTTCTTTATGGAAGCGTAAGATTCATTATGTGCTTCGACATAGACGGGCCCGCGCGGAGGCTCATCTAAATCCAGCTTTTGATGTATCATAATTTTGCATGAAGTACACAGCAACCAGACTGCTGCACCGGTGAACGGTTTGATTACATGGTTGATGTCGCTTGTGTGACGGTGGCCCACGGGGTCTTGTCTTCCTTACTCTGCATCTGGCAAAGTTTAACCTTATTTTCTTCTACCGCTTCGAAGCCTTTTACCATATCTCCTTGTAGCGGCTCGAGCCATAATTCACTGTCCCTTCACGCGCCGTCACGCTATTCTTTGCTCTATCACCACACATGGCATGCCATACTGTACCATACTACCACATTTCGAGGTGTTGTTACATTGTACCATACATTCGGTTGCTATTTGTCGTCATATTGCGTTGCATGACAACGTACTTTACTGTTTTGGCCAGAGCAGCGGCTGCCGTGCCAGTCTCTCTCTCTCTCTCTCTCTCTCTCTCTCTCTCTCTCTCTCTCTCTCTCTCTCTCTCTCTCTCTCTCTCTCTCTCTCTCCCAACATGCACCCACGCACATCACCGGAAGAAGCTAACTGTTATTGCAGTCTGAATATCCGTTTCTTTTCCCACGTAGGTTCCAAAGCCAAACCCTCCCCAAACTCTACGCGTTTCTGTCTCATCGGACACCGCTTCCCTGCTTTGGTATATCTCAGAGGTACAAAATTGAAGCAGTACACAACCCTGGCATCACAGGGGTGTTTAGTGAGCGAGGGCAGCAGCGTATCACACCTGGCGGCCGCCGCTCGCTGGCGAACACGGGCGTGTGAGGTAGTCTGTCGCTGCTGGTGTTGGTGAGTGGAGGTGGGGTGGCTCATCCTGCTGCTGCTTCTTGCTCCTCATCCAACTCCCCCCGGGCCTGGGAGCACGGCTAATGTCATGATGATACAGATAATGATGTGCATCAAGGACTGAAACAGTGTGGTGTAGAAATGTCGAATGTTGGTCACCGTTGACAGCAGCGGGTTCTCTCTCATCCCTTTCGTAACAGAGATCTGTGAGTGGACTGTGCTTGTGACAGGATACCAGGAAAGTTTTATTATCATACTGTGTTCTACATACGGTACGAGATCAACCCGTGGCTACGTCGTTTTAATGGAAAGATGATGTTAGTTTATGGTGCGGGCGTGGCGATGTAGCCATGGTGAAAGGTTGAGATAATAGGCTAGTGGTGGTGCGTGGCTATGCATTATTATGGTCGAGATGCGCTGTGTGTGTATATATATAGCAAGTGGCAGAACAGGTCTTGCTGGTGTGGTGGTCGTGCCCCCTGTGATGCAGCGGTGTGGAGATGTATAGTCATAATGAAAAGATCGTAGACTTTGGTGAACGCTGCCTTCGTGGTCGGATGGGAAATGCACTGTTTGTTGACGTGAAGACTAGGCTTCAACATAACATTGAACTGTGAAGACTGCAAAGATCTTAGGCGGAGACGTAAAGTGGTGGAGTTTTAGAAAACCATTGGTGAGATAACCTTTTCAGGAAAAATGGAAAATAAGAAAATTAGATCAGATAGAGTGTATCCGTGTAGAGAAGGCAGACTGGCAGTGGAACAGGGGTGGTGGATGTTGATACAAACCCCCACGTGTCGGCCGGTTTGTTGACCACGAAGTTCCTCACAAGTTGACCTTCCTACTCAGTAGAAAGCTATTACCACTTCCCATTTTATTGCCAGCGGTATATGAGACCACAGGACCCGCTTGCCGAGGCTTTTGAAGTGTGAGGAGGTCGAGGGAGTTCATGACCCCTCCAGCATGTTTGTATCTTGATAAATTCTGCCAGAGAGCCTAAATCTAGACAAGAACAGTGCCTTAGGGATACTACTACGTGGTTCGTGGTGGAACTCTTTTTCATATTACGTCTTTCCTGTCAGCTTTTGACCTGCCGCTTCTTAACAGACAGTCTTTTCACCGCAAAAAAAAAATCTTACTTTCATTTTTCTCCTTTTTTTTTGTCAGTGGTTTATTTCGTTCAAGGCTTTTAGCCATGACTTCTTTGACATCGAGTGAGAAAATGCGTATCAAAACCATTCATTTTGAAAAAGATAATTAGCTGAATTTCAGGAGTGTGAGATGTGCTGATGACTTAGTTGTTATATTAAGAGATGTCCACTCGTCCAGTGAGCACAGCGTCTAAAGCAATACCATTAATGTCAGGGGTTGCTGTACCCTTGCACGTGTGATCCCTCGCAGAAGGTGAGCCATGTCTTGACATGCAGGCAATGGGAAGGCTATGTTGAGACGGGTGCCCCAGCCAGCCATGTTGCGACAGCTGCGTCTCGTGCCATCCTCCTCGACAGCTGCCTCACCTCACCCCCTCTGTATTGGTGTTATATGATCGTCCGTATCGGTGGACTAAATAGTGCTCTCGCACGTTTCCCAGATGCAGTAATGTACTCGTTTTACCACGAGGCACAGAATGTGGTTCACTATGAAGTATTAGAATTTCTGATAAAGAAAAACTCGTTGTTTTATACACAGGTCGTCTGCTGAGTCTCGTCAATGAGAAAAAAATGTAATGTACAGAAAGGCATAAAGGGGATTTTTCTTCACACCTTGAGCCTACGTGAGTGTGAATGTGATGCGGTTACCTGCAGAGACGTAACGTGGAGGAGGAGGAGGCCGTTATTAATGTTCCTGTTTCCCGTATGTTGACCTGAGGTGTGGCCTGTCGCCACCTTTGTGGTACCTGTGGGTGTGTGGGAGGCCAGGATGAGGGTTGGGGGTGAATGGTGACTAGAGTGAGTTACGAGTTGGAGGGTTGAGGAGGCAGGAAGGCCGGGTCTTTGTCGTGTGAAGAATCAAAAATATAGGAAGTCTTGTGTTTAGGAACTTCCTGGCCAGCTGACTAATTAGGGTGACTGTTGTAGGTGCAGGAAGGGGGACCACGAGGGTAGGGGTTCAGGCCGAAGAGAATCAGGTTGCAAGACAAAAGTCCAGGGTGTGGATTAAGGCGAGGGACCAAATTAAGGAGGAGGACCATTTTAGGGAGTGGCGCAAGAATACATGAAGGGGAGGGGGTTGGGTGAGAGGAAGAGCTCGAGCGGGCCGGATGACGTGAAACAAGATGTGTGTACTTAGGGTGTCAAAGAGGTGAGGTTCGGGCGAGGCCGTTTTCCTAGGTGTTAACAACAGTGGGAGTCATAGAGCCGACAACAGGGACCCAACCCCCTCCTCTGTACCACCTGCCCGCACCAACCAACAACCCGTATTTAATTATCGCAGTGGTGACTGCTGGCGTCATCCAGACGCGATGTGTTCGATTTTGAGGCTGAGAGTAACTACCGTGGACCATTTCATTCGAGTATACTGTTCCCTCGCAAGTTATCATTATTGATCTAATATGCGTGTGTCCGGCCATAATGATGATATGAGGCAAGGTGTCAGAGAACATTCCTTTTATGTTTATTCAACTCGTGGTCCTGACAGTATACGTTGTATTCAATAAAGTTCATTAAGACTGGTGAGTCCCGCCGTGCCCAGATTGTATTACTACCTCGCTTCGAGAGGCAGTTAACATTGTAGGACTGAACACGTCTCACCAGATTTTGGCCGATTGCTCAGTCATGAACGGTCGATAGGAAGTCGTGGAGAGATGAGTTCAATCTTTCGAACTTATACATTAATCTCTGACAGAATACTATGCTTGAGTTTTTTTTTTATTCTATATTTTTTATGGATGTTTTCTTGTTTAACTGTACTGGTGATATGATCAATTACAAAATTCGTTACTGAATAATAATTAGATATCTAACCTGTAGCGATGTGTCAGAAACTCTGTTATTTTTGGGGAGAAAAAGAAAAATATAAAACCAAGGTAAACTCGACAGAAACATCAGCTGAGCTCGCAAGGCTAGGCTCGGATACCATAGTTTACGCGGCCGTAACTCGCGTTAACGCGCAGTACACGCGCAGTAGTAAAAGTAAATGATGCACGTCGGGGGAGGTAAAATTAGAATAAGAGATGAGCGAAGAGTTGGCCGGTAATGGAGCATTAAGATACTCAGACGTCCGGTTTGATGCCGTTGCTCGGTTTCGGACAGTACGAGATGGGTTGCCAGGTGTCTGCGGCCGTGTACATACGTGCTAGGATAATCTGCCTCATAACTGCGTTGAAATTTCTCACTTTCCATTGCAACTTGGATGTCCGAATGTATGCTAAGTTACGATGGATCTTAATGTCACTTGATTTCAGCCACACGTCGCGGGTTTTTCCTTATATGCCTGTGTGCTCTATTAACCAACATTGTCTCATGCTTTTGGCTGTTTACCAACATCTGGAATATATATATATATATATATATATATATATATATATATATATATATATATATATATATATATATATATATATATATCCCTGGGGATAGGGGAGAAAGAATACTTCCCACGTATTCCCTGCGTGTCGTAGAAGGCGACTAAAAGGGAGGGAGCGGGGGGCTGGATATCCTCCCCTCTTGTTTTTTTTTTTTTAATTTTCCAAAAGAGGGAACAGAGAAGGGGACCAGGTGAGGATATTCCCTCAAAGACCCAGTCCTCTGTTCTTAACGCTACCTCGCTATCGCGGGAAATGGCGAATAGTATGAAATATATATATATATATATATATATATATATATATATATATATATATATATATATATATGGATGGGGTTTATGGATGGGGTTGTTAGGGAGGTGAATGCAAGAGTTTTGGAAATAGGGGCAAGTATGAAGTCTGTTGGGGATGAGAGAGCTTGGGAAGTGAGTCAGTTGTTGTTCGCTGATGATACAGCGCTGGTGGCTGATTCATGTGAGAAACTGCAGAAGCTGGTGACTGAGTTTGGTAAAGTGTGTGAAAGAAGAAAGTTAAGAGTAAATGTGAATAAGAGTAAGGTTATTAGGTACAGTAGGGTTGAGGGTCAATTCAATTGGGAGGTGAGTTTGAATGGAGAAAAACTGGAGGAAGTGAAGTGTTTTAGATATCTGGGAGTGGATCTGGCAGCGGATGGAACCATGGAAGCGGAAGTGGATCATAGGGTGGGGGAGGGGGCGAAAATTCTGGGAGCCTTGAAGAATGTGTGGAAGTCGAGAACATTATCTCGGAAAGCAAAAATGGGCATGTTTGAAGGAATAGTGGTTCCAACAATGTTGTACGGTTGCGAGGCGTGGACTATGGATAGAGTTGTGCGCAGGAGGATGGATGTGCTGGAAATGAGATGTTTGAGGACAATGTGTGGTGTGAGGTGGTTTGATCGAGTAAGTAACGTAAGGGTAAGAGAGATGTGTGGAAATAAAAAGAGCGTGGTTGAGAGAGCAGAAGAGGGTGTTTTGAAATGGTTTGGTCACATGGAGAGAATGAGTGAGGAAAGATTGACCAAGAGGATATATGTGTCGGAGGTGGAGGGAACGAGGAGAAGAGGGAGACCAAATTGGAGGTGGAAAGATGGAGTGAAAAAGATTTTGTGTGATCGGGGCCTGAACATGCAGGAGGGTGAAAGGAGGGCAAAGAATAGAGTGAATTGGAGCGATGTGGTATACCGGGGTTGTCGTGCTGTCAGTGGATTGAATCAAGGCATGTGTATGGGGATGGGTTGGGCCATTTCTTTCGTCTGTTTCCTTGCGCTACCTCGCAAACGCGGGAGACAGCGACAAAGCAAAAAAAAAAAAAAAAAAAAAAAATATATATATATATATATATATATATATATATATATATATATATATATATATATATATATATATATATGTTTGATAACTTGTTTTATTTCGTCTCTTGCTTGTTCTGTGCTGCAGTAGAATGATTTAAGGTCATTTGCACGTAACAGGGATATTTATGTGTGATATGTCTACAGGAAAATTACATTAACCCTATGAAGTAACCATAGGCAGGTACGGATTACGGTCATTGGAGGAGACACTGGGAACGGGCTTGTAGATATATAGTTAGGTGGATGGACGGATATCACCCAAGTATCGACCAAACCGCGAAGTAAAGGATGACCAAGGCTGTGTTGGGACCGCTCAACATTGTGCTCGACCCGGGGCTGGAATTCTTTCGCTGATCCATGAGCGAGGGAAGGTGGTAGAGTACAGCCAGCCAGTGAGTGAGTGGCGTTCTGGCCTCAACCGGGGATCGTCTGACACATAAGTACCCACCGTGGGTGCATGAGGCGGTGGAGTAATTGAAATTAAATGTCATAAGGAGAACACATGCTCCGGGATGTTTTGGTTAAACTGATAGTTTGTTATTGCAGGCACCTAAAGGGTGGGTGGGGAGGCGTGAGGGAAGTGTTAGATACCAGAGGAAGAAAAAAAAGAGAGGCTTGGTGGATATATTTAAACTCTGTACCCAAGTAAATATGACCGCCTGTCTGCCCAGCCCTTGGATGTATTTAGATTTTGTGTACCCTAGTAAATACGTTTGCATGTCTTCCCTGCCAGTTATATGCTGTGTTTTGACATGGATCATTAGCAAACTTCACCTCGAATACTTGGAGAGACATATATTATACTATGCTACACGCTGTTGGCCCCCACTGCAGAATTTCGAGACACCATTGGGGTTCTAAGTGTAGAGGCTGGTTAGGTCATCCAAGAATTCTGGACGCTTGGTGAAGAGTGTAACTGTTTGGTAGGAAATACCCTAACCTGTATGGACGTGGACTGTGGGGCCCCCATGATGGGATGTTGTTACACACCCGGGGTGATGTACGCCTGTAAGAAGACATGGTGCCTTGTACCTCCAGTGATATGACGTTCTTGGCCTTATATGTTTCCTTCTTTATACGACAGTAAGGCTCTTGTCCCCCCCCTCCTCTCTCTCTCTCTCTCTCTCTCTCTCTCTCTCTCTCTCTCTCTCTCTCTCTCTCTCTCTCTCTCTCTCTCTCTCTCTCTCTCTCGTGTAAGATAATGCGGTCATCTCATACGCTGTGCTTGCCTCAGAGTGACGAGGTAGCTGGGGGGGGGGGGACTTTGGTGACGCTTTGGTTCATTCCTCAATCTTTTTTGTCTCTGTTATCAGAGTCGATGATACGCTCTTATCTCTATGTTGGCATTGTTCTTCTTATTCATACAATGGGTGAACTGGCATCATTCAACCCCGTCTTGTTTAAAGGGGATTTAGTGTAATGATTTACGTGTCATTCTCTTTACATTGATATTAGTTTTTGCCGTTTTTGTGCATTTAAATGATGTTTCTGCGAAGTTTGATGTTTTCTCATTTTTTCATTTTGTAGATTATGTTGGTTTAACTCGTTACTGTTTTTTTTTTTTATTATTATGTAGATAATGTAAATTTTAACTCGTTACTGTTTTCTCGTTTTTTATTATGTAGATAATGTAGGTTTAACTCGTTACTGTTTTCTGATTTTTTTAGTATGTAGATAATGTAGGTTTAACTCGTTAGTTTTCTCGTTTTTTATTATGTAGATAATGTAGGTTTAACTCGTTACTGTTTTCTGATTTTTATTATTTATATAATGTAGGTTTAGCTCGTTAGTTTTCTCGTTTTTATGTAGACAATGTAGGTTTAACTCGTTACTGTTTTCTGATTTTTTTATTATCTAGATAATGTAGGTTTAACTCGTTAGTTTTCTCGTTTTTTTTATGTAGACAATGTAGGTTTAACTCGTTACTGTTTTCTGATTTATTATTATTTAGATAATGTAGGTTTAACTCGTTAGTTTTCTCTTTTCCTATGTAGACAATGTAGGTTTAACTCGTTACTGAGACGTATTGGCAAGATACTGTAGGAAGGTCCCTGACTCACGCACTTACCCAGTGAGTAACGAGGCAGATCGCGACGGGCTGGGGAGGTTAGTGAGTGCCGTCAGCCAGCACCAATGACATAATTGTACATTCGGCTGGTAAGAAATGGGAACCATCCTCATTTGATTAAATCCCACGGACACGATAGTATGAACCATGGGGCACGACGAGACGACCCTTAGGGGACGATGGTACGATCCTGTATAATAACCAGGCCCTTAAGGGTCAGGAGAAAGGCTGAAGTACTTAAAGATCGACTTAAAAAGAAAAAGGGTGTATTGATGGGAAGCGAGTTTAGCTTTTAAGCGCAAACATAAGGGTGTAAAGCCAGCCGAAAGATACCCTATGATACACAGACTCACACAGACGTGATACATGGCTGTATTGTACCAGACAGACGTGATACATGGCTGTCCTGTACCAGACAGACGTGATACATGGCTGTACTGTACCAGACAGACGTGATGCATGGCTGCACTGTACCAGACAGACGTGATACATGGCTGTACTGTACCAGACAGACGTGATGCATGGCTGCACTGTACCAGACAGACGTGATACATGGCTGTACTGTACCAGACAGACGTGATACATGGCTGTATTGTACCAGACAGACGTGATACATGGCTGTCCTGTACCAGACAGACGTGATACATGTCTGTCCTGTACCAGACAGACGTGATGCATGGTTGTACTGTGCTAGACAGACGTGATACATGGCTGTCCTGTACCAGACAGACGTGATGCATGGTTGTACTGTGCTAGACAGACGTGATACATGGCTGTACTGTACCAGACAGACGTGATACATGGCTGTACTGTACCAGACAGACGTGATACATGGCTGTACTGTACCAGACAGACGTGATACATGGCTGTCCTGTACCAGACAGACGTGATGCATGGTTGTACTGTGCTAGACAGACGTGATACATGGCTGTACTGTACCAGACAGACGTGATACATGGCTGTACTGTACCAGACAGACATGGCTGTACTGTACCAGACAGGATCTGGGGTTAATACCCTTGCCTGGGGCGCGATCACAGGTGACTTGACGTCATACTGAAAACATACGAAGTATTTCTTCATCCAGTGGGATTTTGCACAGGCAAGACATTTAGGTGTATTCAGCAGATGGAGGTCATTGAAACACTCCCGAAACCAAAAAAAAAATGAAAAAAGAAAAAAGAAATCATCTGAGAGAGAGAGAGAGAGAGAGAGAGAGAGAGAGAGAGAGAGAGAGAGAGAGAGAGAGAGAGAGTAATATATGCGGGAAGGAAAAAGGACTTAGTGAAATAGATGCAGTGAGACACCGTGATTGTCACGGGTTATATCGTCGTCTCCCTGGAAGTCGCACCGTCCCCCCCCGTCATTTGATTTCCAGGTGCGACACAGACTGTGCATGCGGGATGCCACGCTAAACACGAGAGGCACCATCCAGTATGCTCGCCGTCTCTCTGTTGCTCTTGAAATCTCATGACGGCGGTCGGAGGGCGTCGTTTGGGTAATTCACGGGGGGAGACATAGTGTGTGTTCCTCTTGTTACACTTGCTGCCCGTTGTAGAACATGCCACATTACTGCAGCGGGTAGGTTAGAGGTGGTAGTCATGAGGGAGGGACTGAAGAGCCTCCACAGTGTTCAGGCGGAGGGAGAGAGATCTTGAAGCAAGTACAGGAAAAAAGAGGCGGGCGGAGGCGGCGGGCGCTCGCTGGACCCAGTGGGTGGTGGCGGGGGGACGCGGGTCGTGAGGACGAAGGAATCATGCACTGTTACGCCGGGTCTTTATGGTAATGCCTGGCTCTGTCTGCGCCAGCAGCAGGAGGGGGCGGCGGCACGGGTCCTTCTGTCTCTCGCAGTAGTTAGTAAAAAGTTAAGTATATATATATATATATAAAGTTTTGAAGACAGTGGAAAGACGAGGTTATGGAAGAGACAGGGGGGTGTGTGAGGCAGATGAGAGAAGGTAGGGAAAGTGGAATATACGGAGGGAGGTACACGAAAACGTGATAGAGAGGAGAGGAGTGAGGCAGGAGACGATTGGACAGGTGGGAGGCAAGGTGGGATGAGGAGAGGTGAGGGCAAGACCGCGTCTGCATGAAGGTAGGAAGGCAGATTTACACATGTAGGACACAGAATACATTGACACGGTGAGGAGAGGATATAGGTTAAAATGACAGAGATGAAAAGGAATGAACAAGAGACGATAACAACAGTCCAGTGTATCATACAGCAGGAACTACAACAGCGACACCCTGTATACAATGTTATTTCGGGCTCGTTGGAGAGATGGAGGGCGACAGGTGGCGTCAGATGGTGATGGGTGGTGCAGGACGGTGCTGTACGGGAGTGAGCGGTGACGTGATCATTACAGTCCTCACAGAAGCTCTTGTGATATTGCTGCATACCATTCATGTGTGGGGGTTCTGTGTCCCAGCGTTTGTTTCTGGGGAACACATCCGCTCATTAGTCTCAAGTCCGGTACCTCCTCATGGCAGGAGGGACTCGTTTCTGCTTCCTTTTTCGTCCTTCGTTAACGACGTACACAGACTCGAGCATTTCGCAGTCGCGGGAGGAGTGGAACCACGTGACCTGAAGTTTCCCATTCGACATCTGATGTGTGTGAATACCTATAACATCTCTGGCTCTAGAACACGGTGACACTGGTGTTACAACAGGTCTTCCTGAACACATTTCAGAAACTCATTCCTCCTTGTCTCGCTTCCCCAAGTGGGGATCTAGACATTGCCGATGGAATCCCTAATATTTCGAGTTCCTCATTTTTGAACTTCTTCATATCCGAATAACACCTCTCTCTTACCTTCCTTACAGTCTTACATACAGCTTTCATTATTATCTTTCAGTTTTTCATACGTTTTCATCAGGTCTTCCTGGAGGATGTCCTCAGTTGTGCGTTGTCATAATACACTGTCTGAAAAGACAGTCATATAATTTACTTTTCTGGATCTGTAGGTTTATCTTTCTCTGAAGGCGCCAAACGCTCACATGTTTCCCCTCCATGTCACTATGTATCCTTTGAGAAGTATTACCTTCGACTCTCCATCTGAGTTCAGATTTGCCTAAACCTCCTGAGCAGGAGTGGACGATCCTAAAGTGTGATGATGCCTTCGACCTCAAAAAAAACTTTAGGGTTTGGGTCAGAGTTGCAGGTCATCATACACAGGAGTCATCGCCTCGTCGTCAGTAAAAGATTAAATTTGTCTGTGTTATAAAAGTCTGGTGTCTCCTAGGTTGCTCATCTCCACACTCACAGTTGTGTAATGTTAACCACCGTCATCCATCTGCATACATTATATATATATCCCCAGTTTCAAGCCAGGTTCTTTCCGCTAGTTGATATACTTCGTGCTGAATTAATTGTCATTATTTTTTTTTTCGTGTTTCTCTCTGTTCTTGATTCTTTTCCTCCTCTTCTCTAAGACTGCGTACAGTCTTCATCCAGTCCAGCCTCTCTTCTCTAAGGCTGCGTACAGTCTTCATCCAGTCCAAGCCTCTCTTCTCTAAGGCTGCGTACAGTCTTCATCCAGTCCAGCCTCTCTTCTCTAAGGCTGCGTACAGTCTTCATCCAGTCCAGCCTCTCTTCTCTAAGACTGCGTACAGTCTTCATCCAGTCCAGCCTCTCTCCTCCAAGGCTGCGTCCTTAAATTTGGTCGTATTAGGTTGCCGCTGTCAATGTCAGGGAGGGAGCTCATTTTCACCCAGGGTGGAGGAGGTTCTGATCCTGTTTACTAGCTCGTATTTTGCCCTCAAGAAGCATCTACTGCTGGTGTTGTGATGCCGCTTATTCTTGCCGTCATCATCGATGCTGATCTCAGCGATGATGTTTTTCATAGCTTTTTTTCTTAACGTCTTATGTCCTCTGTATATTAATTTTTTTGTGGGTTATTCTAGCCTGTCTTTCTCATTGCCTCCCATCCACGGTATGTGTGTGTGTGTGTGTGTGTGTGTGTGTGTGTGTGTGAGCAGGGACGGCAGCTGTTCTTACTCAGGTATGAATACATTTTATGTTTAATGTATAAAACATTTTTTTCATCATTCCCTTCGATAATGGGGCCATACCATGCTTGTTCCATCAGTCAGGGAGCCACACTGTGTCTTTGCTTCTTTGCTGTCAGCGAACGACACAGTTGTCTTTGCTGTCAGCGAACGACACAAGTTATCTCTTCGTTAAGTGAGCCAGACTGTGTCTGCTTCTTCAGTGAATGAGTCACACCACGCTTGTTTCCTAGGTGAATGAGCCAGACAGTGTTGCTCTGCGGGCGTAATGGCCACAAAGAAGTTTGAGCGATTTTCCTTTTCTCCCTTTGTGGGTTGTTTCTTGTGTTAAGTGAGGGGAAGGGGAGGGGAGTCGACCTGCGAGAGGGGTAATGCTAACCAACTTTTGAGGGGTCAGGAATTGCTGACGCCGAAAGAGCTTAAAACTCGCAAGACACTTTGTGTTGTAACCCCCTACGGACCAGAAAGCAATTTGGGAACTTTGGATGTATTAGATGAGGGAAGTTCGGGTTTCCAAATGGCTTGCATGGGCAACCGGTAGGATGGCTATTGCAGGGAGAACGAAGCCGTAATGACGAATATCAATCCCACTGACACAGGAAGAAATTGATTTGAACGGGAGGGAAGGATGACCAGCCATCACTGTATACCAACCATCAGTATATATCTTGACTTTATGGCCCTTAAAGTGTGATTTTAGCCTTGCCATTCAGCTAACCCTTAAGGGTCAAGTTAAAGACGCAGGCGATTATTCTTAAGGGTTGTACCTTTGAGCTCAAGGGTCGACGCGTTGGGTTGGGGGGGCGTGTGTGTGATATCGGGCCGTCGCCGTGCTCAGGGCAATTTGGTGACTGGTGGGTCGGCGGCGCTGACCTGTGCCAGCACCGGTGGGTGAGGGAGGGTACGTCATCATGCCCGAGGCAGATGGTCATGGCAGTTTTCTGTCAGTTTATCCATTTCCAATATGCCATTTCCCGATTTTAAAGCTGGGAGGCTCGAGCATTGCCTCCTGCAGAACGAGCGAGTTCGAGAATGTTTTTTCTGGCGTCTGGCTACTTCGGCTTGGAGGCTGATGTCAAGGGAGTCCAGTTCGGGAAGACTTCGAGTAATTCAAAGCGGGACTCCCGTGTTTGACGGGCGGGCTCGAGCGCGGGGGGAGGAGTCGTGAAGAATATCTAGCAACCTTCGTCTTAGCGTGAGGAGGACGCTTCTCATGTTTGCATCCGCATAGCTGGCGTCGGTCAGTGGATCCAAATCAGTCGATGTTGCGAATCAGATATCTAGAATATACTCCTTTTCTTTCCCACCCTCATATATGAACTTTCAAGGACTAGTTTTCATCTTGCTTTAAGCTTGATTCTCAAGGGTTAGATATTTAAGGAGTGCTTCTGATTATGTTGTCAGCAATTATAAACTATATCTCGTAGGAGAAAGACATCACCACTTACTATAAAGATAAAAACGCCACTTCCCGTCAAGTGGTGGTGTGGGGTCGGGTGCGTGAACCGAGATGCTGCGATATATTCATCCACCTCCTTAGCTAGACATTAGGCTATGGCGATTAGTGTGGATGAACGGATTTGTCTCCTTAGGGGAACGCAGTCAAGGGCGTCCCTCCTCAAGGGGCGAGTTTGGTCTGGCGCGGGCCGCCATCCCAGCCGAGATCGTCGACCGCTGCTGCAGTTTCCTGAGGCTGCGGGTGTCAACATACCGTCTCTCTCTCTCTCTCTCTCTCTCTCTCTCTCTCTCTCTCTCTCTCTCTCTCTCTCTCTCTCTGTAGAGATAACACGGGCGTGTCTGGTCGTGTGGTATATTGTATTATTGATGGTAAGTGGTGTAAGTATGTGGGCGGGGCATTGTGAGGGGTTTGGTAGAGGAGTTCGGCGGCTCTGTGTGTGTGTGCGTGTGTGTGAGTGTGTGTCGCAGGGACATGAGAGTGTTGACACAGCATGTCAGTGAACTGTTTCTCAAGGAGTGTCGTAAGACCGATAGGTAGTGGCCTTCCTTTCGCTTGTAGCTTGTAGAAGATCGGGAGGAATGCATGTATGCAGGAGGAGCCCGCAAGCAGGGGAAGTAGGAGGGAGGGGAGTGTGTGTGTACTGAAGGGGAGGGTGAATGTGGGATGGAGGAGGGAAGCCGAGCGTGTCGGAGGGACGGAGGCTAGAGAGGGAGGGTGTGCGTCCACCCCATCCCACCCTCACCACTTGCTAATGCGGGCACGGAGGGGGAGGGATGGGGGAGCGAGAAGGATTTTAGGTGGGGGAAGAGAGGGAGGGAGAGGTAGGTATGGCCCAGGCGTCGCCACGTAAACCTTGAGTTTTTGTTAATGAATCGAGAGAGAGAGAGAGAGAGAGAGAGAGAGAGAGAGAGAGAGAGAGAGAGAGAGAGAGAGAGAGTCGTGCTGCGTGGCTTGGCACACTGGGTAGCGGAGATGTTTACTTGCTACAACCCTTATCTCAGGCCTCTGGTCGAGAGCACTCATGGCATAATCATTGTGTATTGTGATTATCATGCAACTTGGTGGCTGTTTAAAGCCGTAATTGTGATAATTCGGTGAGGGAGTATCGTTGCTCGCACTTGCACCCGCCGACGCCATGCTCCAGTCTGCCTCGGGTGTTCGGCGGTGAGGCTGTCGTACGCGCAGGCCGGAGTTATCGTGCTCGCGCGCTGATGATTGGGGGAGGATCGCGCTCCTCGTGCTTGTGACAAGTTGCCATCCAACGCCAGTGATTGTCATCATTCACAGTCGCGAAGTTGTATGGTTAAGTGGCTATTTCCGCATCCAGTTCCTGTTTCCCATTGCTGTATTGAGGAAGTTATCATAAAAGTAGTAATTGAGGGCTTGAAGTGTAATTACGAGGGTAATATTATCTTATTTGAGTACTTTATATAAGTTACAGTACATCAAGTATTATCGTACAGGAGTATTTAAGTTACTGTATATAAGGAGTATCGAACTGGGGTTCTTAACTAACATACGAGGAATTATTCAACTGGGACACCTAACTTACTATGCACAGGGAATTATCATATTGGGTTACGTAAGTTAATGTACATAGAATTATACTAGGGTGCTTAATGTACTTTACATCAAGGAATTATCTTACGGCGGTATATACCTAAGTTACTGTGCGCAAGGCATTCTCATGCAGACGTATATACCTATGTTACTATGCTCATGGAATTATTGCACTGGAGGATATACCTGAGTTACTATATACAGGGAATAATAACACGCTGGAAAGGGCAAGTGATGCCGTGTGTGTGTGTGTGTGTGTGTGTGTGTGTGTGTGTGTGTAGGTAACGTGTTAGGCTAGATGATCAGAGCTGAAGGATCGGAATCTCTGTCACTGGCGGAGTGGAGTGGCGTAATCGGGTGAGAGGATCAGTGTTAGTGGGTAAGTGTGGGCGGTAATGAGTCCACTGAGTGATGGGAGAAGATAGTGGTGTCGCGGCTTCTAAGAGGAATGTAGTTAAGGAGGCTTTCTGGTTGTTTAGTTGCAGCGTCTTGCGTGGCGTCTCCATGGCAACGCCCGCCGGACGTATTTACGTGTCGCATACGTTTTAGTGGCAGTTGTGTGAACAGGAGAGAGAGAGAGAGAGAGAGAGAGAGAGAGAGAGAGAGAGAGAGAGAGAGAGAGAGTCATGGCAGCGTATGCACCAGGTTGCTATGCCTGTCGTGTTGGGGGGAGGGCTGTGCCAGAGGCGGCCTCTTGTCCAGCTGGGAGAGGGGTGTAGGTATGAATAAATCGGAAGCACACTGGCTGGGGTCCGCCTCGCCTCCCAGCCTTTCCCTTCCCCCAGGGTGTGAGCCCAACTAGGCGCTTGTGAGCACCAAGAGAGGCTCCCTGATGATCCCGGGGAGGGTGCTTTGAGGTGTAACTTGACACGTGTCGTCGTAAAGAGCATCTGTGTCGCAGGGAAGCGGGCGGCTGACTCCTACCACAGGGAGTGCTGGTTGAATGCTGCTGGGTCAGTGTGTCGTGTAGTGTCACAGCAGTGTCGTCCGGGGTGTCCTATCGTGTCATGGTGGGGGTCATTAGCATCGTAGGGTATGTATGTATCGTAGTGGCACTGCCACTTCGTCGTGGGGTGATGATGTCATTTTAAGTGGTTGTTGTGATGCCAGGAGCGACACCGTCTGTGTAATATGGTGTCAGGATGGCACTAGACCTGCCTTCCCTTATGATGCCAATGCAGTCTCCTCTCACTTTCCCCTCCCACACTCCTTGACCACCCACCCACCTATATTATGGAGTAAGTAAACGTTGCGTCAAATTGAAATGATACAAACTGCTTCCTGAATCTTTAACTTGAGGAAAATACCAAATGATACGCAGTTTCTTATTCTTGTTGTGTGGTTTGAACCACAGATGATGGAGTGAAATATCAGTGGTGATCCGTGTAGACCGTACGTATCATACCACTGTGGCTCTGTGAGAGAAAGACAAGTGCATTTCCATGTGGTGAGGGAGGTTGGGGAAACCTGGAGAGGACCAGACCTCATCCGGGCGACGCGGCAGGAAACCCGCACACATTCCTCCCGCTGGACATGCGCACCATGAGCGAGGGCCGGCCCAACCTCCGCGACCTTACCCGCCTCCTGGCCCAGGGGCGGCGCCAGGGCCCACAGGGGTCATCCCCAGGGGAAGGCTCTACCACTGGAGAGCCTCCCGTCCAAGGCGGGGATAGGCATGGACCCGAGGGGTCGCCTTCGTCAGCAGAAAGCCATGACGGACACACCTGTCACGTGAATAATTCCCCGTCACTAGGGGTTACGGGAGAACCCGCCCCAGGAACAGTTAGTCAGTCCACGGAGTCGAGTGGTGGGACCGGGAGCCCTAGAAGCAGAGCCTGTGCGAGTGGAAATTTGGCGGAGTTTGTGGAGGAGGTGGAGTTCCAGCACAACAGCCTGCTGGGGAAGATGCAGATGCTGAGGGAGGCTCTCGCCCGCCAGCTGCCACAAACAGGTAAAACTCTCCTCACTCTTGATCAGGTATTTTTTTTTTTTTCCACGCAGGTGATTATACCCCGGAGTTTCCTCTCTCTCTCTCTCTCTCTCTCTCTCTCTCTCTCTCTCTCTCTCTCTCTCTCTCTCTCTCTCTCTCTCTCTCTCTCTCTCTCTCCCCCCGAATCTGAGCTCCAGATTGAGCAGTCTGTGATGTTTTCCTTTAATTATGATGTTGTGTCTTTGGTGGCGTCCCAGAAATAGATATTTTGGTGTCATTTTCTTCACTGTAAGTAGTTTCCAGAGCTGGTGCTCTGTAATGCTGAGTATGTTGTTATAAGACCCATAAACTATATATATATATATATATATATATATATATATATATATATATATATATATATATATATATACATATATAATATAAGAGAGATCCAGAGTCCAGGAAGACAGCCATATTTTTCTTCGCTGGAGCTCTCTCACTTGCCACCACTTGGTGAACGTTTCCAGCCAACAGGGTCGCCTCAGTCCCTTCCATCAGATATAATGTTACGCCTCCGAACCCCCTTAAGCCCGTCAGGACTGAGGATACAGTTTTGCCGTTACATGTACGATTGTCCAGCATGTCTGGTGTGTTCCGTGTCGGCTCAAGTATGAGTGACGTCTGAGAATCTTAGACGTTAGCTTGATAGGCTGCTTGTTAAAGGATGTTGTGAGTGTGTTGAGGTCACTGTGAGGGTGCTCTGGAGGTTGTAAGTGTGTTGAGGTCACTGTGAGGATGTTCTGGAGGTTGTGAGTGTGTTGAGGTCACTGTGAGGGTGTTCTGGAGGTTGTGAGTGTGTTGAGGTCACTGTGAGGGTGTTCTGGAGGTTGTGAGTGTGTTGAGGTCACTGTGAGGGTGTGCTGGAGGTTGTGTGTTGAGGTCACTGTGAGGGTGTTCTGGAGGTTGTGAGTGTGTTGAGGTCACTGTGAGGGTGTGCTGGAGGTTGTGAGTGTGTTGAGGTCACTGTGAGGGTGTTCTGGAGGTTGTGAGTGTGTTGAGGTCACTGTGAGGATGTTCTGGAGGTTGTGAGTGTGTTGAGGTCACTGTGAGGATGTTCTGGAGGTTGTGAGTGTGTTGAGGTCACTGTGAGGATGTTCTGGAGGTTGTGAGTGTGTTGAGGTCACTGTGAGGATGTTCTGGAGGTTGTGAGTGTGTTGAGGTCACTGTGAGGGTGTTCTGGAGGTTGTGAGTGTGTTGCGACCACTGTGAGGATGTTCTGGAGGTTGTGAGTGTGTTGAGGACACTGTTAGAATGTTGTGGGTGTGTTAAGGCAACGGTGAGGATGCTGTGGAGACTGTGAGGGGTAGAGGATGAGGCCAATTTGAGAATGTGTGGAAGTATGAGGTCATTGTGAGGGTATTGTGGAGATTTTGAGGTCACTTTGGCCGTGTTGTGAGTGAGGGTCACGAGAAGGATGTTGTGGCGGTTATGAGGCCAGTGTGAGGTGGTTGTGGAGGTTATGTGAGGGTGTTGTGGAGGTTGTGAGGCTAGTGTGTGGGTATTGTGGAGGTTCTGAGGCCATTGTGAAAGTGTTATGGAAGTCCAAAGGCCATTGTAATGGTGTTTTGGAGGTTGTAGGACGTGGTATGGGTCCACGCAGATCGAACTGTGGGGTATTAAGGATTTACAGGATGTACTGAGTTTATTATTCTCAGAGATCTAAATTCGTTCACGGATTAACGTGTTTTATCTCTTTCATTCTAATTTTCATATCTTCACCTATATTTACCTGTTGTCTTCCTTAGCTCTACCCATATTCATTCTTCTTAGTATACATAATGCGTTTCCCGGCAAGAATTTAGATAAATTTAACCACAGAGAATTAGATATGTTTACATTAACATTTGATAGATGAACAAGTTTATCCAGAACAGTATGTATACCGTGACAAATTTACATTTGTTTATGATTAAGATGATGTATTTACATAGGCACGTTTACATTTTCTTCGTAAACAAATTTACTAGTGTTCACCCTCTCAGCCTAACTAGTTTTCTCTCATGTTAAGTAGTTTTCTCTCACAGATTTGCTAGTTTTCTCGCTCGCAAATTTACCACTGTTCTTCCTTACCAATTTGCCTGTGTTCACCACCATCTTTGCCACAGTTAGTCCTGACATACTGGAGCAGTGTTCTCTTGTGGGTCAGTGGTAAGAAACCCGCGTCAAGACCCTCAGGGTTTGAGTGCTGGCGGGCAAGGATGTGGGTGTGTTGTTAGGTAATGTTTATTTTTCGTTTTTGTTTTTTTTATGCTTTTAATTGTTTAACTTCACTGAACAGTTCTTCTTCTTCATTGTAATCAGCAGGAGCAGCAGTAGTAGTAGCAGGAGCAGCAGTAATATTAGCAGGAGAAGCAGTAGTAGTATAGTAGTAGTAGTAGTAGCAGTAGTAGTATTAGAAGTAGGAGTATAACAAAGAAGTAAGCTGTCGTTGTTACACATTCGTAGTACAGTTACGTCCGCATGTGAATGTGATTGTGTGAGTTACAGGTGGGAACATGAGCGTGGAGCTGTGAGGTAGCCATGATATACCCTGGCGTGACCCGTCCATAGGTTACTTACACCAACCTCGTATTGTCAGTAATTTCCTCAATATGTCTCCACCTGTCTGCCAGAATATACTTCGACATTTATGTTAGTCTGTTGTATCTTTATATTATTTATAGTCATTGTTTTTTTTCCGGTATATGTATATACAGCGCTGTTTGTATTTGTATTTTTTTTTTCTAAGTATCCTTGTCTGTATATGTGTAATTACTTTTGGTAATTACCTATTTGCTCTGTACGGAGAGGGAGTTTTTCGCTCGTGGGGCCCCATTTGGTGTGTGTGTGTGTGTGTGTGTGTGTAGGGCAGGGGTGTGGCTAGTGGTGGTAAGGGCGGTACTTCGACTGCTTGACCGTGATGATGGAGGTTAGTCTATGTTTACTTACACACAGACTTTTAAATAACATGTCATATGTGACATGTTATTTAAAGGTCTGTATGTAAGTAAACATAGACTAATCGTTGCTGTGACAGCGTAGGTAGGTGGAGGGCGCGTAGCAACGAGTAGGTAGGAGGCATGCGTCGAATATAGAGCAGGTTCCGTTATCGACATAGGAGAGTGACAGGTGGGGAGAAGCGATTCCTCGTCCCGTCAGTATCAGGAAAAAAAAAAAGGAGGGACAGTTTTAATGGCATTGGTATCACCACAGAGGAGGGTCAGGATACCAGTAAACACGAAACATATGATAGAGTATCCAAGTCCATTCAAGTACGGATTAAAGTCTGTTGGAATGTGTAGCCGGGTCATCTTGCGTGCTGACGTGACAGGGACCAAACTCCTCAGGTCTTAAGTGAACAGTGTAATAATCTAATCGCGTTAGGTCGCCTCACTAGCAGGTGGACTTAAACAGATGAATGAAGAACACGAGTATTCGTCTCCCTCGGGCTGGGCTGGGGTGGGGGCTAGGGGACTGGACCACTCCCATGGTGGGCTGGGCTGGGGAACTGGATCTCTACCGTGGTGGGCTGGGCTGGGGGACTGGACCACTACCGTGGTGGGCTGGGCTGGGGAACTGGACCACTACTGTAGTGGGCTGGGCTGGGGAACTGGACCACTACCGTAGTGGGCTGGGCTGGGGGCTGGGGAACTGGACCACTACCGTAGTGGGCTGGGCTGGGGGCTGGGGAACTGGACCACTACCGTGGTGGGCTGGGCTGGGGTACTGACCACTCCCGGGGTGGGCTGGGCTGACGGCTGGGGGACTGGACCACTACCGTGGTGGGCTGGGCTGGGGTACTGGACCTCTCCCGGGGTGGGCTAGGCTGACGGCTGGGGGACTGGAGCACTCCTGGGGTGGGCTTGGAGACTGGACCACTCCCATATAATTACCGCGTCATAAACTAAGATATATAATATTTTATGATGTTTTTACGATACGAAAGAAAAACGGGGGGAAAAAAAAAACCTTGGCGATGTTTTTTCCTGTGGTGGTCGACTCTCATCTTCACAAGTCCCTCCTTCAGACAGATTCCTGTGGATTATTTACTCCTTGATAATTCTCACATCCAGGCCTTATTTTGCTGTGTCGCGTCCTCGTTGCTTCACATTAACTCAAGGGTGAGTTGAATCAACCCTGTATCAGACCAAGTTTGGAATTTTATCTAGGTCCCCTTGTACGCTAAGGCAGTCTCTACTTTGCGCTTTACTTCCTTCATGACCTTGGCATCATCAACCACCATGTACAGGTAAAAGAGCTCAGTCCTTCCGGCAAATCATCCACATACAACAGGAAGAACGGCCAGTGCCCTGGAACAGAGACCCCCTGCAGCACGCCACTGGTGACTTCAACTCACCTGAAGAGGGTCCTCTGTACAGGAACCCTTTGTTCCCTCCCACCAAGGTGGTTGAGGTAATCTGGCCTTCGAAGGAGGTTCCCCCTTCCAGACCCAGCTTCTTCACTAGCCTCTTGTGTGGTATACATTATCAAATGTTTTGTTGGCACACCAGATGCATATTGAGTCCACCCTGCCTCATCTCTCCGTCTCGGACAGAGTTCACTGTCTCGAAGAGATATAAGAGGGTCGTTATACACGACCTCCTTTTCCCTGAGAACGTATTGTCTCTCACGTAAGTGATTTCTCCTCCTGCAGGAAGTCGTCATTTTACTTTCTGATTATCTTTTCCCACTAACGTACAGACCACTATCGTCATGGTCTGTAGATCAGCGCCTCTTCACGGTCTCCTGTCGTGAGACATACAGATGTGTGTGGGGGCGTGGATAGACATGTGTATGGGTATGTGGGAGGTGGATGAGGGGTTATGCAAGAGTTGAGTATGAGGGACGTGGGAGGATTCATAAGTGATGGGTTGACACTTCAACTCTCTCCCACAGTTGAGTAGTGCACACGCCCATATCTCCAGCCTTGACGCCGTCCTTATCCAGTAGGGAAGTACCCCATTGTCTTTGCATGAGAGGGACAAGAAATGTAAACATGTCTCGTATCAGGACTGGTAGTGTTCACATATTCCGCTCAAGTCTGATGGCGCTAGTTTTCTGAGAGGGGCAGTGGCAATGTTACCCTCAAACACGTCGGTACGGTTCTTGAACACGAGAGCCTTACGTCCCAAAGGGCATCATGTGTAAAGCCAGGCCATCGTACCCTAGGGGTCTTACGTTGCTACTTGCTCAGGGGTCCCGTCGTGCTCAAGGGTCGTAACATCTTGTTCAAGGGTCGTGCCGTAATGTTCAAGGGTCTTACCGTTGTGCATACGGGTTTAGACCTTAAATTATGTTTTCATGCAAAATTCATATAGTGTTATCCTCAAGCCGTGTATCGTTCTTGTTGTTATCGAGTCTTATAATTCCTACTGTACTGTGTATGTGTTCATCCATATTGTTTTAGGTTTTGACGTTGAGAAAACTGACGACAACTGAGATTTAACGTCCATTCGAAGTGATGGTACGGTTGCGACGTCCACACCAAGTGATGGTACAGTTGCGACGTCCGTACCAAGTGATGGTACAGTTTCGACGTCCGTACCAAGTGATGGTACAGTTGCGACGTCCAAACCAAGTGATGGTACAGTTGCGACGTCCGTACCAAGTGATGGTACAGTTGCAACGTCCATACCAAGTGATGGTACAGTTGCGACGTCCATACCAAGTGATGGTACAGTTGCAACGTCCACACCAAGTGATGGTACAGTTGCGACGTCCATACCAAGTGATGGTACAGTTGCGATGTCCACACCAAGTGATGGTACAGTTGCGACGTCCATACCAAGTGATAGTACAGTTGCGACGTCCATACCAAGTGATGGTACAGTTGCGACGTCCGTACCAAGTGATGGTACAATTGCCTCTCTCTCTCTCTCTCTCTCTCTCTCTCTCTCTCTCTCTCTCTCTGGGCATCTTTGACAATCTGTACCAAACTTCTTCCCGTTTACTAAAGCTCAAAGCACACCCGCCACCCTTCTACCCTGCACAGTACAGACCTACGTGCAGATTCTCTATTTCCTCCACTCTCCTTATTTCCGAAATTTGAACTCATGACCAGCACGAAATTTTGCCAGAAAATTACAAGAATGGTAATTGGACGTGTTACGTGCCGTAGTCTGCTGCAGTGTGTATATTGAGTTCGGTTAGACGAAGGCTTGGGTCGGTTAGGTTAGCTAGACTAGGTTACACCTGTGTCCTCATGTTATCATCCCTTTGCAAATCGTGGTTGGAAGGTTTCAGAAAAGCTGCGTAGGATACCTCCTCTGGGCGCCTGTCCTCCACTTACCGTCAGCGCGCTCGTTCGCTCGAGCATTCCCCGGTGCTTAGGATGCTTATGTTGCCATCCTCTCGCAGCACAGGCCGGGCCTGGTCCTCTTCCAATCAGCACGGAAGTGCGTTTGTTGTCGAGGAATCAAGGCAGAGCGGTCACGGGCGGCGGTGTTTACCGTGTAGCGCTGGGGGAGGCGGCCCACCTCCGTCCCCCCTAGCCTAGCTGACAAGATCACGTGGTGTCGGCACTGCCTGCCGAGTGGCGTGGGTAGGGCCGGTTGGGTGGCGTGGGTAGGGCCAGTTGAATGGCGTGGGTAGGGCCAGTTGGGTGGCGTGGTTAGGGCCTGCTGGGTGGCGTGGTTAGGGCCTGCCGAGTGGCATGGGTAGGGCCAGTTGAATGGCGTGGGTAGGGCCAGTTGGGTGGCGTGGTTAGGGCCAGTTGGGTGGCGTGGTTAGGGCCAGTTGAATGGCGTGGGTAGGGCCTGCCGAGTGGCATGGGTAGGGCCAGTTGAATGGCTTGGATAGGGCCAGTTGAATGGCGTGGGTAGGGCCTGTTGGGTGACGTGGGTAGGGCTTGCTGGGTGGCGTGGGTTGGTTCCCTTGGTTGAAGTGACGATGTGTGTATGGCCTGCTGTGTGGCGTGGGTAGGGCCGGCTAGATTGCGTGACTACAGCTTGCAGAGTGGCGTGGTTATGGCCTGCTGAGTGGCGTGGGCACAGCTTCCTCTCTGGCTTGAGTATTAGCCCGCTGGGTGGCGTGGGCACGGCCTGCTGGGTGGCGTTGAGGTAAGGCGTGGCGGGTGGCTGGCGTGCGTGGTGAAGACTGTTATCAACGGCCCGGGGAGGGCAGGTCAGCCGTGTAGAATCTGGACTCTTACTTAGCTGATAAGATTCAGAGATTACCCCGTGTGCCAGTTATCATGTGTGTCCGCCATTATCTCTCTGATTTACGTGCATCAACAATGTCTCTATATACCTGTGTGTGTGTGTGTGTGTGTGTGATAGAGGTAGAGTGTGTGTGGAGTGCGTACGTGCCTGAATTGTGTGGGGAGATTTTTTTACGCCCCCTGTAACCACACAGTCATCGCCAACGCACTTTGTGGAGATCGTACGAAATAAAATTGCTACCACATTGTATCATCCGTCGTAGCCATTACCAGTGAGTGGGGGGTTTCTCCCCCATTAACTACTCCCGGTGCTTGAAATTAACTATTTTGTTAGAGAGAAGGAAGCAAATACACAATACTCGAAATTAACTATTGTTATAGAGAAGGAAGCAAATACACAACACTCACAGAAAAAAAATTACCACAAACTATTTTTTCAAGTATTCTGGATAATGTTTCCTATCTTATTGAATATTTTGTTTCTCTTTGCTCAGCTGTTTTTTTAATGCTCACGATTTCCTTCTTAAGGCAATGTTTCCGGCCGTGAATCTTCTCTTGTACTGTTTTGCAGTTTTCTTTGATTTCTGGGCATCGTTAACTCAAGAAAATGTAAAAGGGTTGTTATCGAGTCTTCCCATACTCATCTGTTCATCCTGTGTGTGCAATTAGGAGACTTATCTCTTCTTTCCCCCGTAATTATGATGCGCTATTCTCTTCTCGCTCCGCTGGACCTTCTCTATTAGTTTTAAATGAGGAGACTGTATTGCTGGTGTATATTATTTGGATCGAACTCAGCGATGTGTTAATCTTTCGGGCTGTTCGTTGTATTGATTACCTTTACCGAGCTCTTATACTATACAAGTTTTGCCCTACGTCATTTTTTAACGGGTTTCTTGCCTATTTTATTCTTTCGTCCTCTGGTTGCTGTGTCCCTACATATCTCGAAGAACTGTTCCCCTTCATTGTCATCAATTTCTTTCAGAAGCATAAGCTTGTGATCAGGTCAACCCCCCATTCGTCTCTCTTTCAAGGAGGCGAAATTCAAGGCATCTGACCTTTCCCTGTTAACTCAGCTTTCTTAACTCTGGTACCAGCTTTGTTAAGCCTTCCTCTGAACCTTCTCTATAAGTTCTTTGTGCCTTGCAAAGAACCTTCTTTTTGACGCGTTGACCAAACTTGAGAGGTATGATCCAGCTTTGGCCTTATGTAGGATAAGAACGATTTGCTAAATATTTTCTTATCCATATACTCGAAAGCTTTTCTGACTTTTGCCTGCAAACAATTTGTCTCCTTTACGTTTTTCTGGCGACAGGTGAAGGACGATGTCGTCTCCTAAGTCCTTCTCACAGACAGAATCCTGAAGCAGTGTGTGGTGTGTGTAATCAGTAAGTAGATAGATTAATAACAGTTTATTGGACTTAGGTAGGCAGCCAGTCGGCTGAAAATAGACAGTGGAGGTATGACAAATATCACAGAATTGAGAGATCATGATGGTTCCTAATCATGAAAGAGCTTAAGATTAGGGTGAGCTGGTTGTGTGTGTGTGTGTGTGTGTGTGTGTGTGTGTGTGTGTGTGTGTGTGTGTGTGTGTGTGTGTGTGTGTCTGTGTGGTGATGACCGGAGCCAGGCAGCCAACAAGGAGCCTCTGTATACCGTACTGGTAAACGAAGAGAGGGGGGTGTCTCAGGTCCACCACCAACACAACACAACACATGACCACTACCACCATTACTACCACCACCACTACCACAGGAACCTCCGCCACCACCGGACTTTACCACAAATGCCGTCATCAATACCCCCGTAACATCACCTCCACCCCCAGACGCCATCCCCACCACCATCCACCAGGCCTGTCTCATCCTCCTTCAACATCCTTAGCTCCACACCCACATCCTCCCCATCCACCGTCCTCCCCATCCAGGTCTTGTCACCACCGCCTCCCCTTCCCACCGCCAGTTCCTTCCATGTCGTTTCCCGTGTCCTTGACCTTTGTCCCTCCCAGGACTCCCCAACGTAAGTATCTCACCCCCCCGTCACTCTCCCCATCTCAAACTCCCATCTATCCTAGTCCTCTGCCCTTCCCCAGCCTTTTCCTCTGCCCCTCCACCTCAACGTCGTGACAACCACGTCAACAGTTACCAAGCAGGTCACGACCACAACAACAGGTACGCCACATCAAGAGGCGTATCCGCGTCAACCACTCCCACATCCAACAGACGAACACAACAGCCAGACTAACGATTACTATTCCCACATCAGCCACGGGCTACAGTCAGCACCCTCACAGCAGTTAGTCGTGCACCAGCCACTCACATGACAGCCGCTCACACCCACGGCACGCACGCCCACGCCCTCACTAGGGCACACAATGTAGGGGCTTGGACAGCGTTGCCTACGGCCGGCTGGCTCGTCACCTGAGGCACCTGAACTGCTGGTCTCCGGCTCAGCCCAGGACATATGGCTCCTCACCATCCTCTCCCTCTATGTCCCGGCCTCTCTCTCCACCCTACGACACTCTCTCTCCTCTCTCTCTCTCTCTCTCTCTCTCTCTCTCTCTCTCTCTCTCTCTCTCTCTCTCTCTCTCTCTCTCTCTCTCTCACACACACACACAACAACAACTGCTCTCCTCCCCTTTAGCCTTCCCACTGGCTACCGTCCCTCCTCCTTTACGGCACACCCACACACCCCCCTTGATCCCTCCGTCGTCTCCTCCTCCACGTTCAGACCGTCACTGTCTTAACCATTCCTGCGTCGCATCCGTCCAAGACTTGTCGCATCAACTGGTGGGGCGACGTCATAGGCTTTCCCCAAGGGGACACGTCCCCCGCTGCAGGGTCATATGGTTAGCTGGTCCCCAGGATCAGAGGTGGTGGTGATGCCCCAGGTGGGCGTAGTTAGACCCCGTGGGGGTCGGCGGCATCAGCTTGTGGGATTTGTGCTACGAGAACACAAGTGGGTTGTGTTAGCCGAGGGGAGGCCCGTAGCCTCTGTTGGAGGAGGAGGGAAAGGAAATCCTTAGGTTAATTTGCATAGTGTGACGAAATTGGCAGGAAGAGAGCTACACACACACACACACACACACACACACACACACCGGACCTGAGATCACCCTCTCGCGCGTGACTCTTAACTCAGCCAGTTGCGTGTCGTCCATGCAGTGCCCTTCCCCTGCCTCGAGGGTCGTCTCCAGAGACAAGCTAACCTCATGGCTGGCTTGATCGTGCGCGAGAATCGTTTGAGAGGCGCGGGCGTAGTAGTGAAGGAGGTCTTGTGTTCAGGTCAGAACTGGTGTGGTCGAATGGTATTTTTTGTCACTTTTTTTTTTTTTGCGCGCCTTGTATTATTGACTGTTGATGACTGCAGCTGATAACCCGAGTTACGTAGTGTTGTGTACACTTGAGATGTGCATGGTATCCTATGGGTGTGGGAGGTAAGGGAGACATCTGCTGTACCTGGGGGGGACATCTTGTGGATGTGGGAAATGAGGGGGACGTTTGCTTTATGGGGACCGCCCTGAAATGAGGGGAAACCTGCTGTGTGAGGTGGGCCATCATCCTGTGGGTGTGAGAATGAGGGGAGCGTCTGTTGTATAAGGGCCATGTAGTGGATGAAGGGGAACCGCTGCTGTGCAGGGGGACGTCCCATGGATGAGGGGAATTTCAGCTGTATTGGGAACCGTCATGTGGATGAGGGGAACCTCTCCTGTACAGGGGGACGTCATGTGGATGAAAGGAACCTCTGCTATGCGGAGGTTGTCATGTGGACCGTCTTGTAGGTGTGGGGTGCACGGGGTTGTAGGGGTTCATCCGTCCGTCAGCCTTATCATGTCAAGGGTGTGGACTATCTCCCTCCCCACGTCTCCTCTCCACCATACCCGCATTACTTACCTCTATATCCGTTGCTCTTCTACGCCTTGCCTGCCTCTCGTCCCTTCCCTTGTCTCTCACAAACAGTCCACTGTCACCTCTTCCTCCTGGTTCCTTCCTCACAGTTGTCCCTCTCTCTCTCACTCTACCTCCCACCCCAGTTACACACCCGACCCCGCCCACATTGCTTGCCATCTTTTATGCCTTTCTCTCCTCTAGCGTCCACCGTCCCTCCTCTAATTCCCCTCCTCGCTTGTCGTACCCTTCCCAATCTTGCTCCTCGGCTGAATTATTCCCCCTCCTCACTCACCTCTCTCTTTGTCCATACCCTTGCCTCCCCTTGCCCTACTTAGCTTAGCTTACTTCAAGTCTCTTTTCCCTCTTCCTCCTCCTCCTCCTCCTCCTCCTCCTCCTCCTCCTCCTCCTCCTCCTCCTCCTGTACCATTTCCTCACCTGTGCCTTCTTTCTCCCTTGTATCTCCTCCCTCTTGTGTCCCTCACCCTGATCACCTCTCCCCCTCCGTGCCTCATCTCCTCCTCCTCCTCCTCTCCCTCACCTCGCCCTCCTCCCTCTATTCCCCCTTCCCTCCCTCCAGGCCCCACTATCCCTCCCCTCCCCGTTCCCCGGCAGAGCCCGGCGGTGGCCTGTGTGTCGGGTCAGTCATTCACAGGGCGGTGCTGGCGGCGGGTGAACTGGGCGGTTGTGAGGTGCGTGTGTCTTGTGTTGGTAGCCCCCGTCTCCTTCCCTAGTGCTGGTCTTGTCCCCCTGGCGCGCGAGGCCCTTGTTGCAGCCACCCACCGCCGCTCAAGGCCGGGGAACACACATGACAGTTTGTGCTGGCAAAAGTCTGTTGGTGGAAACAGTGAGCTACTGAGTCGCGACTTAAAACAGTAGAACATGGAGGAACAGCCTTGCATACCGTGTCCCACTAATTTTCTCCCTGTGGGCGGCAGTGGGGGCCTCTGGGCTGACGATACTTGATGATAACAAGGTTCACGAAGTCCGTCGTCTTGTGTAACCATGTCGAAGAAGAAGACCCTCTCGAGACGAGTTTGTGGTGAAATGCGAAAAGACGAAACAAATATGGTGTTAGCTTGTCATGAGGGCGGGAGTGCGTCCCTCTGCCCGCCTAACTGGGACGGAATTAGCGTCTTTTACGTCCATGAGTGTGTTGTGCATCTATGTTGCCCGAGGACCCACCAGTAACCCCGGGCGAAAACTGAAGATGAGGAAGCCAGATGAAATACCCCGACGGGGGTCACGGGGCTCCACTCTATCCTCTGCTCTATGGGAATAGCTGGACCATTCTCGTGCATCGCTGTTTACAGTGATGGCAATGTCGTGTTTGTGTGTGTAAAATTGATCCGAAAAAAAGAAAGAAGGAAGCAGCTCGTGTGCCACGATGGCGGGCGTGTGTGTGTGAAGACTGAGTGTTCGTTATGCTTGGATAGCACGAGTGTTCAGTGCACCCTCAAGTGTTGTGCGTCTGAGGTGAGGAGAAAAATCAAGAGATTCCTAAAGATATCAAAGGAGGAAGATGGAGGAGGTCGTCGACGACCCGGGAGACGTGATAAATGGTGTGACTTAACAGCTGGGACACATGTGGGTAGGCCTCGAGTTGTGCGAGAAATGGAGTGACAACAGTAAGACGAGCAAGCGAGTGGAGGGTACGAGGAAGAGGTGTTGTCACTGCCGTCGCTGGCGATGTTGTCATAGGCAGACGGTCAATTATGCTCATCAGCAAGGGACGCTGAGGTGTCTAGTGCTGCTGGGCTTGACGTCATTAATGTGTATGAAGGATCAAGATGAAATATTTCATCACTGAGTTGTTTTGGCGGGAATATGATGTCCTTCGGGGCTCTGGAGCTTGCTTGATGATGATTGTGTGTGTGTGTGTGTGTGTGTGTGTGTGTGTGTGTGTGTGTGTGTGTGTTGTACACCCACGATTGTGTACTCTTCAAAGCCACGGGTTTGTCTTTGCACACTCGAAACATATCATTCTCAAAGACGTCTTGTCTTTTGGAGTTCAATTCACACGAATGATGAAAACCAGTCGACATTGGGTTGATGGGATTTGACTGACGCAACTTGATAGAGAAAGGAAGGTTTGGTAGGATATCACACAGCCTTTCCAGAGTAAATTTGAACCATTAATGTTGAAGCAGCTCTTTTGTTTACATAATCCCATTCTGACTGTAAGGGCGTGACGTACATTACTGAGTGTGAACGAATGTGGCCTTTGTTGTCTTTTCCTAGCGCTACCTCGCGCGCATGCTTGGGGGAGGGGGTTGTCATTTCATGTGTGGCGGGGTGGCGACGGGAATGAATAAAGGCAGACAGTATGAATCATGTACATGTGTATATATGTATATGTCTGCGTGAGTATATATATGTATCTTTGAGATGTATAGGTATGCATATTTGCGTGTGTGGACGTGTATGTATATACATGTGTATGTGGGTGGGTTGGGCTATTCTTTCGTCTGTTTCCTTGCGCTACCTCGCTAACGCGGGAGACAGCGACAAAGTAAAATGATAATGTATATATATATATATATATATATATATATATATATATATATATATATATATATATATATATATATATATATATGGACAACAGATAAAGGATCTTATTGTTTCAGTCCAAAGACATTCAGGTGAGCTTATGTAGGATATCATAGTGGAGAATACAACAGGCAATTTGCATGACCCCACGGTAACTGCACGTGTGTGTTATACAGCACAGGTTGACTCAATCTCTCTCCATATACATAAATGGATCATCAAATCGTATATGAGGCGAGTAACAAAGACAGAATATATGAAAATGTATGAGACTCGTTCAGCACGTGACGGCAGCACCGCTGGAGGCCACAGGCCCTGGGGAAAATGTCTCAGAAGACTGTGGACGCCCATGCGTCTGCCTCGCGTTGGAGCTGACTGAGCCTCAAAGCCTTTGTTGTGATGAGAGGGAACCTCTCTGCTTTGGCTTACTGAAGGTCGCCACAACGAGCGAATAGATCCTCACCCGTGCTCTGTGTGTGTGTGTGTGTGTGGGGAACTTCTTGAGTGACGGGGATTGACTTGGTTGTGTCTGCCCGCGTGCACCTCCCACCTCATCTGTCATGCTAGTAACCCCTCCCTCTCTCTCTCCCTGGTCGTGTGAGCTGACGACACAGCATATGTCATTTCATTTTCTTACACACACACACACACACACACACACCAGCCCTCAGCCGCCACCATTGTCTGGTTCTGTACGTACTGGGGGGAGAGAGAGAGAGAGGAGAGAAGGGGGTGGTGTTTTACCACACCGCGCCGTTACAGTAGATGGCGTTTTAAGTATAGTGATGATGAAATTGGCGGGGGCAGGCACGGGCCAGGGGTGATAATGTGGGCCTTTGTATACGGGTGCTTTCGTCAGCAGAACCTGGGGGTGCTGTGAGGACGCAGGTCCTCCTGGGTTCTTGAGCACGACCATGCTACCCGTTGTAGGTGTGATGAACAGGCTGATATAATGCAAGGCTCGTGCCTTCGTGCTCATGGGTCGTATTGCCATGTTCGAGGGTCGTCCCTTCGTGCTCTAGGATCGTGCCGTCGTGCTCCAGGGTCGTGTTCGAGGGTCGTGCCGTCTTGCTCGAGAGTTGTGGCGTCGTGTTCGAGGGTCGTGCCGTCTTGCTCGAGAGTTGTGGCGTCGTGTTCAAGGGTCGTGCTCGAGGGTCGTCCCGTCGTGCTCGATGGTCGTACCGTCGTGTTCGAGGGTCGTACCGTCGTGTTCGAGGGTCGTGCTCGAGGGGTCGTACCGTCGTGTTCAAGGGTCGTGTTTAGAGGGTTCCCATGATAGGAGGGGAGGGGGGAGCTGGAGATGAAGGATGACGACTGATATATTACCAAGAATGTGAACCCACACGTTTTCTGTCGTCTTTATGTAGAAATATTCCTCGACCAGTCACATTCATCGGAGAAATACTGCATAAACACTTTTGATCGTTTATCAACGTAATGATATTGTGTGGGCTTTTCTTCTCATTTTACATTCGTATAGAAATCCTGTTGGAATGATTGATAACGGATAATGAAGTGGTCAAGATATGGTATCGTAACTTTTATCTTTATTGATGGAAACGTGTTGTGAAAGAATCACTGACGAGAAACAAGACCAGAGAATATCCTCAGATGTTAAATGTGTGGATGTGGTGTGTTGGGTAGTAATGATGGCGAGGGGTAGTGAAGGAGTGAGGGCTGGGCAGTGAGGGGCTGGGAAGCTATATGTATGCAGGTGAGGGGTAGTGAGGGCAGGAAAGTTACGTTGGGGAGGGCTGGGAAGTTACGTTGGTGAGGGCTGGGAAGTTACGTTGGTGAGGGCTGGGTAGTTACGTTGGTGAGGGCTGGGAAGTTACGTTGGTGAGGGCTGGGAAGTTACGTTGGTGAGGGCTGGGTAGTTACGTTGGTGAGGGCTGGGAAGTTACGTTGGTGAGGGCTGGGTAGTTATGGTGGTGAAAGGGTCGTGAAGGAGAGACGGAGGCGATGGACATCTGTCGTAGCCAGACGTGTAGACGTAACTGGTTAGCGCCCACCCTCATCCGCACACACCCACCTTCACCTGCACACACCCACCCACCCTCACCTGCACACACACCCACCCTCACCTGCACACACACACCCACCCTCACCTGCACACACACCCACCCTCACCACACTCTTCTCCTGCATCCACAGTGCTTGACGTTGACCAGGTGGCACCACTGCACATCTTGATATCATTGAAGGCTTTAGATGATATTCTGAGGACTCAGGCAGAGCCGTGGCAATGATGGGTTGTGTGTCTCCCACTTTGCGCCTCATCCACGACTCCTTGGTGGCTGGAGATTTATTGTACGTTCTTTGTTCCGCTGTGAGCGTGTAACAAACGCATAATGCCAGTGAAGGTCGCGTCCCCCTTTTGCGCTAGAGGAGAAGTGAGTCAGTAATGGCTTGTTTACCCTAGCCTCTCGAGCTCCTCCCAAGTATTCTTCAGCATCACCGTTCTGTAATGATAAGAGAGAGACTCGACAGCTTCCCACTGTGTTATCAGAGGCTTATCTTTTTCACTCAGGGACGGGCAGAAAAATCGAACATCATAGCTGGGAGTGAGGAACGCTGTGGTAGGTGTGGCCTCACAGTATCTGGTACCATCTTCAGTGGTCTCCAGGACCCAGACTCGGCCGTGGCAACGCGGGGGTAACCCTTGCAAGGATGGACCGACAGATTATGTCCTCCCTCCATGGTTTCTGATCCTTTTATCTTTGTATGATGTGAGGGGGGTCTTGAATGGTGTCTTGAGTTGTCCTCTCCGATCCCACATACTACTGTGTGCGGACGATAGGCAGGTGCACCAAGAGGTCGCTCTGTACCTTTTTCTTCCACGGATGATGGCGTCGTGTCGCGAGGTCGTAGGGTAGTATTCGTGGGTGCCGTGGGCTCTGTCACAGATGCGGCCAGACCGGGCACACAGGTAAATCAGTTCAATTTCAATCCACTTTCATCACTTTGTTAAGCCAGTCCACTTGCTGTGGCGCGGGCGGTGGACAGAGGAGAGTGTGTGTGTAGAGGCAGTCAGATGTAGGCGATGTGGCCGCAGGAGGTCGCACGAGTGAGGAGGGTAGACCACGGCAAGACTGGCTGAATCACAGCGTGACATCCCATCGCTGGCGCAATTTTGTATTGTCGTGGATGAAGTGAGGGTGGGCATGTCGGCTCCGGGTGGAGGCTGGCTCTGGTGTGAGGAGGGCTTTGTACTTAGTGTAAGGGGAGGGAAGGAGGAGGAGGTGGGATATATTTCCAGCGTGGAGGAATATGTTTCCCGAGTGAGGGGCTTTGTTCCCAGTGGGAGGGGAGGTTGTGCCCTCAGTATGAGGAAGACTTCCCCCGTGTGAGGGAATGCCATCTCCCCAGCGTGGGAGGAGGCTGTGTACCCAGTGTGAGAGGAGGCTGTGCCCCTAGTGTGACGGGAGGCTCAGACCCAAAGTGTGAGGTGAGGCACTGGTCACCAGGATGCCCACTGTGCTCTCCTCCTGATTATGCCATGTTGGTGTATGAGGTCCCACACACTCCACTCTTGCCCTGTGATACGTCAGTCGTCCGCGACTTACACAGCAGTACGTCGGGAGTCCGTGATTTACCCCGTGGTACGTCAATCGTCCGCGACTTACACCGTGGTACGTCAGTCGTCCGTGACTTACACAGCAGTACGTCAGTCGTCCGTGACTTACACAGCAGTACGTCAGTCGTCCGTGACTTACACCGTGGTACGTCAGTCGTCCGTGACTTACACCGTGGTACGTCAGTCATCCGTGCCTTACACAGCAGTACGTCAGTCGTCCGTGACTTACACCGTGGTACGTCAGTCGTCCGTGACTTACACCGTGGTACGTCAGTCATCCGTGCCTTACACCGTGGTACGTCAGTCGTCCGTGACTTACACAGCAGTACGTCAGTCGTCCGTGACTTACACAGCAGTACGTCAGTCGTCCGTGACTTACACCGTGGTACGTCAGTCGTCCGTGACTTACACCGTGGTACGTCAGTCGTCCGTGACTTACACCGTGGTACGTCAGTCGTCCGCGACTTACACAGCAGTACGTCAGTCGTCCGTGACTTACACCGTGGTACGTCAGTCGTCCGTGACTTACACAGCAGTACGTCAGTCGTCCGTGACTTACACAGCAGTACGTCAGTCGTCCGTGACTTACACAGCAGTACGTCAGTCGTCCGTGACTTACACCGTGGTACGTCAGTCGTCCGCGACTTACACAGCAGTACGTCAGTCGTCCGTGACTTACACAGCAGTACGTCAGTCGTCCGTGACTTACACCGTGGTACGTCAGTCGTCCGTGACTTACACCGTGGTACGTCAGTCGTCCGTGACTTACACCGTGGTACGTCAGTCGTCCGTGACTTACACCGTGGTACGTCAGTCGTCCGTGACTTACACCGTGGTACGTCAGTCGTCCGTGACTTACACCGTGGTACGTCAGTCGTCCGTGACTTACACCGTGGTACGTCAGTCGTCCGCGACTTACACAGCAGTACGTCAGTCGTCCGTGACTTACACCGTGGTACGTCAGTCGTCCGTGACTTACACCGTGGTACGTCAGTCGTCCGTGACTTACACCGTGGTACGTCAGTCGTCCGTGACTTACACAGCAGTACGTCAGTCGTCCGTGACTTACACCGTGGTACGTCAGTCGTCCGTGACTTACACCGTGGTACGTCAGTCGTCCGTGACTTACACAGCAGTACGTCAGTCGTCCGCGACTTACACCGTGGTACGTCAGTCGTCCGTGACTTACACCGTGGTACGTCAGTCGTCCGCGACTTACACAGCAGTACGTCAGTCGTCCGCGACTTACACAGCAGTACGTCAGTCGTCCGTGACTTACACCGTGGTACGTCAGTCGTCCGTGACTTACACAGCAGTACGTCAGTCGTCCGCGACTTACACAGCAGTACGTCAGTCGTCCGTGACTTACACCGTGGTACGTCAGTCGTCCGTGACTTACACAGCAGTACGTCAGTCGTCCGTGACTTACACAGCAGTACGTCAGTCGTCCGTGACTTACACCGTGGTACGTCAGTCGTCCGTGACTTACACCGTGGTACGTCAGTCGTCCGTGACTTACACAGCAGTACGTCAGTCGTCCGTGACTTACACAGCAGTACGTCAGTCGTCCGTGACTTACACCGTGGTACGTCAGTCGTCCGTGACTTACACAGCAGTACGTCAGTCGTCCGTGACTTACACCGTGGTACGTCAGTCGTCCGTGACTTACACCGTGGTACGTCAGTCGTCCGTGACTTACACCGTGGTACGTCAGTCGTCCGTGACTTACACCGTGGTACGTCAGTCGTCCGTGACTTACACCGTGGTACGTCAGTCGTCCGTGACTTACACCGTGGTACGTCAGTCGTCCGTGACTTACACAGCAGTACGTCAGTCGTCCGCGACTTACACAGCAGTACGTCAGTCGTCCGTGACTTACACCGTGGTACGTCAGTCGTCCGTGACTTACACAGCAGTACGTCAGTCGTCCGTGACTTACACAGCAGTACGTCAGTCGTCCGCGACTTACACAGCAGTACGTCAGTCGTCCGCGACTTACACAGCAGTACGTCAGTCGTCCGTGACTTACACAGCAGTACGTCAGTCGTCCGTGACTTACACAGCAGTACGTCAGTCGTCCGTGACTTACACCGTGGTACGTCAGTCGTCCGTGACTTACACCGTGGTACGTCAGTCGTCCGCGACTTACACAGCAGTACGTCAGTCGTCCGCGACTTACACAGCAGTACGTCAGTCGTCCGTGACTTACACAGCAGTACGTCAGTCGTCCGTGACTTACACCGTGGTACGTCAGTCGTCCGTGACTTACACCGTGGTACGTCAGTCGTCCGTGACTTACACCGTGGTACGTCAGTCGTCCGTGACTTACACCGTGGTACGTCAGTCGTCCGTGACTTACACAGCAGTACGTCAGTCGTCCGTGACTTACACCGTGGTACGTCAGTCGTCCGTGACTTACACCGTGGTACGTCAGTCGTCCGTGACTTACACCGTGGTACGTCAGTCGTCCGTGACTTACACCGTGGTACGTCAGTCGTCCGTGACTTACACCGTGGTACGTCAGTCGTCCGTGACTTACACCGTGGTACGTCAGTCGTCCGTGACTTACACCGTGGTACGTCAGTCGTCCGTGACTTACACCGTGGTACGTCAGTCGTCCGTGACTTACACCGTGGTACGTCAGTCGTCCGTGACTTACACCGTGGTACGTCAGTCGTCCGTGACTTACACCGTGGTACGTCAGTCGTCCGTGACTTACACCGTGGTACGTCAGTCGTCCGTGACTTACACCGTGGTACGTCAGTCGTCCGTGACTTACACCGTGGTACGTCAGTCGTCCGCGACTTACACAGCAGTACGTCAGTCGTCCGTGACTTACACCGTGGTACGTCAGTCGTCCGTGACTTACACCGTGGTACGTCAGTCGTCCGTGACTTACACCGTGGTACGTCAGTCGTCCGTGACTTACACCGTGGTACGTCAGTCGTCCGTGACTTACACCGTGGTACGTCAGTCGTCCGTGACTTACACCGTGGTACGTCAGTCGTCCGTGACTTACACCGTGGTACGTCAGTCGTCCGTGACTTACACAGCAGTACGTCAGTCGTCCGTGACTTACACAGCAGTACGTCAGTCGTCCGCGACTTACACAGCAGTACGTCAGTCGTCCGTGACTTACACCGTGGTACGTCAGTCGTCCGTGACTTACACAGCAGTACGTCAGTCGTCCGTGACTTACACAGCAGTACGTCAGTCGTCCGTGACTTACACAGCAGTACGTCAGTCGTCCGTGACTTACACCGTGGTACGTCAGTCGTCCGCGACTTACACAGCAGTACGTCAGTCGTCCGTGACTTACACCGTGGTACGTCAGTCGTCCGTGACTTACACCGTGGTACGTCAGTCGTCCGCGACTTACACAGCAGTACGTCAGTCGTCCGTGACTTACACCGTGGTACGTCAGTCGTCCGTGACTTACACAGCAGTACGTCAGTCGTCCGTGACTTACACCGTGGTACGTCAGTCGTCCGTGACTTACACCGTGGTACGTCAGTCGTCCGTGACTTACACCGTGGTATATGTCCTGTGTTTTAACCCTGTGTATACACACGCACGCACATACGCCATTTTACGCCATTCAAGCACCAGAGGCCGTGAGCTAGCTTCCTCGTCTGGGACTCGAACCCAGGCTTGTTCAATTGCCGGGCCGCAACCCCGAGCATAGCACTCCGGAAGCTCATGTTTCTGTGAGTCGGGGTTGACAGGAGAACAGGGAGAGAGGGGGGAAGAGAGAGGTGGAAATTTCACCCTGTCTGGTGGCTGTGTATCCGTGTGCCGGCTGTTGTTACAACACTGCAGATTGAATTTTTATTCTTTTTGCCGTGGGAGTGGTGAGTTTATTGTGCTCTCCAAGCCATACTGTGGGCGTTGGCATTCTGGAGGGGACAGAGTACACAAAAGGTCCCGGGCCCTGGGCCTCAGTGACTTGAGTTGCATTACAAGTTCTCGTATCGAGGGAACTGGGAACAGTGCAGTAAATATTTGGCACAAGTTGCATAGTGTGTGTGTGTGTGTGTGTGTGTGTGTGTGTGTGTGTGTGTGTGTGTGTGTGTGTGTGAACTATTTCCGAAAGTTGAGCAACGAGTGATTGGCGTATACGTAACAAGGTCTATGATAAACGAACTGTTAATAGTAAGCAAAGTTAGGGTACCTTTTTTTCAAGTTATCAGATGCAGATAACGAACATTGTCATGAACGAAGTGTATACAACTTTCTCCTTATGTTCAGTAGGAATTATCTCTTGACTTTACTAAGTACATAATGCTGTAGGGGGGTGGGTAATTCTGCCGGTGAAGTTTACATTTGGTGTTCATTATCAACAGGAGGTGGAGGGGCAAGGCCCCCCATCGCTATCTATAGCCCTAGCCTGTGTCTGGCAACAATGACACGACGGATGGGTCGTGCATTTGAGACGCGGAGGTGTGTGTGTGTTTGTGTGTTGTGGTCGTGAATGTAGTGTACTGGCATGTGGTTGTGGGTGGTGGGAGTGGGTGAAGAAGGTGGGTCGGTGGGAATGTGCGCGTCATGTGTATGGAGTGGGTGGCGGGGGTGTATGGCGTGAGTACAAGGGTGATGAAAGGCGTCTGGTGTGTTTACAGGGGTGAGTGGTCGGGGCGTGTGTAGCTTTATGTAGGTGTGTGTGTGGCGTTTACGTGGGTAGGGGGGTTGTAGTGGGTGGTAGGGATATGTGGCGTGTGCACGGAGGTGGTGGAGATGGGCGGTGACAAACGATGCGCCGAGTGGGTGTAAAGTGACTAACCCGCTGAACGAAAGTGTAATGGGACAGTGTGTTGATGGGGAGGTGGCGGAGGGAGGCTGTGAAGTGTGTGTGTGTGTGTGTGTGTGTTGGATTACATTAGTGTAGGGGAGATATTTATGGCATGGTATGGTGCCTTAGTGTAACTTTCGGACCTCTATGATCTTTTTTTTTTTAGTGTGCTGTGTAGTGGTTGTGTGGTGTGGCGTTAGATCTGTGTGTGGTGGATTAGTAAAGGGGAATGGGATGTATTCAGTGTGTGAAGTATAGATTAACAAAGGAGTTCAAAGAAAAGCACACAGTAACATATACTATTGGATCATTTCGAGGCTGTTTGTGGTAGTGGAAGAGACCAGACCCTTGATAAATTAGTGTGGCAAGAGTAGGGTGGCGAACGTATGAAACAGAAGCAGCAGAATGGACATAATATTCCTGGACTTCCATTTTCACAGATATTGTGAGAATGGCTTTAAATGGATAATGCTGGGTCTTGTTACCGCCTGGGGTGGGTGGTGTTCGCCCGGTAACACCTTGGCAACAAACACCAGTGCCTGCTGGCTCACTAGGTGTTATGATTCTCTTCACGTGAGGTTAAAACGAATACGGTTGGCATGATTCTCTTCAGGGGAGGTAAAAACGAAAAAGGTTGGCAATGATTATTACGTAAACGGTGTGGGGGTATACTTGATGTGTGGATGGAATGATTGCAGTGTTTATTGTGTAGATTTCCAGTGTATGTATTGAAATGTGTAAGTGTGTGTATGCATTTGTGTGCGGTTACATTCGTGCGTGATGATGAGGGTGATAACGAAACGCTAGGGTCCAAGAAAGATGGTACAATAGTCTTTACACAACATGAAGATGGAGGTTAATATACAATCAATTGATTATTGATGATTCTCATAGTGGTTGGGGTTGGGGCTGCTCATTGCCGCTGTCTGTACGTTGGATTCGATGCTCTTCTCTCGTGCTGAGAGCATCAGCTTAAGAACGGGGGATCTCGGGTTGTGGAGCTGCCTCACCCCGAAACTGCTGCTGGCTGGGTGTGGATTGATGTGGTTAGACGGGAGTCTGGAGGGACCCAGTGTGTTGAGCGCTTCTCGATACGTTGTTGAAAAGGGACTGCATATATATTTTTCTTCCTTGACCTTCTCTATTCGACTTTACTGTGTGGTGGATAAGGGGGAATAGTTAGTGGGTGTTGTAGAGGCGAAGGTGAGTGAGTTCAGGGGTAATGAAAAGTTATGTGGGCGCACGGAGGTCAAGTGTCTCGAGTCGACGAAGAATGTTAAGAAGATCTGAGGAATTTTAAGAATGGTATTAACGTGTTCTTTCTAGCGTAGTTGTGTGTGTGTGTGTGTGTGTGTGTGTGTGTGTGTGTGTGTGTGTGTGTGTGTTTGTGTGTTCCCGTAACTGCTAAAAAAACTTTTTGGTATGATTTTTTTCTATTGCCATTATTTGATCACTTTCAACCAGAGTATGGCAGAGACCCCCATGGTCTTTGTGTCCCGCCAGTACAGAGGTGTGTATGTGGGGCGCATCATGTCTTCATTCCCGCGTCTGTCTGTTTGGACACCCACCTTGTTAGCATCCTAGCTCGAGAACAATACGCGATAGAAGCTTCATACGCCACAGATACCCCTATGCAGAAATACTTATGGCGTATGGCACCGTGTTGAGTTTGGGGCAGATATGCGTATAAATTTGAATATTATTTAAAGAAACTTTTTTTTTGGGGGGGAGGGATTTATACCACACTGGCTATAGGCAGAGAGAAATACCATGCCCCACACAATTGACGCAAATTAATGAGTTTATTAATACAACTCGTAGCAGAACTATAGAAAACGCCTTTTTTTGTTTTGTTTATGTTTTATGGTGAACATTTTTGAGGTGGTGTGTGGTAAGAGTGTGTCTGTCCGTCCTTCTTTATTCACTTATCATCACAAGTGTTTTGCTCTCATGTATATACAGCTGGGAAGAAAAGATTCCATAAAGATAATCTTCGAGAACTCTCGCCGTTGGAAATTTCCTCAGCTTCTTCTTATACTTGTATGAATTAGTGATGATAGAAAAGGAATAGTATATAGTAATAATAATAATAATAATAATAATAATAATATTATTATTATTATTATTATTATTATTATTATTATTATTATTATTGTTATTATTATTATTATTATTAGTATTGTCATTTAAACTGAACATGAAAATTCGTCAGTGTGTGACCCAACTTGATCATTCATTGTGATATGAAAACGTATGTTCTAATGTCTTTAAATACAGTGATATACTTAAACATATTCTAACATTAAGAAACACAAGTACTTTCCCTCAGGTACCACATTGTCTTGTTAGTGTTCCACTGTGGGAGGCATAATAGGGGCCTTGCGATAAGCCCACTTATACAGCTGTAGTAAGAATAGCAGTTCAAAGTGTGTAAATTAAAGTTGGTATGTGCTGAAGAATGGATGGTGGCAATGAAGATGGTGGGAACTGTGTGTGTGTTTGTGTGTGTGTGTGTGTGTGTGTGTGTGACGGTAGGGAGTATGTGTATAGGAGGAGGAGGCACTGTGTTTGTATGGAGGTTGTATGAGTGTAGGAGACGGCAGTCTTCGTTTAGAGAGAGCGCGGGTGTGTGAGGACTGATGTTTGTTGGGAAGTGGGGAGAGGAGGTGCGGATTGGGGAAAAGCGAGAGGGTGGGGAGAACTTCTAAGATTCTGCTGGGGGGATGATGGCGTTTATCTTACACTCACCTTGGAGTAGTCGTCAGGCTTTCTACCCCGCAACAGCCTGAGCTGGACCTACTAGGGCTTTCAGGTTGGGCCATTGGTCGACCAAGGTGGCTGTTGCAAGCCGCATCCCGTTCGCTCACGTAGCCATCACAGCCTGGATCGTGTGGTGCACTTTGTACATACGTGTCCAGGGTCGGCTTAGATTTCTCTTCCGTGCGTGCCAAAGTGTTTCTCTTGCTTGCAAGGTGGTTTGTTTTACGAATTTAGAGGTGATAGTAGGATGGGGGTAGAGATTGGATGTCTCGGGGCGTGGATGAAAGGGACGGAGCCTGGGGAGGACGTTGGTCGTGGGGCGTGATGGATCGGGGGGTGTGGTGTGGAAGGTGGTGTTAATGGGTATTGGTGGAACGGGAGTGGACGGTGGTCATGGGGTGTGGTGGAGCGGGAGTAAGGGTTGGGTGGAGTTTGTGCGCGCATCAAACGCTTGATGGGCGACGCCTCCCGGACCTGGGACAGACCTGGTAAAAAAACCCACTGATTCTGAAATCAGAGATGCTTTTCTTTGATGCCGCGAGCTTCTGCCTGGACAGTGAAAAGACGTTGAGCGACGGTGAGGCTGTGTCTGGAGTTTATTACAGTGACTAGAAATTGGGTGAAACTGCCGTGAAATCTCTCAGAATTACTTGACAGTTGGTCAGAGTAACTTAGAATGAAGTGAAAGCTTTAAGAATATGTCGAAGGTTGAGTCATGCTTGTGACACAGTAAGACAGACGTGAAGACGAGGTACTGAAAGCAAATTGTGTTTATGATGGAATAGAAAACGAATGAGGAGAGGTACAGTAGAGAGAGAGAGAGAGAGAGAGAGAGAGAGAGAGAGAGAGAGAGAGAGAGAGAGAGAGATGCAAAACAAGTGTTTACCTCGATGCTCGGAATTATATCAAGACTAATCTCATTAGGTCACTCAGACCACTCGAGTCCACAGTCGCCTCGCTCACGGACCGAAACACAAATCGACAAAACCCGCTAATTAGCGTATTGCATGTGATGTGCATATATATATATATATATATATATATATATATATATATATATATATATATATATATATATATATATATATATAGTATGTATTTACCCACATTTTCAGTTATATTTTTCCCCGTGCATAAGTTGTGTATCAGATTAGAAAAGAGGGATGCGTATAGGGTAATATATTGCTCCAGTCTCTTCGTCTTTCCTAAGTGTTTGTGGCCAAAGCCAGTGCGTCCAACTCATACCAGGTACTGTCGTCAGGGGGTCTGGTCCTGACATGAACACTGGCTGTATCGTCTTATATGTTCAGTGCAGGCCATGAAATGTCTTGGAAAATAGAAAAAGAAAAGTGGTTTGGCCCCCTGAGATATAGTCGTTAAAAGGGTGGCGGGAAATCGAGAGGGGTTTGAAAAAAGGGTATTTGTATATATTTTTTCTTGCATATAGTCGTGACAGAGACTTAACGTTCGTACCTAAGCTACCTTTAGCACTTCCATCCCTCCCATGGCCAAAGTTCGTACCTAAGCTACCTTTAGCACTTCCATCCCTCCCATGGCCGAAGTTCGTTCCTAAGTTACCTTTGGCACTTCCATCCCTCCCATGGCCAAAGTTCGTACCTAAGTTACCTTTAGCACTTCCATCCCTCCCATGGCCAAAGTTCGTACCTAAGTTACCTTTGGCACTTCCATCCCTCCCATGGCCAAAGTTGAGAGAGAGCCATATGTGCTGAAATATACTGGCGTCGGTTATTTTCATTCTGGGGGGTTTCTGTATGTGTCCGAAATCACTGGTTTTTGGCATTGTTGACGGTGTGGATTGTGAGTAATTAGTTCCTTCGCCGCCGCATACAATACTACCTGCTTGGTAAGGTACGCTATGTCAATACGTATAGAGTCCCTTCAGAAATGTATACTCTTTGTAGTCCATAGTGTTTTTGTTGACTGAGGGATGCGCATCGAAACACTTTAAGCCCAGATGTGATTTTTTTTTCCATAGCCTATTGCATGTTTTGATTTCGTTGGTAATAGTTTACAGTCTTGCGTCTTTGTCTCGCCCATGGGGAACTACTTTTGAGTTCCATCATTTTCCATGTGTAGATTATGGTACTCCTCTACCCCTCGTGCATTCCAGCGTGTGTAGCCTCGTTGACTGCAGTCGGTCCCATCAGCTCAGATTTCTTGACTGTGTTAGTAGCGACAGTGAACGCTCTTTGCACACGCTCTCTCTCTCTCTCTCTCTCTCTCTCTCTCTCTCTCTCTCTCTCTCTCTCTCTCTCTCTCTCTCTCTCTCTCTCTCTCTCTCTCTCTAAATTACAAGCGTTGAAACCTGTTTGATTCTTGAAAGTATAGCCGTTAAAACAGCTGCCAACCCTTTAAAGTACAGGACGTTGAATTGTCTTTTTTTTTCTTCTCTAAAGCGCATGCGTTAAAACAGCTGTCCGATGCTTTAAAGTAAAGGCGTTGAAACCGCTGTTCGATCCTGTAAAGTGAGGCGTTGGAACAGCTGTCCTCCGCTTTAGAGTTGTTGAGTCGTGTCGTCGGGACGGGACACTTAAAGGCAATTTTCATTGATTACTGCACATTGGATAATCTATGCCCTGGACTGTTGTTCTTACTGTCTTACTAGGCCGCAGCCTCCACCACCTTGTTCAGACCCCCCTCAAACATCTCGCTCCCTCTCTGGACGACAACCTCAGGGAACACACACACACCCACACACACACACACACACACACACGTCAGTACCGTACGTGTGGGGGGGTAGTGTTATAAACACTACCCCCCACTCGTAATAGTCTCTTATTTTCTCCTCAACGAAGATGAAATCTTTACCAGCTGTTAACAGTGAAATTGATCTAGAAATAACCGTCATTATTTTATGTGGGGTTGTGTCAGTCTGGAGACGTATAGCGAATCTAATACATCAAAATACTCCTAAATGTGTTAAGCAAGAGCTGTGCTAGGCTTTGATGTTCTTATTGAGAGAATAACCGTGCCATTTACGTTATATAATTTTCAGCTAGAAGTTTAGTTGACTTTTATTTCTACTACTGTGCAACGGAGATTGTACACCCGAGGGCGGAAGTCGCTTTACTCTTCATTTAGGGTGGCTGAAGGTGGCTAGGCTGTTGTATTGGAGCTACTTCGAGGTAGTTGCCCTGGTGAAGTCTTCCCACAGGAGGGCTATGTGAAAATTACCTCCTCCACCAGCGGGGTAGAGGGAAGGTGTGGGAGCAGTGTTTGGGTAAGGATCCATCATCTTGCAGGAACGGTTGCAAGGGAGGAGGGGTGAGATAGGATGGGGTTAAGAAGTAACCATAGAAGGGCACGGATGAGGTACTTTAGCAGCTGGAGGGCTGGACGAAACTTGAAGGGTGGAGAGGGGAAAATTGGAGCCAGGGGGGATTATGTCAGAGACGGGGATGGAAAAGAATATAAGATTGAGGTGCTAGGGGAGAACTGGGAGAGGGCGGAGGATCAGTGAAGAGTAGATGAAGAGGTGAACAGAGAGAGAGAGAGAGAGAGAGAGAGAGAGAGAGAGAGAGAGAGAGAGAGAGAGAGAGAGATGGAAAAGTTTAATATGAAGGCAAGCGCGAAAATCGGGGATGCAGGAAACGGGCTGGATTTTAAGCAGTGCAATGAATTTATCGCTGCAGATAAAACCGGCCGGATTTTTCCAGATATATACATCATAATGCGGTAAAATGTGCTTGATAGTCCTGGATTTCTGTGAGTTGATATTTGCACCAGTGGTTTCGTCTGTTGTGCTCGTTTTAAATAAAAGTCAGGTGCAGTCGTACTGAAGAAACTGTGATTGATGATCTAATTCAAGTGTTTAGTTAACACTGCATTGAGTTTTATGAACTTAAGGGAGTATATAACATTCCCCAGGCGATTTGATTACCAAGGTGACTTAATTACCATTCATAATTGGTCGACCGTTTACAGAAGTGTTACAGTAATCTGTTATCGCGACACAGTCTTTTGAAATTAAAGTCATCCTTCTGAAAAGTCCTAGTCATGACACTCAAATTGTTAAATCATGATTCACAAAGTTTTGAAGTCATGGTTACATTAATCTTCATGACAAATGATTTTACTTAAGTTAAACATTCGACTCTTCCTCCTTTTGTTCTTTGGAAAGTTTACGTGTGATTTTTTTTTTTTTTTTCCTTTTCGTGAGAGAGCAACGTAGCGCTGAAGTTCGTTCTGTGGCAACTCCGTGTAACGTTGAAGGTCACTATTTGTGTATTTTGATTTCTTTATGTTGATCCAAATACTTTAGGAGGTGATATTGACAAGGACTGGGTGTGATAGAATTATGATTCATTGTAGCCGTTGTATAAATGAGTATTTATTTTTGAAGTCGTAGTGTTTCTTGTATTTTTCAAATTGAGTAAAGCAGTGCTTGAAAGATTTTTTTCTTCGCGCGGACTTCTCTGCTAAAGTGTAGTAAAGGTGTTCAAGTGTGCGTGTGTCTGGTGAGTGGACATGATGATGATGGAAGATGTAAGCAATATTAACAAGTGTAAGAACTGAATTGGCGTGAGTGTCGGACTTAAGAATACGAGATGTGACGATGAAACCTGGGTGAGGAGAATGGAGGCAAGATTTGGGAGTGGTTGAGAGGTATGGCAAGAATTAGGGATGACCGTCCAAGTCCATGAGACTGTATGACAACGAGAGAGCTGACGAGAGAGTTTTGGGTCACATGGAATAGAAGTGGATGAGACGTGAGAAACAGGTTATGGGGATTGTATGGGGGAAGAGATGTAGGGATGAAGGTAATTTCTAATTGGAGAATAGGCAAGGGAGAGTGGCAGTAGGGTGAGAGGTGTTGGGATGGGGACAAGATATAAGTGAGTGAGAAGTCAATTTCACGGTGAGACAAGCTTCTTAAGACATGAGTTTGCAAAATCTTAAAACTTGATGTAAAAAAGAATTAAGCTTTATGGAAACAACTTCAAAGTTCAGCTAAGGTTGTCAGCTTAATCTCTTTATTTTTCTTACTTGTTGGCAGAGTTTTACTTTTTTTTTTGTTGAGCAAAGACTGTTTATATTGAGTATAAATGATTTATCTTCAATAAAAAAGAGGTAAATTGGTGAACAGAATATACTGTATTCAAATAACTCCATTTTAAGGAGATGTAAACGAAATATGTAATGAGATTGTTAACGTTGTAATAATAATGAACCGTAGTTATCAAAAAGATAAGATTACATAGGACTGGAAACGGTGAACGTTGCATATTAACTTTGAGCGGCGGTGGTTTAAGACGAAAAATAAAAGTGAAAATAAGATATGAATTAGAGTATAAAGCGGAAAGCACATGCAAGTGCGGGGGTAGAAGAAGACAAGAGAGGAGTCACTATAGAGGCTCCACAAAAAGAAGACATCAACAGAAGAACAATAGAATGACAAAGACATGCTGGGAGGAGTTGGGCTTGTGCGGCAAACAACGTACCGCCGTCGCCGCCAGTCGGGCTAGGCTAAGAGTTTTTCTCTTGGGGCATCAATGATGGTTTTGTTTTAGTCACACTTTGTACTTTCTTGGTCAGGTACATGGATGAATATCTAGAGATTTTATTTTCTATAAAAGAGAAGATAGACTCGCTAACCAAGAGGATAATGCATTTTGGCAATGGGAGCAATTTGTGGGTTGGGAGTATGCGACCCACGGAATGGGAGAGGGTAGTGATCATTTTGCAGAGTTATATGTGGTGAGGCAAGGTTTATATATATATATATATATATATATATATATATATATATATATATATATATATATAATATGAAATGCGTTAGTGTATGTGTAAATGATATGGCCCGGTCAAAGCTTACCCATCTCATGACCATCTCAGTTGAAGAGAAAATAGGGCAAAAGAATTAACAAATCCTGTAAGGGCCATTATGTTTTCGTAGGTAAGAGGCAGGATCTATAGAGCTTCGCTGGTCGAAGGAAGGATGTATTATAACGGTCAATATTCGTGTGACCGATTTCCACAGAAATTATGGGGAGCAGCAGCCAGACGCATGCCAGGGTGGAACACACCCCCACAGAGACAGACCTCTCGGGAACGGTAGCCAAGGTGATACTTGCAGAACCGGGGGGAGGGCTGGAACATCCCGGCGGAGAAAAAGGGGATGGTTGGCGAGGTTATACATGGAGAATTAATGAGACGGGAAGCTTTTGGTTCCCCAGCGACGACTGTTAAAGAAGTGAGGAAGAGCAACCCCCAGATGTGCGGGCAGATTTGTGGATGATTATGGAGTGGGTACTCAAAAGTGAAGTACTGGCGGCACTTGCATAACACCCCCCCCCCCCCCCCCCCCCACCTTTTGAGAGGCAGATTTTGAGATGATTTTCTGCGGTTTGCGAGATACAGTGGAGGATGTATTGTTATGATCATCTTGTTCATTCCAGGGTTCAGTTGCTGTTTTGAAAATGAACAGAAGGGAGCGAGTGGCGTTTAGAAGGAAAGAGAAAAAAAATAGAAATTGCTCTTTAGCGCTGTTGAATTTAACCCTGGTTTCTGCTTCCCCATTCAGGAAAGCTGCTCGAGTCCGAATTAAGTGAGGAGACAGATAATTATGTTCACTTTGAAAAAGACGAGTGTCAGAGTGGGGAGGGAGTGGGAAAGTGAGTTGAAGTATGTAGGGAGGAATCATCTGCGTAAGAATGAGTAGGGTAAGAAGCTGAGCTGAGAAGATAATTTATGGAAAGAATAGAGAGTAGATGATAGGGCAAACCCTGAGGGACATTATTGTTGATAGGATAAGAGGGGATCGTTGCTTCATCAACTACTGCAGTGAAAGGACGCTGTGCATTAGATTACAGAGAGTTAGAACGACTTATATATATATATATATATATATATATATATATATATATATATATATATATATATATATATATATATATTCCTATGAGTCCACGGGGAAAATGAAACACGAAAAGTTCCCAAGTGCACTTTCGTGTAATAATCGCATCATCAGGGGAGACACAAGAGAGAAACATAACAGTCAGTTGATATACATCGAAGAGACGAAGCTAGGACGCCATTTGGGCTTCGTCTCTTCGATGTATATCAACTGACTGTTATATTTCTCTCTTGTGTCTCCCCTGATGATGTGATTATTACACGAAAGTGCACTTGGGAACTTTTCGTGTTTCATTTTCCCCGTGGACTCATAGGAATATCTTGATCCCGCGCAAAATTGTGATCCTTTCCAATATATATAATGCAGTGAGAGCTGTTTGGAAGACCTAAACATATTTAGTTTAGAAAAAGGAGGGGTTAATGGTGATTGAATACACGCATTCAAAATGATAAAAGGCTCTGGCAGTTTTGATCTATGCAGCTCGTTAAGGCTGGATTTGTCTTTCTTTTTTTCACTTGTTACGTGATACAGACTGGCGGTCAAACGTTTTGTTTCGAATTAGACAAAGCACCTCTTCTTCAACAGAATTGTTAACGTACGATTTATCTGGAATAGTAGTGGAAAGTAATACCATATATATGTTTTTTTTTTAATGAAGATATTCTGCTTCAAAGCTTCGACTGACGGTATTGGCTTAAAGTTTCCAGGTATTTCTCCTCAGTTATTGATCTCTTTATCAACAGCCTCGAAAGGACTTAGTGGTCTGTTGCTGCTGGCATTTCTTTATACTCCTTTGGTGTAAAGGTAATAAAGCAGCTGACGTGAACCCTGAAAGTGAGCGTAACGCACTTAAGAAGCTTAAGAACACTGAGCGCCTGGAGAAAATGGGCGCAGCTGATGCTCTTTTCATGATCATGATTCTCGTTATGGCTATAATAATGCGCTTGTAGTGTATGCCGTGATTGTCGACGTGGAGTTTTGTAATCTTTGTACCATACCCTATATCTGTCCTAAAAGTGGCGTTGCGAGTATATATATATATATATATATATATATATATATATATATATATATATATATATATATATATAGATATGCGTTGCCGGACTCCCTCAGCTTGTGGCTACGCCGAGAGTAAAAAGTCACATCAGCGAAGTTGCATCATCGGACTACAATCATGTCGAACTTCCTCCAAAGGAGAGCATCCTTTCCCAACTTATGCAACGCAGCTTGAATTGAAGCTACGAGAATCCCTGGAGAAGGTGTCTTCGGGTGTATATATATATATATATATATATATATATATATATATATATATATATATATATATATATATATATATATAATGAAATAACCTGCTAACCTCTCCCAGCCTTAGCGACTAAATTCCTCGATGAAAAAGTAAAAGATACAAACATGATACATCAAATGTTTTCGTTGAATTCGCGATGACCGAATGAAATGTTATTTTTTAGTATTATGATTATGAGACAGATAATCCTTTCCCCTTAATTAGGTGCGTAGATTATTATTCACCTCTGGCGAACAAAAGCTTTGAACTAGAAGTCAGTTGAAGTATTAGGTGAGAGAATAGCGCAGCCGGTCACAGAGCAGGTGCGTGGGAGTTGGAGAGCGAGGCTAAACTAGGTGGTAGACACAGCTGGTCCACTCGGCATAATGGTCTTACCTAGCTCGGGTGGCGCTGTCCTGCTGAAACCGGCAGGCAAGTGGATAACAAGCAGAAAATCTAATTTCCTCAGCTGCTCACACCACCAACCGTCAAACGTATAGCAAAATCCTTACCGGACATGCTGGAATAGAAATATTTTGCATGACACTAGGGCACTAATGATACGTGTAACAATATATTTGACACTAGGCATGATGGAATGGGATATTTTACATGATAGTAGGACAGTAATGGTTGTAGCTACGTCGATATAAGGAAAATGTAGATTTTTTTTTGTATTTTTAATGTTTACAGAACTTTAGATTTCACCAGTAGTAATTTCGGACGTTACGATATAGCCCGCGTACACACGAAGACAGGCTTGTTGACACTGAAAGTTAGTTCGAAAAGTTTATATCATCATTCCAGCCTAGCCAGCCCTGCTCAGGTGTTGACGCGGCAGATAATTCTGAATAATCAGCCAATCCGGCGAGGCTGTAAAAAATGGTGTCTGTTACCTTGACGAAGTTGCTTGTAAAATCTGTGGTACCTGATTACCTGCTGTACAGCGAATATATGTATATTTTTGTTCATAGTGAAATAGTGTATTTCGGTGTTGACCCAGATAGCCCTCAGTCATCAGTATGCAAGAGTGATATTCACTTAGAATATCATTTTGAAAGCTACTAAAATGTTGGGCGATCCTGGAAGAATGCATTAATGACCTCTGGAAGCTGCAGTGACAAGGAAAATTTAATTTGCGTAAGTTTGAATCGAAAAGGAATAAGAGGAATATACTTCAACCCATTGTTTGATAACAGCAGCTTGAAGAACATGGTGGAATAGAGTGGAAGATGAGAAATCAATATGGTGTGAGAGGGGTCAGTGGCGGACGGGAGTAAATGAAAGCCTTTGAAGATGGTTTGGTCATATGGGACGTATTGTTGATGAGTGGTTGATGATGTACGGTTTTATACGGTTGCAAGGGTGAAAGGAAAAGGCAGACTAAGAAAACGAAGGACAAAGGTGAGTGAATTGTGGCTAGAGGATGTTTGAAATGGTGATACCAAGAGAGACGGTCGACCATTTATAATGGAGGAGGTCAGGATGAGTAGAAATACGATCCTCATCTGAAGATTCGACGTTGTGTGCAAATAGTTTTGTGTGGCGTTCTTGTTTTGCCGTTGTCACGTTGCAAAGAGGCTGAGTAGTGATGGTCTGAAAGGCTGCGTACACTCGCTTATCTCAATGGAAATATCAACATAATAGCTCAGCAGATAAAAATGATTCATGCGGACAGTAGATGCTATTTTGTCCGTCCTCAAAAAAAAAAAAAAGTGATAGCGAAGTTATGATTCTGAAAAGAATTTCTTGGAAATACTCGTCGGGAATTATCTTGATATTAAGTAAGGACTGTACTTTTTGTGGGACGTTTATAAAACCTGAAGCTTATGTGAAAAATTTCTTGAAGCCTGAGCCAGACGGCTTTGAGGTGATCAAATATCCATCTGTTCACTCACTGAATATCCGATCGCGCTCTTTGTGATTCATCTGCTTGTGAAAGAAATGGTAGAGTAGAAAGGACTGATTAGAGAGGACACTTAGGAGTATGTGCTCGACCATGAGATCCTTCAGGTCGCTTTTATCAGTAAAGCAGCGAATACGGTTATGACGATTTAACAAACTTTTTATTCTTTTTTACTACGTTTGTGAATTAGATTAGTGTTTGTAACCATACCTAGATGTGAGATGGTACTTTGTCAGAAAAAGAAATTATTTTGTTATAGGTAGTGTTTCGTAGCAGCTGATTTTTATTCCTGTATTTTGTAATCGATTATCAGGTAAGTCAGAGAAGACGAAATGATTGGTCGTCAAATTCGTTCCTTTAAGTTAGGCAGATGACGAAAGAGCTGAGAAAAAAAAAAAAAAAGGATGCCATTCATTCCCACAGAGAGGGAAGTGAGAGGAGGCTGTTGGGGGAGGGAGAGGAAGGAGAGGACCAAGGGAGAGGGAGGATGAACTCGCACAATAAGGAGTCAATTAGATATCAAGTACCAGCCGTCGGGAAGTGACACCGACGCATAGGCTAAACGTGGTTGAGGTAAGGCTTTGACACTCCAGCCGACGTGAACGGCGAGCTGAAGTTTGCGTTAGGCTACTTTAGGTCGGCGTAACTCGGATTTGAACTTGGGGTAAAGATTAGATAAGGTAAATTTCGCCAAAGAATGGCAGGTGAGGGTAGTTTTGTGCAAATTTTTCTCTTTCAACGATCGTCAGATTTGAAGGACAACTCGCCTCGTTGAAGCTTGATAATGTTAACCAAGCAAAGCTTAACTGTCCTTTTTATACTCTATAATGTTAACCAAGCAAAGCTTAACTGTCCTTTTATATCCTAAGAGTCAACTGGTGAGTGTGCAGTAAGTTTATTCATCGATATGTATTGGATCATCGAAGAATTATTAAAGAGCGACCACTAGCACTAAAGAAAAATAAAATCCTAAGTGTTCGTTGGTGTAAATGTTTGCTGGCATTGTGTTACGGTGAGGCCAGCTGCTCGGGAATTAGGGTTAATGTGACAGACGCCACCTACACGACAATGGCCCCGTCGGGAGGGAGAGGGGAAGGGACAGGTGCTGCTTCACGTTTGTTGAAAGTAAGATCTTTTATTATAAATTTTGTAAACATGAAAGAAGTTTCAGCTGATCCACATAGCTTTCCATGTATGGCGCGTGCACACACACACACACACACACACCACATACACACACACACACACACACACACACACACATCTACGGGGAAGATGAAACACGATAAGTTCCCAAGTGCACTTTCGTGTAATAGTCACATCATCAGGGGAAACACAAGAGAGAAATATAACAATTGATATACAACGAAGAGACGTAGCTAGGACGCCATTTGGTAAACATGTGATTGTCTTGGGATGGTAAGAGACTTCTTTAAGCGGTGACTCCACGTTCGAGGTCACCTTCTACGAGGCTACATCATCCTCACTGGACTTCGTCATGGTTCTTTCTACTCCAGTAAAACCCGTCTTACCATGCTGCTACATGGAGTGCAAGCCTCGAAGTTGCAGTGAGGCCTTTTATGGCCTCGTAAGAGTACAGTAATGATAATAAGAACAATATTAGTTGCGTGATTTTCTTGATTACAGTTGCGTGTGTACAATATAAACAGTTTCAAGCAAGTGTAATTACATTTGATTCTGGAATGCAGATTATATTTAGTTTCTGCTGCTGCCGGAGCTGTGTAAATAGTCAGGTTCCTCCTGCATGATGCTGTCCTTTTGCGACCGGCGTTGCTAACCTCCCCAGACGACGTTGGCCGGCGCGGCAGCTGCAGGCAATTTCGTTCTTTCAGATGTCTGCATCCCAACCTTAACCTAAATCTAATCACCACCGTCCTAGGTCAGCTTACAATAGATTAATTAATGTTTTCTAATACACGTTGATGTAAGTACAATGCACGAGGGTACTAGACATAAGTCGAAGATTTAGCAAATGCTGTTAAAAGTGGAAGATATCGGTAGCGTCATTAGCCAACAGATATGGAGAAAGGCTGAGACATTGTGTGTTGCGGCGGTAACCAAGTAAGACATTCTCTTCACCAGCGAGTGTTTCTGTTCGCTGAACAGAGTCACACTCACACACATTGTGTTGCTTTTCATTGACAGAACACGCCGATTTATTGTCATTATTTACTAGTAACCAAAGCATGAAATTGTTTATTTATTTCATTATTTGTAATGTTATTGGAGTCCGTTTGCATGAGATTACGCCACAGGTTTAAACTCGCCTTCAGCGAGGTTATCTCATTGTCAGATGCTGAAAAGAAGTGCAATCTTCCGGAGGAATTTTTTTTTTTTAACTCCAAGAGTCCAACAATTTTCTGCTATTGATTATCGTGCAACCTTGAAACTGCAGGAGCCCAGTAAAAGAATTTCTGGTGTTATACATATATATATATATATGTATATATAATTCGTACCACATGATACAGCCTTAAGGCGACTGGATAAATTGTACGGATAAATGGTGTTTTAATTTCATCTTATGTGTGGAGTAGAAGAGAAGGCAAGATCAGGGTATTTGATGGACAGAGACTGTGTTGACGTTGTGAGAGCCACGAATACATGTGTCACGGGGAAACTCTAATGTGACCGATCAATTCAATTTATGAAAATAAAATCTCAAGGAAAAGGAGACCCTGTCAACCATCGTTAAGGTGCCTGCAGACGGGTTGTAGGGTACGGCCAGCCAGGGTGTGTACCGCCACCGCAGACTGTCTGTACCTTGCCTAAGCACACTGCCAAAGTAAACAAACTGTAGAGTTATTGAGAGGACTGGATACGCTCGGGACGCCTTACGGACGGTTCAGCCGCCACCACAAACAACAGCTGATGTGAGCAAGGTCGAATACCCACGACGGAGGGTGTGGCTTCCAATAGCCTCTCAATAGGAGGCAAGAAGCATACCTTTCCCATACCCACTAAGACTCGAACTCTTAGTACTCGACCTTAGCGTGTGCACTTGCCAACCACGCAGTCATGCCCAGGAAGAAGCAGCATCAGCAGCATGACGAACAGCAGAAGCAGCAGCAGAAGCAGCATAAGTGCAGCACGCTCACTCGCAAGCAGCTGGCAAGTAAGTAAATGGAATCAGCAACTTCAAGAAAGATCAGACTTAGTAAGGTTGTGATAATCATGTCTTTATCAAAGGAGCCATAATCTAGATGTCTTACTCTGTACAGTTATACTACATTTGTCTTACCCTACGCAGTTGTATGGTTGTCTTGCCCTATGCAGTTCTACTCTAGTTGCCTTGCCCTTTATAGTTCTACTATGGTTGTCCTATTCTATCTAGTTCTTTAATTGTTTTACTCTGCAGTTCTGTTGTTTTTGTCTTACCCTACACCGTATTACTCTAGATGACTTACCCTATCCTCTTCAAGTTTGTGTTACTTTATGTAGTTCTGTTGTAGTTGTCTTACTGTGTTGTTCTACACAAGTTGTCTTAATCTGAGATTGTTGTTTTTCGTTTTCTGAACCCCACCTTTGTTCTATGTTGTACTGGCCTCAAGTTTCCTCACTCTTTGCATGTACAGTCAAGTTGCCTCGCTTTATTAGTAACCCTAACGAGTTGCTTGGAGTTTACAGGCAATCTTTGTAGGGCGATCTTCCCCCGTCCGTGTCACTCTGCCTGGGGATAGAACCCTTGTCCTTTTGTTTCTGAGACGAGTGTTCTGACTGCTTCATCACGGAGTCCACAGCGACATCACAGGGCCCTTGTTTTTTGTGTGTCTCTAAGCGTTAGCCCAACACATGGCGAACTTGGAAGGGTAATTAGTTATCCCCATCCCACGTCTCACCCTATTTTTTTCATAAACGGGGTGGCTACAGTGGGTGGGTGGTTTGGTTGTTTTGGGATTTAGAGGCCTATCAACTGCCAGGGTCATTAAGGTCGTTAGCGTCAAGCTACATCAACTAACCAAAACATCTTTCAACTCTTTCTCAAGGATTTGAGGGTTCTTCTGAGACCATGTGCACTCTCACTGTATATATGGTCAGTGGCAGAGGAGTAGTTGGACGAAAGTGGTGACACACAGGACTGAAGTGTGGGAGTGAGTGGTTGGCTGGTGATATATTTCTGGTGGAGCATATTTATATGCTCCCGCGTACTCTGTGTGTGTAACTGCTTTCACACCACTTTTTAAACTTATGTGTGGCAGCATTCGTAGAATAGCCACCTAGTTTATTCCATTCATACACTTGTTATGCTATAACAGAACTTCTTTTCGTCTTCTCTAACAAGTTTCTGGCTTGAATTCGAGTCACGGCCTCTGGTCGTTCTGTGTTTGTATCTGTGGAAGAACTGGTCACTGTTGGCGTCACCAGACTTGTTGAGAAACTTAAAGGTTGTGGTCAAGTCACCCCTCACTCTCCTCCCTTCCACGGGGGACAAATTTATGGCCTGTAGTCTCTCATTTTAAGTCAGCTGTGTTAATTCTGATACCATCTTGGTTGCCGTCCTCTGGACCTTTTTGTGCAGCAGTGTCGTGTTTTAGTTTAGAAGGACGTTCATACTGTGTACTGATGGATGGGACTGGAGTCTCTCTTGGGGCTTTGTGGCTCCGAGGGGACCAGAAGTGTTCCATGTTTTAGTCTCTTATGATCCTAGAAATGTCTGTAGTTTGTGTCTTCGTTATCCTTTTGTTTCTCTCGTATATTTTGTTCTGCTTCTCTGGAACGAATTCCAGTTGTTTTTAAGGCACGGACTTTGTTCTTCAGTGTTTACATATGTGTGGGTGTATCTCGCCAGGGACGAAACTCGTGCCCTGTTTTGTGCCTTCTGAAGCACGAGTGTGTGTATGATTTGGAGGGCAGGGCGGGTGGGGAACGGAGAGGAGATTAGTACAGGAAGGTAGGGAGTGGGTGGGGAGTAGCTTAGTATGGGGAAGGTACGGAGTGGGTGGGGAGTAGCTAAATATGGGAAGGCCAGTGGTGGGTGGGGACTGGAGAGTAGCCTAATATGGAAAGGCCTGGGAGTGGATGAGAACTGGAAAGTGGTTAGCTAGGGAGTGCATGGGGACTAGGGAGTAGCCTGGTGCCTCACTCTGGGTAACTGGGGAGTGCATGGGGACTGGGGAATAGCCTAGTTCCTCACTCTGGGTAAATGGGGAGTGCATGGGGACAGGACTGTAGCCTAGTCTCGGGAATCACCAACTAAAGGTGGGGTAATTTCATTTCTCTCTGCGGGAGGTGAGGGAGTCAGTCTGCTGCATTGACTAGCGGCCGTTGGCCGGGGTCAGCCGGCCTCCCCGGGCTGCCTCACCACCACCACAGCTCCGGGCAGAAATTCATACCAGATGACTCAACAGACGTTATCTCTCTCTCTCTCTCTCTCTCTCTCTCTCTCTCTCTCTCTCTCTCTCTCTTCTGACCCAGGCACATCAAACCGCCAAGGAGCCGCCATTTGCAAAACTCTTTTCTTTTCATTACGTTCCGTTAAGTGATGCCGGAAATGCAGGAACATGGTGGTGCTCACAGTAGCCTTGTTGTTTAGCGTGTTAGTGTGTACCAAAGAGTATTATGGGCGAATGTAAGACGACACAAGATTTACATTCTGAAAGGTATATGTCTAAAACCACCAGTATACATGTAAACTTATATATATATATATATATATATATATATATATATATATATATATATATATATATATATATATATATATATTATCCCTGGGGATAGGGGAGAAAGAATACTTCCCACGTATTCCCTGCGTGTCGTAGTAGGCGACTAAAAGGGGAGGGAGCGGGGGGCTGGAAATCCTCCCCTCTTGTTTTTTTTTTTAATTTTCCAAAAGAAGGAACAGAGAAGGGGGCCAGGTGAGGATATTCCCTCAGATGCCCAATCCTCTGTTCTTAACGCTACCTTGCTAACGCGGGAAATGGCGAATAGTTTGAAAGAAATATATATATATATATATATATATATATATATATATATATATATATATATATATATATATATATTTGGTATAAGAAAGTGAAATAATCGGCAAATTCTACACATCAATTTTTGAAAGATATCAAAAATGTGTTGTTCCGGATATTTTCCTGTGCATCTGCAAAGGGGTGTGTAACATCACGTATTCACAGGGGGAATTTTCATCCATTTGGTGTCCGGACGTGCTAGGAAGAATAATATGTTGTTTACCAACACACACACACACACACACGCACCACAATTCAACCCTGGAATAACATGAACGTGTTGGTCATAACCATAGCCTCCAACTTGTCATGGAAACCAACCCCCCCACATAAACAACATCACAAGGTCTGCCTCATAAAAGCTAGAGTGTAGCATAGGTTGCCGTAATTACTTTCCTTGCGTCCAGGTATTTCATATGTGTGAATTATGGCGGAAAGTACAACACGAGAATGATCGTTCTATCTCTCAGGAAAATTATGTTAGTCGAAGCAATTCCTTTCCACCGTAATTCACTTATGTCTTGAATTTATTCAGTTTTCCAATTTAAAGGATTTTTATTCGCTTACGTATGGAATACTAAGTTAAGTATGGGATATTTAGTTAAGCGTAGGAATAGAGATGAAAGAAATATAATAGAATTCAGTATAATTAAAGATCATGATGAGATGTGTTTAATATCAGTCAAGGCGTGTAAGAATTAGAGCCATTTACTGTAGATGAAATTTTTGAAAGTTTATCAACTGTTTGTAAGTTTAAGTTGTCTTATGTAAGCCAGCCTTGTGTCTGGTTTTACCTGAGTGAGGCCATTCGAGAGATGTCATGTCTCTAGGTCAAGTTGAAGGTAGGTTGCGCAGACCCTTGTGCCAATCTAGCAGCTCACATGACCCCATGGTCACATGACCCCATTTCATGTTTCCTCCGGGTTGTGTATAGACAGCCTCTACTATATATATATATTTTTTTTTCTCTGTAACAAGTCCTCAGGAGATGTGATAATACACGAAAGCTTTCATGGTTCTCATGTTTCCTTTTCCTGGAGGTGTTTCTGCACACACACACACACACACACACACACACACACACACACATACACACACATACACACACACACACACACACACACACACACACACACACACACACACACACACACACACACACACACAAACATGTATGAGAGAAAAGAGAATATATATATATATACTTTTATGTAGACTTTACTGACATATACTCACCTGCCATATGTATGTTACATATGTAAATGGTTTGCCTTTGTTTTACATAACTTTCTTACATCTGTATCTTACATGAGCCTTGAAATAACATGGAAATGTAATACATTACATTCCGTTTTATAATTCTTTCAGCAGTACCTTACTGATAATTCAAGATGTACTTTCCCCAACATTCGTATCATTCGTAAACGTTTGAATACACGAATACGCTTCATGTATATGTATAACGTGTGACATCATTCCCTGCATAACATTTAGTACTGTTGCACGTGTAAAGCGTTTAAGGATCCGCCGAGAGAGGGCCTTAATGGCGGCCCATCAGTCCACAAGTGGCACCTAATTACGAGTCTCCAGTCCCAAGCCCCTCCCTCTGCCTCCCTTCCCACCCTCATGCCGGCGGCGTCTGGGGTTGGCGTATTAGGGAAATGGATGCCACAAGGGAACGATAACGGACCTTGGTGGAATTCCAGCTTATTTCTCCTTGTAGGGCATTTCGTTATTATCCAAACGAATATAACTGAACGTTGACTTTATAATTAAGTCGCCCGTTTCTTGTGAAGCGTTTAAATTATATATAAATAATATATATATATATATATATATATATATATATATATATATATATATATATATATATATATATATATGAAACATCAGATAATACATTGTAAATGGTTGTGACTTACGGTGTCTCATCTGTCTGTGATCATACTTATGGGCCCCGGTGGTCGTGCTTGTGCCATAATCATCGTACATCAATCGGTCTTGCGTGGACAGTTTATGCCGTCTATCAACGGGTCTTAAGCGTAATAATTATCGGGCATCAGCTGCTCGCGCACCCCACCATAAACATCGTAACTCAAGCCAGAGTATACAGCAGTAGTAATCATGTATCACAAATCTTGTAATTAAGCGAATATCTGGCTATATCTGTGATTTTTATTTCAAGTATCTGATTGAGAAAGATACTTGAATTACATGAGCTCTGTTGTTTGAGTATGATCTTTTAAGTGGTAATGTTTGCTTTGGTAATATTTCAAGAAGAAAAAAGAGAAAACCGTGATGAGATGATGCGCATTACACCACTGCTGTTTAGTCGAAGAACGTGAAACATGAGATGTCATCTTCAAATGAAGACTCGGTTAATCAGGTCGGTTTACGAACCGATATCACGTGATCTCGATGCCACTGTCAAGCCTTTTGTTGGGCCACGAACTCATCTCGTCCTTTTATAAACTAAAATAGCGGTAACCCTTACTATACGTATTACGTAGTTTGCAGTTTTACTTTAAAACAGTTAGATCTGTCATCTTTTTCATTGCACCAGAGTATGTGACATTGTAGTATGTATATATGAATATTTAGAATAGAAATGAGGTATGTATGTCAGCTCCCGTGATGACAGACCTCGCCCTTTATATATGGACATGGCTTCATGTAATCCCAGCAATAATGCGGTCACTGTAGGATGTTTACAAGTATATCATTACCGAGTAGTTGGAGATTGGATACACTACTGGTCGTCATAGTCCGACTTTGCAATATCATTGATAGATACTGCACTGGGGATCACAACGAACTATAATGTTCGCTGGTCTACAACACCGACTTCTGAATAACATCCTGCAAATGTAACGGTCACTAAATACTCATAGAGTAAGTTTTGTTGTGCATTCAGAACTAACTCGTAGTGGTTATTTCTTTTTTCCCCGAGAAGTCGACACTGGTTGGTGAGTCATTATTTTGCAGACTAGTTTACGCCTGACATTGTTTATTTTACCTTTCGCCACCCGTGGCCTAGTTCTGCTGAGTTTGGCTAGAGTTACGTGTCGGTTGGTTAGGGTCAGGAGGGAGCCAGGGATGGAGCTCCCAGCCCCCGGTTGAAGGTTTAGTAAGGGTGGATTGCAAGATGGCGAAGGGTATGAACTCTCCCGCGACTCTAATGGACTCAGGGCAATTGAAATAGATCTCTTCGCACATTAGGTCTGTTATTCGTAAGAATCTCGACATTTGCGAAAAACGTCAGTAAATCCAGTGATAAAGTGGAGCCCAATAGCCTCATAGACGTTGAATTTATATATATATATATATATATATATATATATATATATATATATATATATATATATATATATACATAAGGCGTGTACCACGGGATAGAGTGAACTGAAACGATGTGGTATACAAGGGTTGACGTGATGCCTTAGACTGAACCAGGGCATGTTAAGCGTCCGAGATAAACCATGGAAAGGTCATTGAGGTCTGGTTGTGGATATGGAGCTGTGGTTTGGGTGCATTCTATATGACAACTAGAGAATGGGTGTATGAGAATGCTGCCTTTCTTCGTCTGTTCCTGGCGCTACGTCGCTAACGCGAGAAACTGCATTCTTTTTTCTTATACTCCCGTACTCTACCCTACACCAGACATGGTTTAACTAGTCTTAAACTGCACGGTCTCTATAACAGCACGCTAGGACCTGAATCTCCTACGAGGTAGTGAAAGACTTGACAGCTGTGGACTCTAAATACTTGGGATTTAGGTTCAAGGAACATCTGTAGAAAACATAGAAAGTGAGCCTGGCATCATGATTTTGTCGTAGCCTTCAAAACTCAGAAAAAAATGCATGTAGAGACTGTCTTTCGGAGAGTTACGATGGGAAAGCCGATATAATTAGGTGAAATTTTTTCTCATATACACAGAAATCTCACTTTGAAGTGCATTGGGACATTTTTGGAAACTCTTTGCTCTGTGTTAGGAAGGTCATCAAACCATGTTTGTAGGCTTCCTGAATACGTGTTGGAAATCCTTTGTAAGACGTAAGTTGCTTTAGCAGACCAAATCGAGGAGATATGGTGATTTATCATCTCACATACTGACAGCAATACTTCAGACAGAGGAACCCTGACTTTACTCATATAAGTGACACCTTATCGCAGTCTAAAATGATGTTCATTTTAGTGAACATATTATTACGTTGGGGTTATCACTGTTGCTTTTAGTAAGGACTGTGCTTGTAATATCTATTCCTAGTGATTTTTAACTTTATCCTCCTAAGAAATTATTTTGTATCATGTTTTAATACAACTGAAAATGACCAGATGAAAATGAAAAAAATGCTTGGAGTTTCTTCCCGCAATCTGAATTGTTTTCAGAGCGATTTAGCATACTTGATACTCCCAGCGTCTAGTAATATGACCCCGCAGAGCCGACATTGTGAGAGTAAAGTAAATATTGGCAGACAATATGTTAGCACACACACACACACACACACACACACACACACACACACACACACAGCATTACTTATATGCAAGCACTATTATTTGTGGCTTCTGTCATGACTTTCAGACCAAATGATATAAAGACCTCACAGTGGAAAGTTTTTAGTGTTTACGAACAAATCCCAAATAAGGTTGTAACATCATTTGACATTGTACCTGTAATCTTGAAACAATGTGAGAAAAAGCCTTGGAAATTCTCTCACCTCTCTAAGCCTCTTCTTATCACTTGACCGAAATGTTGAGTTCTCGTATATTTTCATAAGGTTCGTTGCTTGTCTCAAGAACCGATGCGGAAAAAGAATTTAGTCCATATCTATTTTTCTCTGTTGTTCAAGATTTTCTTTTTATGTCAGGAAGTGCAGTGATCTTTCCTCCTCAGACCGTGATTGAGTGATTGACACTGGGAATTGATAATGAAACTGAGAGAACGATAGATTGTGCATCGCGCCCAGTCGTCCACCCGCCACCTCATAAGCCCCTCCCACTGCCCAATAGCCCAGCGTACAGGGTAGCACAAGAAACTTACGATATTATGGCAATGCTTAAAAAAAAAGACTTAGATGCTGGGAAATTATTCTTGCTAGCAGTGTTGTGCGTAGCTCTGTGATGCGGTGTGGCAAATCACACACAGGCAGATAATACGCCCTGTGTAGTATGTGAGTGGCTACAGAATCACGCATTTCTTGGGATACGTCTTGTAGGAGCACCCAGTACGGAACTGATTCGTGTGTGGATCAACATGTGGGTTTGTGTTCGTCGGCCGTAGTGTGTGTATTCTGGAGAAAGTACAGCCTAGGAACTTGAATATCGGGCATTGTACTGACCATGGAGGTGTTACTGAAAGGTAGGCGAGAGGAGATATCCCAGTCTCCTCTGTCGCGTGAGGGAACTTCGTGTGAAAAAGGGTTGTGTGTTGTGTGTCCTCACAGAGGCTGAGCGTTGCGACGCATGCGGCGGTGCCAAGTAGTCATAGCAACAATGACAACAAGTGCCTTCTTCTCCTCATGAATTGGCCCTAGTACATCCCACGACCTTAGATTTCTGTGTACTTGATGTTATTATTAGATGAGATTGTGTCTATAAACTCTGTGAGGAGTGATACCCCTTGAATAATGTCTTAAAATAACAACATTTTCATTGACTTGGCACAGGGGCAAGTGGTGTGGCTGGTCAGCTGAGCTTTTACCTGTTGAGCTCACCTTGAGACGTTGCAGGCATTATGCTCCTTTTCAAAAGTTGAATGACTTTTCATTATTTATTCAAACTACAATTTAACCTTGAAACGTAATGGAGCGTTGGATATGATTAAACTGCGTTTGTTTTATTATATCCCATTTGAATAATGATAAAATTGAAATGAGGATGCTGTCATAACTTACATGTAAACGAGGATTTTAAAGACTTTTTTTTTATTACGTATGATTTCAGAATGAGCTCAAGACTTCATTGACAGCTCTCGTTCTTGATTTAATGAATAAATTTCGTGCCGGACAGATGACATATTTGATTTCCATATAATCTTAAAACGTTGGAAGGAATTTACAGGATTTCGCGTCATGATGAAAGTTATAAATCATTAGAGTTTTCGTATAATTTTATATTGGTTGTAATATAGTATTGATGAAATGATTTTTTTACATAGGTTAGTCACATGAAAATTTAAAGTTGTGGTATAGATACTTGATTTTTTTTTGAGGACTGTACCGGTAATAGAAACTATATTCAGATACTGTGTACGATATGTGAAAGAATAGTTTTTGAAAATGTTTCAGCCAATTTTAATTCGCAATTACAGACACATTTTTACAAGGTTTGTACAGCCATATTTGATTATTAAGAACAATGCTTCTATAGTAACTAAATATTACTATATTTTTATTTTATTTTTGGTGTGGATCGTATATTTTTATTGTATGAGATTAGAATGGTCTTTAGTTTTAAGATAATGTTCAATGCTTCCATAGTAAGTAAATCTTACCAAATATCTTTTTATTTTTGGTGTGGATCGCATATTTTTATTGTATGAGATTAGAATGGTCATTAGTTTTAAGATCATGTTGTTACCGTAACTGCATTACAATTTTGGTAGCATGCTTGTTTCATGCATTTTCTCTTTCAGAGTAATTTGTGCGGTTCTTTCCTTTAGTGGGAAGAAAAGTGGTCATTAGAAAAGCTGTGATGAATAATACATAAAACATGACATTGACTCTTCAAAACAAACTTTGAGAGTTAAATGAAATAGCTATGGACTAATTTTGTATGCAATTCTTTGAAACATATTCAGAGTTATTTCACAGAGTTGAGCCATATATATATATATATATATATATATATATATATATATATATATATATATATATATATATATATATATACATACATCTTGTAAATTACAAGGATAATGATTTTCTCACTGGCATACAGATGAGCGTGAGGATGTTCAGAAGAAAACCTTTGCTAAGTGGATCAACAGTCAGCTGGTCAAAGGTCAGCACCCACCAGTCACCGATCTTTTCTATGATTTGCGGGATGGCACTCGGCTCTTGGCATTATTGGAGGTGCTTACTAGTAAAACTTATGTAAGTATATTGGCATTTCGTGATCAGTTTTTAATCAGAGATGTTTCTCATGAAGTTTTTCGTGATTAGTATTTTCTCTGCTGATAAACAGGATGAAACATATCCCAACATTGGCATGCATTAAACTGGGGTCCAAGGTTTCCCATGAGGTTATTTTTGTGATTATATTGATTAAAAAGCTTCATTAGAGTAACTCTAAGAGTACAGAGTAGCAAGTAGGTAAGGTATTAGTGGCATAATAGATGATTGTTGCATGATCTAGTTTTACAGTATTGAAATTATGATGAAATGTGTAATCCTTTTTGTCGAATATCTGGTCATATTTCTGTGTCCATGGTTTGTGTGTCCTGTGAAAATATTTGTTGTAGCTTATTGTTTTTCCTGACAGTTTACTTTGATGAACACCTGGAGCAGTTTTGAATTTTCACCAGCCTTTTTCACAATATATCTCAAAGTTTCTCTGCTTCTTCATATTTTGTAAGACCCATACCTTGCTCTCTTATGCCTTTCAGAGGCTGAGTTCTTTTGTTTTACATCTTTTATGAAGTTGTATCTTTCTCTTTTCTAACCCTTTCTCTCTTCACTGTCAAAGGTACCCATGTACCCTTCATTATAGATTTTAACACACACCCTTCCATTAGAGTATTCTGTATTCTGAATGTAGAATTGTTTCCTTTAGTGTATATTAAAATAAAAATTTTAGTTTATAATTTCTATGAATGTGTCTCCTCTCTCAGTGTGGTTTTATCTCTCATCATCTGTTTAGGTTCTCAGTTCTCATTATTTTGTAAAAAAAAAAAAAAAATCAAGTTGTTTATCCTATTTCATATGGTACTGTACTATGGATTTTTGCACCTGAGAACTGGTTGCTCGTGTGCCCCCATGTTAGCTAGACCTTTCAGCACTTGACAAGCCACTTCATCACATGATTACTGTGTAACCAATCATAACTCAAGGTGGGCTTTTTTGTTAACCTTCTATCCCTTTGCCTTTAAGGTTTTGAAACTCTACCTCCTCCTGTCTTTTCTAACAGCTATGACTTGGCCCATTCTTAGAATATTTTTCATCTTTCTTTCCCTCATATTTCAGTTAAGGCTTAGCATTGATGCAGAGGTTTATCTTTGACAGGAGCACCCAGCATAAAAAAGATGCACTATGATTTATTATCAAAGAGATTTGTAATGAACCTGATTTCTTCTTTCTTTAGAAACGCGAGAAGGGCCGCATGCGTGTACATCACTTGAATAATGTAAGCAGAGCATTGAGTATCCTAGAGGAGCACAGTGTGAAGCTGGTCAACATATCTAATGAACATATTGTTGATGGGTCAGCAAAACTCACACTGGGACTGGTGTGGGCCATAATTTTACACTGGCAGGTATGTATTGTTTTATGCACTTGATTAACAATGATGTTAGTTTGCACAAGATACTTTGTAAATTGTATATTCACATAAACTGTTCATATTCCCTGTGTTTATGCAACTTTTCCGTATACATTATACTGATTTGTCTTTGATATAGTAAGAAGTCGCTGTATGACTAACTCCACTTATAGGTTGTTTGGGGTGGATCAGATACATAACACTTATTTCTTTAATTCATACACATATTCAACTTATTTCCATTGTGTTAAAGTGAAACATTAATTTATGCACAACTTGAAGTGATTCTTACTTTTTCCCATTTACTGATTCATCAAGTTCATCTTTCCTACTACAGTGTATAGTAAATATTACTTCTTCCTTAACTCATCCACAATTTCCAGTACTTCATCACTCAAACTAGTATTACATTGTGACATTCCATCTCTTCAGAGACTAGAATCATACTCTTACTCTCATCTTCCTCCTACTGATTCTGTTAAAGTGAATTGGCCAATTTGTCCTTTTTCTCCATTTATTCAGCACTACATGATTCATCACTACACCACAGTAACCACATGTTGCTCTCCATATGTTTCATCTTGTTATAAGACAAAAAACTGTGAGATTATCCATTTTTTTTCTTGTGTTCAGTATTCCATTCCTACATTGAAAGCAGATGTATGCAGTGAAGAATTTTCCTGAAGTGGTTGTCACTTACAAAGATTTTTTTTTTTTTTTGCAGGTTCAGGGTGTTTTAAAGGATGTAATGTCAGACTTGCAACAAACCAATTTAGAGAAAACTCTTCTGGCATGGTGCAGACAGACTACCAAAGTATGTACAAGCGTCTTGTACTTTGCTTTCTAATGCATATGTATTATTTTTTCCTGCTCTCTTGAAAGCTAATGTCTCATTCGAGGCAGTCTGATGAAACATGTTCTGTTTGTTGCATTTTAAACATTAATATACTTCATTTTGATTTTGTTATTGGATAATGGTAGTGTTATTTATATTGCTCACTTGTAATGTTTTTAATGAATGCATATTATTTCATTGTGAAGTAAAATCATACACTCTCAGTCATATAACAGAGGTTGATTAAGAAGCTAGAGCTGCAGATAGGAATAAAGGGTAGACATCTTCACTGGATAGATTACCTTAGTGGAAGGGACCTAAAGGATGCAGAGAAACATTCATGAAAATGATTGTGGTCACCACTGGGGTGCTGCAGGGCTGTGTCCCACTGTTGTCTTTTTTTTACGTAAATGATTTGCCTGGGGGACTGGACTCGTGCCTGATCGTGTTTGTGAATGATGCCAAGGTCATGATAGAAGTAAAGAATGATAATGATTGGACCAGCTTATAGTGGGATCTAGACTCCAAAGTTCACTTGATAAATGGTTAATGAAAGTGCAAGGGAATGAGGATGGCACACAGTGAAAAAAGGACCCTGTGTGATATTACCCAGTGGGAAATATAGTACAGGAATCTGTATGCTGATGTGTATTAGATTTGCCCTCTGCTACCGTACATGGAATGACTTTAATCATATGTCTGAATGAGATTAGCCTTCTAGATAAGAGGTATTATCAGATTCCAGAGATATCCATGGATGGTACATTTAAAGAGTACATAATGGGGAAAATTACTGTGGGAAAGAAGTGTTTAGTAGTACTGTTTGTTTATGGGTGATAAAGGAAACAGGTAAAGAGGTCATAGGAAGAGGGAAAGGTATGAGAAGGAAGAGATTCCACCCCATCACTGTTGTGTGGAAAGAAGTAGGTCTTCACCCAGATACTCTCAGAATCAGCAGCCAGTTGCTTGCCATTGATGCAGACCTGAGTGGCTGGAACACAGAAAAAGCTCACTAGAACATTGGCTGAAATTATATTTGTAGAACATCCCTTTCAAAATCCAGTGTGTCACTCTATTTTCCTTTACTCAGAGCATCCTTTCTCTACATACAGTACATCATCAGAACTGCTCAATACTCTATTTGGCTCTTCATCTGATTGAGTTGACAACACAACTAGAGACAGTGACTTTGGCATCTCCCATTCTTTTTCTCCATGACAATCTATTCCTCCAAACAAATTCAACTAACAATGCTTTTGTACCACATTTGAATGTCACCATCCATACAAACCTTAAGTAATAATGGTGACATCGAACACCTGTGACACACCCTCATTTATTTCATACTGCTCCTTCATACCACTCCTTAGTCCCACACATGCAGTATTTCCATTATTAAAGGTCCTTACAGCATTCAGAAGTCTTCTATACAAACCATTTCTGAATCCATAAATGGTGTTTAAACCTCTTCTTTTATCAAGATTTTTTTTTTATTGCAAAAATCTGGTCTGCGCACCCTATTCCCTTTCTGAACCCAGTGTGTCTTTAACTGGCGAGAGGTTCACTAATCCTAGTGAAACGGTTGTACAATCGTTTTTATACTATTTTCCTCACAAGTTATGTTAAGGAGACATAATCTGTATTCTTAGACTTACAGTGAAGTTAAACCTTAGAAAAAGCAAATCCATGAAGATTGGAAAGGGTAATATTAGATTTGCCATACTATGAATAGGTACCATATTCAAGAAAACAAGCTTTTTTGCTGGTCAGAGAACTAATGATAAACTCACCTAGCTCTCAGGCTTGAAAAAGAAGAAAGTAATTTTTATTTCTATTTGATCATAACAAGCTGAGATTACTCAGTAATGTCTTAACTACCCCAGTGATTTGTAGTTTTTGGCAGTTGCTAGGCAATGGTGTGAGGTTTAGGTGCTACCTTCAGTTGGTAGGATTGGGTAACAAGGTAAGCTTGAGAATGGATGGCCACTTTTTTTTTTGTACAGTACACTGGTTATTAGGTATTTGTAGTAGTCTAGTACAATTTATGGGGAAATTAGAACCGTCATCTCACCCTGACTAAGTTCAGATAACAATTTTTCATGTGCAAACTGTTTTTCTTCCAACAGGGATACCATGGAGTTGATGTTCGAAACTTCACAACGTCATGGACTGATGGCCTTGCCTTTAATGCTCTTATTCATAGTCACCGACCTCAACTATTTGATTGGACAGTCTTAGCTAGAAAGCACCCATATGCTCGTTTAGAGAATGCCTTTAGGCTTGCTAATGAGCACTTAAATATTGAAAGACTTTTAGATCCTGAAGGTAAGTGATAATAGATGTACTGTGAAGCTGTTTGTTTCCCACATGCTCTTAATTCATACCTCATTTGTAATTTGTTTTTGTTGAATACCTTATTTTCTCTCACAGATGCCTGTCAAAAGAGAGTAACTAAACTTAACATAATGATCATCAGAAGATTAAACCATCAAGCCACCTTGGCAGATGTCTAAAAACACACAGACAGCAGTTTTTTACATTTTCTATTAGATGTGAACTGTAATATGTTATTTCACTTCATAAAAGTTCTCAAGGTAATTTGGTTATTATCTTTCTTGGTTATTTTCTTTTCGGGATGTTAAAGTTAATTGAATTTTTATAGGATGAAAGCATTGTAATTCACTGTTGCAGTAGATGGGTATGCTGCTTACTTTTCATGTAATCATAAATTTCTCTACTGAACTAGGGGACGCATGTAGGAATAGGATGATGAAAGTGAATGCGTGTAAAAATAATTTTACCTGTGTTCAGGATTTATCACCTGTCTGTATGTTTCATGTTTCATATCCCCTGAAGTGATGTCAGTATTATGATTGATAACCCTCATTCTAACTGTACATCCCATGGGAGTTATACTTTTCACCCTAAAGTGACCTGTTTACCAGGGTTATTTCGCAGATCTTGTTTCAGGTGATGTTCTGAACGACTGAGCATTGTTTCCTCCTAAAAACAAATGAACAAGTATGAAGGAACTATTTGATTATTTGTCGGGATTAGGATTTATTGATAGAATTTGTTGGAAAATCTTGTTGGTTGGTTGTTTGGACATGACCCATATTGTTTCTTTGTTGTGTATTTGATTTTTAAATTTTTCTTTAAAATTTTTAATTCTTTAAAGTTTTTGTTTAACTATGATAGATTATGTAGTTACTTTTCCTGTTATTTTTTGGTTAAAGAATTACTACCCTTGATCCCTTGAAGAAACAGTACTGAATATACTTTTGTTTAATCTTGATAATTACTTTCTGTTGCAGATGTGAATTCCCAAGTGCCAGACAAAAAGTCAATCATGATGTATGTGATGTGCCTCTTCCAGGCTCTTCCCCATGAATCTTTCACAATGGAGAGTTTAGATGTTTCTGTACAGTCAGATTCTTCATTTTCTATAGAGGTGAGTTACCTCTTGCACCAGACCTTATTCTAACCACTTATTTCTGTATTCCTTTATATTTTGTTTTGAATCAGTGCCCAGCTATTTACAACATATAATTATATATAGCTATATGTATGATGTGAATGGACTACTGAAGATTTCCATATCCATGAACTTGAATGTGAATCTAATGAGTGCTGTGTGGGGGGCCTTTCCCCATGATAGCCAGGACATGTAATACTCAGAAAGCCATGCACCATGTGATTGTTGTATAGGCATTGGCAACTCAGGAGTAGGCTATTGTGATGTCTTTTTCTTTCCCAACATCATTAAGATTTGGAACTCATTCCCAGTTGAACCCAAGATTGACAACTGCAGTGTCTGTAAAAAACCTTGTCCACTTCCCCATACATTTTCAAAGATGATGTCACACTTGCATGTTATTACTTTGTCATCTCTCTTTTGGCCATGATTACCACCTGCAGATGTCTGGGTAAGAAACTGGCAAGGTTCCCGACATACTCTGTGTTGTTGTTTTGGTTCCATAGTCTTGATCTCATGAATGAGGTGAAATACTGAGGAGGTTTTGCAGGAAACTGCTGCCTGATTGTGCATTCTGAGTACTCAGTGTGCTTAGAAATCTCTTGTGTCTCTACATTTTCTTGCTTCCAGGAGGGAATTCAGGGTTTAATTTCTTAAGATCCAACCATCTTGGAGAACAGATGGAAGATATATAGTGTTTGCTAGAGAAATTCCCAGAATGAAGTGGCAACCTGGAAGAGTATGAAAGAACATCATTCCCTTGAGATAGCCTGAGGTGCTGTGATGCAGTTTGCTGATTCTCATACCATCAGAAACACTAGTCTCACCAACTAAATGTATAGTGATTTCACAATTAGAGAATCATATGCTTTTATCCACAATAAACCTTAGCTATACATTACCTTTGAAAATATATGGAGGCGGACAAGGCTTACTGTGGACACTTTATGTTATGTGCTTTATAATGAAGAGATTGATATTCGTCAAGGAAGATATACAGTGAATGCTGCTTGCTAGTCCTGCCTTTCTGGCTTTAGATAGGTAGTTGTCTTCCCTTGTCTTTTTTAGCACCTGTATCCTGCCTGTTTTAAAATGTATTGTGTCCACTATCTCTACATCTTTTGGATTACTCCCTCCCTTATTTTTTCTTTCTCTTTAGCTCATTGTATGTTTTATTTAAGGCTTAGCATCCATGAGGATTTCTGTGTGTTACCCAAGCTTTTACAATAGATAAGTGTCATCATGTTACGAATAAGGAAAGGGTAATGATGATATAGTCCTGATGTTTCTTGTAATGCAAGTAATAGTTAAAGTTTAAAACAAATGTTATTACTTGATATAATAACTTTCTTGAGTGATGAAATTATTATTTGCAGGGTAGTAGTGAGGATACTCTTAGGCCTGCTACTAAGGGTCGACCCCTATCAACTGCAAGTATTGGTTTGAGTGAATATCAACGTACTTTGGAAGAAGTTTTGACTTGGTTATTAGGAGCTGAGGACAGACTAGCAGCTATGCCCCCAATTGCTGATACTACAGATGAAGTGAAGGATCAGTTTCATGAATTAGAGGTGGGAGGATGTATGGTCTTCATAGGTTCTCTTTTTGTTTAAGAATGATAGTAAGCTATCTTTTCTTAGGTGCACATTAATATTTTTACGTATACCTATGATAGTACTATTTTTTTAATACATGATCTCAGTTTCCTGCATCAGCAAGGTAGCAACAGGAAACAGATGAAGAATGGCCCATCCACTCATATACAGATATATATATATCCATATGAGTAGAAAAAGTCTTGTACAGGTCACTTTGGTGTTATGTACAAGATGACATGCCAGTTATTGATATATTTATGTATTTTTAGGAAGTTAAGTACACAGTAGACCTACTCATGAATATCATATGTATTTGTGAAGCATTGGAAAAGGGAAGGTGAGAGTGAATAGAGCTTGGGGAGTGGATGAGGAATGGAAAGTATTTAGTGAAACATTGTTGATGTGCCGGGAAAGTGTGTTGCATGTGGAAAGTGGAAGGTGTGCAGGTGAGAAAGGGTAGTGGGTGGTTGAATGATAAAGTGAAGTTGCCAGTGAAAGTGATAAGATAGGTTTATGGTCATTACCTACAGGAAAGGAATGCAGTTGATTGAGAGATGTACAAGAGAAAGTGACAGGTCAAGACGAAGGTTCAGGGGCTGAAATGGGAGGCACATGAATGTTGCAATAAGTGAGTATCAGCAATTTGCAGAGAGCATAAGAAAATGTTTGGAGAGGAGTTTATATTGTGAGAAAAATGAGAACATTTTGGAGCATTGGTGATGGGGGCAACTTGGGAGGTGGTAACAGGCAATTAAGTAAAGAGATGGAGTGGGAACGTTCAGTGATTGTAGAATGTGTTTCATGACAGGATGGCGGATATAGGATGTCCAGGTAGGGAGGTATATAAAGTTGTTTGATGATGGGGTGGCGGATGTAGGGTTGGTGAGGTATGCGAAGTGAGAGAGTCATGTCTGCAATTGATCTGATGAAAAGATAAGAGGTGGTAAAACCCTTACATAAGATGAAATGTGGCAAGGCAGCTGGAGGGGATGGTATTGTAGTTGAATTTCTTAAGAAAGAGGTTGACTGTTGTTGGTTGGTTAGTAAGGATATTCATTGTATGTGTGGATCATGGTGAGGTGCTTGAGCTGAATGCACATATAATACCATTATATAAAGGCAAGGGGAGCAAAGGTGAATGTTCAAATTAAATAGGTACTGTAAAAGTTTGTCTAGTGTACCTGTTAAGTTGTATGAAAGATTGTTGAGGGGAGGTGGCATGCACAGAGTGTCAGACTTAGGGAAGCAATATAGTTTCAGGAATGGGAGTGGGGTGTGTGAACTAGGTGTGGCCTTAAAGAATGTGTGTGAAAGAGAAACAGGAGGATCTTTTTGTGGCATTTGTGGATCTGGATAGAGCATATGATAATTTTGATAGAGATACTTTGTGGAAGGTGTTGCAGATATTTGGTGTGGGAGGAAAGGTATTAGAAAAATAGAGGAGTTTTCATCAAGAGAGTAAGTCGTGTGTGAGTTGGCAAAGAGGAGGGAGAATGGTTCCAGGTGAAGTTAGGTCTGCATTATGGTATATGATGTCACCATGGGTGTTTAATTTGCTAATGGATGAGGTGTTGAAAGAGGGGAACACAAAGGTCTTGGAGATAGGAGTAGATGTGCAGTCTGCTGAGGGTGGGGAACCTTGGAGGGGAGTAGTTGTTCACTGATGACACAGTGCTTGTAGCAGATTCAAGTTGCAAGTTAGAAACTCCGGAAGTGGTGTCTGAGTTTGGGAGAATATATGAATGGAGAAAGTTGAGAGTATACATGAATAAAAACAAGGCCATTAGGGGTAGCAGTACAGAGACAGATTAGTGTGTTTGAATGGAAAGATTAGCATAAGGTGAAGTGGATATGGCAGCTTACGGAACCATGGAAGGTGATGTGAACCATAGAATGGATGGTGGTATGAAGATCATGGGAGCATTGAGGAATGTGTGGAAAGAGAGTTATCCATCAGGGAGGGTGAAGATGGATGTGTTTGAAGGTATAGTAGTCCCACCAGTGCTGTATATATGTGAGGTGGGCTGTAGATAAGAATGTGTGGAAGAGGGTGAATACAAAGGAATTGAAATATTTGAGGACAGTATATGTTGTGAGGGGTATTGATCAGATATGAAGTGACAGGGTAAGAAAGAATTGTGGGATTTAGGAAAGTATGGTTGAAAGAGCCGAAGAGTGCATATTGAAATGGTTTGGAAATGTAGAGATAATGAGTGAGGAGAGGATACGCACTATGTCAGAAGTGGAGAGGACAAGGAAAAGGGAGGGACTGAATTGGAGATGAAATGTTGAATGGAAAAAAGTTTTGAGTGCATAGGCCTTGAACATGCAGTAGGGTGAAGACATGCATGCTTTAGAATAGATTGGAGCAGTGTGGTATGCATGGGGTGATGTGCTGTCAATGGAGCGAGCCAGAACATGTGAAGCTGTTGGAGGAAACCATGGAAAGTTCTTTGGGGCCTGGTTTTGGACAAGGGACTGTGGATGTGAAGGAATGATGCCATTTATTTGTCTGTTCCTGATGCTACCTCACTGAGATGGGAAATAGGCAACAAGTACAAAAAAAAGTTGTATGTTATGATGAAGGCAGAGTATTTTGACGATAAAACAAGTTTCACTGTATACATATAGAAAGCACACTTTAATTTTTATTGTGTATATTGGTAGAGCTGCTGTCAGTAAATTTGGGGTTTCTCCTTTATTTTAAATCAGTCATGGAATTCTGTAACAATTGAATTGCAAAGATAAATTACGCGTGAAATGTGAATGTATTTGAATATATGTGATACACAGGGTCTCTTGATAGATTAACTTAATATGTGAATGGAAAAGTAAACTTTCTGATAATTGCAGAAGTTAATTTTTCAGTTTAACATACTGGGTATGGGCTGAGGATGTATGTGTATGATGTTGCTGAGGCTGTATTAATCTGATCCACCCATTAGATTGGAAATTGGATAATGGTAATTGATGAAAAAAAAAAGTAAAGATAGGATAACTATCTTAGATTGGGCATTCCTTCCCATAATTAGTTTAAGGTTTAAGGTTTTGGACCTCACCTTTGCAAAATGAATTAAAACAAGGCATATTTCTGTTACCCTTTATATACCATTTATAAATGGGAATGGAGTTATTGATGATAGATACATATGAGTCATCTAAACTAATTTTCAGGAATTGATGCTGGAGTTGACATCAAAGCAAGGTGGCATTGGCGATGTGCTAGGAGAGGGGTCACGGCTTATGAGAGATGGAGTGATGGAGGAGGAGGAAGAGGAAGAAGTTAGGGTGCAGATGAAGCTTCTCAACACTCGATGGGAAGAACTTAGAGTCAAAGCCATGGACCGCCAGTCAAGGTGATTAAAGCTCTCAAAGGTTTTGAAAGTATATATAGATATTTCTATAAATGATCAAATTTTTTCTTTATTGATAATCAGTATTTTTTTATTATAAGTCTTGCATGCAGATTAAGCTACAGAGAGAAATTAGAACTTTTAGAGTGTTTGTTTCCATTTGCAAGGGTTTTTGTTTCAAATGAATCTTCTGAATTCATTGAGATTACATTTCAGTCTGATGATTACAAATAAGCATGCAAAAGAATTTTTTATTATTAAAATCACTCTGATGTAATTGCAGTTCCATCGTACTTAATCACTAGTTGTAAACTGTAAGTTAAATAGGTATAAACATGAGCTGAAGTGAGTCACAGGGTTGAAGAAGGGGGAGCTAAAGTTTTAGGTTCATTAAAGAATGTGTGGAAAGAAAGATGAGTCTTTAAAGACAAGGCTAGGTATGTTTTAATGTATGTTAGTTTCAACAATGTCTTATGGATGGATGTCTTGGGCCTTCAATGGAAATAAAAGAAAAGAGGGATGATGGGCTGGGAATGATGCCTGAGAAGGGTATTTAGTAAGAGGTGGGTAGATTGCATAAGTATAGACCCTCTGAAGACCAAGTAAGGGGAATTTGAGTAGTTCAAATGATGGAAAGAATGAGTGAAGAGAGATTAGCAAATAGGATCTGTGTTTTAGAAGTGGAGCGAGCAAGGAAAGTGAGTTTGAAGTGGGGATGGTAGGATAGAATGAAGGAGACATTTGAGAGGAAGGGCCTAAACATTCAGGAAGGCAATAGGAAGGAGATAGATAGAATTAGATGGAGCATTATGGTATATGGGAGTGAAGTGCGTCCACTGGGGTAGAATCATCACATATGAAGTGATCAAGGAGAATTTTAGGGTAATCTGTGAGGCTTGCCTGTGGTTAGAAGTCTTTGGTTTTGGTACTGAATGTAAATGGGGCCACTGCTTTGATTGTTCATAACACTACCTGACCAGAGTGGGAGAGGCAGTTACATTAAGAAGAAAAGAAAATGAGATTGATTACTCCCTCTTTTGATACTTTGTGAACATTCCTTTTGGTATTCATATCGGAGTAGATGTGGAGTTTTAACTGAAGAGCACATGGCAGCATTGCATGTATGCCTGACTCACACATACCCCACACTGATGATTATGATCAGTTCATAATGTAGCCTGAGTTTTAAGGATAGTTTTGTATTCATAGTACAACATCTCTCTTTCCTTTAAGGCATGATCCTGTATCTTAATTATTTTCTATTGCTTCTGATGATGCATTGTACTTGTGTAGAAAGTGAGCAAGCTTATAATTTGCTCCCATAGGAATGCTTGAAATAACTATTAATATCTCTAAAAAAACTAAGATGTCTGTATAGAATGCCTGGGAAGATTTTGATAAGGGATGGCTTTAGTGAGCATGAAAGAGAAAGAATGCTGTTAATATCATATAATTCCCTTTTGTTGTTTCTTCATCTTTTTCACTTTTTTATCTGTGTATTGTTATCAGTTTGACTCCAAAATAAAAGTAAACATATATCATTTGTACTGCAGACTTCATGAAAAGTTGATGAGTCTTCAGCAAAAACAGCTAGAAAGCCTCAAAAAATGGCTGACTGACACCGAAGATCGCATTGCCAATATGAGCCAGGTATGAGAAAGTTTCTCTACTTATTTGTAGGATTCTGTTATTTTTTATCAGAAAAACATTTATAATATGTGCATGTCTTGTGGCAAGTAAAAGCAAGGTGGTATGTTTGAGAGAGGGTAGTATACACCTGTAAAAGACTTTTTACTGGGATCTTTCGCTAGGATAGTATAACAAAGTACTGAAAAACAAACAGATTACTTTAGGAGAGAATTGAAAGTAAGATCATGACCAGTACCCCATCTGGTATAGTAAGTTATATTCAGGGGTGCCATGTAACAGTTAGATGGCTACTTCAAGTGGTAACATGTGCAATGAAAGTAGTAAAAATGGATGATGGAAAATTGATAGAGTAAGATATAAGGCAGTCTAACATATTCTTTTATTTAAGAGAAAGATTTGTCATGTAAAACTAATACTGGGATGGTATTAACATATGTAGAGGCAGATTTGGAGAGGTCTGAAAGATTGAATGAACTCTTTGGGAACATTTACAGTGGAAGACTTAGTGAGTTGTCAAGAAATATGAAATAGAAAACAAAGTTGGAAAATATCTAATTATCCTTGATGGAATAGCATTTAGAGTTATCCTGAGAACTCCATCATTGAAGGAGGTTTACCATGAGTTGCTTGCTGCTTAGTGAGAGGGCATTTTTTTCAGTTTAGGTAGAAAAAGATAATAGTGTATGGTTGCTATAAAAAAAGTACTTTGCTCATTAAAGACATTTTCATCTTCAGGTTGGACCAACAACAGAAGCACTGAGAGAACAGATTTCAGCTCATCAGAGTCTACAGCAAGATTTAGAGAATGAACAGTCAAACATCAATTCCCTTTCCAACATGGTTGTTGTTGTGGATGAGTCCAATTCAGATAGCAGTAAGTTTTCCTGTGAGAGAGCCCATCTGAGATTGAGCATGGTGCTTGTTTTCCTATACCTTAAGACCAGCATTCATTCTTTTTGGCTCACCCTCTCTAGAAGTATGGAAACCATTCTGATCATTATTGTTTTATAGTTATAACCTAATACTTCAGGATTCTTTGAATTTCCTATCTGATCTATATGTTTATCTCTCTCTTTCTCTCTGTAAAATAAACAGTCGCTTCATCTCATACTTAAAAGTTACCAGCACATAACGTACAAGTCATTCTTTATAGAAGGTGAAAAGTGAACCAACATTTTGGCATAGGGTATGTGGCTTAAGTTGTGAGGTTAAACTAGGAGGGATGATGAGTCTGATTGCTTTAGACTCTGTCTAGTGAGTTTGTTGAACTAGAATCTGTATATCTGCCTATCTGTATATATCCCTGATGTGAGGCCTTTCGTTCCTCACCCTTAACAGGCCACTGGGAGGGGGCAACTCTAGCGCAGTGTTTCCAGGGTTTCCTACCAAGTGTCCCTATAGACTACTATTGCCTGTGTCTATCTTTTTTTGTACATATTTGCCATTTCCTGCATTAGCGACGTAGCACCAAGAAAGAGGACTGACCCTTAGAGGAAATAATTCTCACTTGGACCCATTCTCTGTTTCTTCTTTTGGAAAAGTAAAAACTGGAGGAGAGGATTTTCAGCCCCCTGTTCCCACCCTTTTTAGTTGCCTTTTACAACACACAGGGAATGCATGAGATGTATCTTTCACCCTTATCCCCAGGGATAGTGTCCACCGAATATTCTTGCCTAGTACTCCAACGTACTGGTTCTATGTAATGCTCCCACCCAATGAAACCACCTACTACATCTACCAAATGTTTCTCCCAAATGCTCCTGCCTAATGTTCCTACCTACAACTTCCATCAATTGCTCCTGTCATTTTGCCAGAAGGCAGGGCAAGCACTTAGCACTCTCTTTAGGAAAGTCTAGAGTTACAAAGAATGAGTTGTGTGAGTTTAGTGTTGTCAAGTGTTATGTGTGACAAGGGAAGATTGTATGTTTGTGGACAGAATGCCAGCAGTCCATGTGTGGGGGAGACAGAAAGAAAAGACAGCTACCTAGATTGACAATCACATGTGGTGGCTCATTAGGCAGCCGTCACTAACCCTCCCAGTATCCAGGCGGATAGTACATTCCTGGTCAGTGGCTAGAACCTCTCAAGGTGTGAGCAGTACTTCATACATGGAGAGAACAGTCATTTTTATAAACAGAGCATCTGTTCAAAAGGAGGACATTATCTTGAGATCATTTACTCTTGTACTAATGGATGTTTTTTTCTACTTGGTCTGTGAACCATTCTGCCTTGGCTTCTCAGATAAGTCCAAAGATGGGCCAAATAAGACTTTTAGTATGTTTATATAAGTTTCTGGGTGGGTTCTTCCTCTTTTTGTTCCTTTGCATTGCTTGTAGTTATAGTAGTTAGTAAGTAACCATGCAGAGAAACATGTGTTAAAGAAAAAACTATTATTTTTCCTCTCTGGGAATAGTTGCTTCAAGAAAATTTTTACTTTTGTCCACTGCTCTTTTGTATTTGCTTTTTTGACTGTCTTCCAAAGTGTGTTTGCTCACTAACATGTTAAGGGTGTTGATGATATTAAGAAAGATGGTAGTAGAGGATTTTGATGAACTTTTCGGTGCCATGTTGGTGTGGGAGTTTCATCAGTTTTTGGCTAACTTCATAGGTATCTTGTAGTGTAGATGTTCAGGACAGAAAATCCCTTCTTTAATGTCATTACAGGCTTTATATCCTGGGTGAACTAAATTTAAATGTTGGTATGCATCAGCCAGTATGTCAGTCTGTTGTATGATGATCTCATTTTTATTTTTTCTGCAGCATATTCAACTCTAGAAGACGAACTGAATGCCTTGGGTGAGAGATGGGCTCATATATGTCGATGGGCAGAGTCACGATGGACAACCTTACAGGTATTATAGACGTTCACCTTATCATTAATGCAGTCTTTACACACTTGATATGTTAAGGCTCTTTTATTCTCCATAGATCCTGAGATTTAGCTATGGTCTGTTAATTAAGCTTTAGTACTAAATTTGCGTAAAGTTACTGAGTTTGAGGAAGTGTTGAATTAATTTCATATGGACATTATAATATTATTAGTTGTGCTATACACTCAGTATGATAGGAAGTAATTTTATAGATGTAAATGGATAGGTAAATAGGTATCCATAAAAATTCAAAGCTTTCTCACCTACATACATAGCCCTATGAGCAATTCTGTTTGAATCTTGAGCTAGTGCTAACCTGGGATTGAACATCATTTGGTCAGCTCTTCATTTTCTTTTTAGTTCTGACTTGTTAAACATGGTTTGCATTTAATAGACAAGTAGCTTCCAGGACTTGGTCTCGCAGGGAAACAAGGCCTTGTTTTCCTCACATGACTAAGGCTTTGGAAGCAATTTGTAGATGTAGATCACCACTTAGTCTCTGGGAGTTGGTAAGTCTTTGACCTAACAGTCCACACCTCAGACATTGCAGCAGTGTGATAAACTGGGAACACAGTTCACCACAAGGGTAAAACTTTTGAGACTCTCATAGAGTGAAAAGCTTTTTAAAGAACATAACTCTAGGATGTCTTTAGCCGTGGTATCTTCACTTATCCGCTCTTTCTCAGATTGATTGTTATGTTGAACATGATTATAATCCTAATATGAACATTTGACTTAGATGCAGTTACTTCTTTCATCTGCAGACACTCTCAGTCCACTGGGAACATTTTGAACAAGAGATGGAGAAGTTGCGTAAGTGGATGGATGAGAAAGAGGCTTTACTTCGCCAGGTTGAGAGCAATCCTTCAACTGAACAAGAGCACATACTCAAACATGCCAGCATGCTGCAGGTTAGAAAATTACTAGCATTACTTAGTACTATTAGATTAAGCATAGCCTAGTTTGTAATAAGCCTTAAACAGTTTAGTATCATTAATTTGCAGGTCATGTTATACCTTGTGGAATAGGAGATATTTTAAGTATGATGACCTCACTGATTTAATTCGGGCTAAGTTCTTAGCAGTCTTAAGTTTTTGATGCTTTTTGCATGTGAATCATTGTGCAGTATACAATTTTATCAGTTGAAATGGTTTTTATTACACTGTACATGTAGATGTTACCCCCTTTTGGAAGTTGTTTGAACTAACGGAGCTAAATTTAGTATAATTCAAGAGGTGATTCATTCCCCATATAAGTTACTCAGTTAATGACTTATAATAAACTAAAGGCAGTGTTGTAAGATCTATAGAGTCTAAATAACAATCCATTAATCAAGAATTATTGCAGGTTCTACAAGCAGAGATGGAGGTGCAGCATCGCTGCTTTGACTACGTACAAGAAGAATGTAGCAAAATATTGAGTTACATTCCTCAAGAATCACCAGCCCATGAGAATCTCTCACTTGAGATTGAAACTTTACAGGATCGTATGGACTGTCTTGTTAGCATAATAGAGGCACAGACACAGAGGGTAAATAGTTCCAGTTACTTTTAAATATTTTAGAGGATTTGATGCAAACATGCTATTATTTTGCATTTCTTTGCCCTTAAGCAGTTGATGAGTGTATGTAAAGATATTATTACAGTCCTTAAAAAAGCACTTTATTTGATGATTAATGTATTTATGCCAGAAGAAAATTACAGTGATTTTGACAGGCAAGTTGCCTTACCAATAGTTTTTTGGTAACCCATAATTGATAGTATGGTGACTTCCAAACCATTGCAAGTGTATGACAGCTTAGAATTGACTCTCGTAAAGTACATGAGTAAAGTTTTATTGTTACTGAAATATGCCATTAGATGACAGAGCCTACTTCAGGTCATCCTGCATAGAAGTGGGGAGAATAAGCATCTTGATTACAAGAGACATCAAAGAGATCTCTTTAGTTCATGTTGAATAGGAGAAATACTTCTTAACTTTTGTTTTGAGAGAATCAAGCGAAATAGCAAACATAGGAATTGTCCAGCTCTGTGTTTCATGACAGTTGACTGCTGAAATTTTTTATGCAGCTGTGTGAGTAGGTGTATGATGCAGTCTACCGCTAATGATGAATAGGGTATATTTATTGAAGCTTCATTTTTAGAGTTTGATATCAGATAGGGTACATTTTATGGATGAACAGTCAAGTTTTCATAAGACCTACAGTTCTGTGGGCCAAGTGGGCATTATCTGTATTCATTACTAAAGTTTCTTTTAGTTCTATTCTGGGCTTCTTGTTTAATAGCACAGCACATGTTCACTGTACTAGATTTACAAGTTTTATGCAGTGTTGCTCTCTAGTTGTTGAAATTTTACATTAGAAATATGTATGATACTCTTCAAATAAAAGGTGCTGTGCCATTATTCAGGAAGTCACCTGATGCATCTTTATCCCTGTTTCTGGCCTATCACGAAACTAATGTAGGGGTCACTAATATGAAAATATGCATCTTGAGGGAGTTCCAGAAGGAAACAGGCATCAAAGATGTAGATAGATGGATTGACAGCATCTTCTATGAATAGGAATTTACCAGATCCTCCCTATATCATAGTTTCCTATCTTTCACCAAACTTACATATGGATCACTAGTATGGATATTACTGCTTTGGATTTAGATGAAAATGAAGTAGACATTGAGAGATGCTTATGCACCTAGTATTGTGAGGTGCAAAGAATGGGATGCTTTTTAGAACGGACTTAGTAAGTTCTTTGGCAGTTTTGTCACAAGGGGATGAATCCTGGTGCTGGGAAATCTGATTGCAAGAGTTGATGTTGTGGCAATTGAAACTATGATTTAGGGCATGTGGTATCTGTTTTAGATTAGAATAACTTATAGAGCTGTGTGCTTAAAAGTGATTAGTGAGTGGGAATATTTGGTTTAAGAAATTGTGCATACTTTAGTATTTGTAGATGAGTGGGATAATTGGGATATGTTGCTAATTGACAGGCATGTAGAGGAGACATTATTAGTTGTAAATGTGCTGAGAGGAGCTGCAGGTGGGTTGTCTGATCATTCCTTGGTTTAGGCAAAAGCAGTAGATTGCATTAGAGGAACTGACATTTGTGTAAAAGAATTTAATGTGAGTGGGCTTGAAAAAGAGGCCTGTATGCAGAGATTTCAAGAAAGATTAAGTGAAGAGTGGCTTAGGGTGAGAGAGTATAATACAAGGTGAGTGGGAGGGAGCAGTTCTTACATGTGCATGTGAAGTGTACAGCTTGTGGAAGGTGGAATTTGACTTACAAGAAGTGTTGGGTTGAGGAAGCTCGATTGTTAATGGAAGAGAGGAGAGGAATTTGGATGATGTCTGCACTCGTCTCAACCATTGTGAGTATCAATGATAATCGATTAGAATGTATATTAACCTCCATAGTTTATAGGGTATCTGCTTTTTGTTACCAAGATGAATCATAAGGCGTATGTTTATGTTCTTACTGTTTTATTTTAGGACAGTTTGCAAAATTTTAGATTGCTTATCTTTATTGATTTCAGTTGGTTCAGCAAGTGTATTCCAAAATATAATGTTGCTGTGAATATAGAATACACTTTTTTTGTCTCTTTTAGATGGCAGCAAGTGGTATTGACATAAGCAAAGTAATGGTCCCTGTTGATGGCTCAAATGATGTTGTGAGCTCAAGCACCACTACAATATCTCATGAAGGAACTACTGTCGTCACCAAAATCATCACAACCAAAGTCACAGAGACGGTGAGCTGAACGTTTGTACACTCATGTTGGACTGGCTGTCAGAATTGAGACCTGGTATCATTAACAGAGATTGACATTACTTGTTGATTGATTTCAGGACTGTTTGTAATGTACCATTCAATCTCTTAGGTTTACTTGGTGAAGCACAGAAAATCTCTATAAGATTCTATAGTCACTGCATATCTGCAATGAGCCATACATACACTGAAAATCCTAAGTAATCAATTGGTCTGTGACTGAGTGCCATGGATGCAAATTGGAAGGGGTTTCAGTTGCTTGATGCCAGACTATTTGTGTGGAATGACTAGAATGCAGCTAGTGATTATGTTATTGTTTTTAAGATGTTTTGGATTGCCCTTCACACAGTATAGTAACATTTTTTTGCATGCATTGTGACTCTGACATGTGAAGTTCTCCTTTTACTACTCTATGAAATGAGCACAAAAATTGTTAAGATATGGATGGGGTCAGTCACTCATGCTATAGGCAGTGGAAGGAGCATTTTGTGTTATGGCTAGAAAGATACCATCATGGAACAAAGTGTGACTGTATGAATTTAACTTTAACCATGCTGCCTTATGCTTTAGATAACAGTGAAGCAAAAATTTACTGTAATGATTTTTCTAGCAGGTGAAAGGTAGCGTGGTAAAGCGCCAGAAGTTGGAAGGTGGCAGCCAAGAGGACTTCTTCATGGCACTGCATCAGTTAGGTGGATGGATGGATTCAATGGAAACTCAAGTCAAGCCTAAGGCAATGGAAGAGCTTTCCTTGGAGCAGTTAATTCAACTTTGTCAACAGCTTGAAAATGAAGTAGGTGATTTAATGTTCAATGTATTATTAATTGTTGTAGTTACAGAAAGTTGCTATTTTGTTTTCTTAAAGTTTTCCTGGTTTTTGGTATCAAAGTCTTTGTTTCTGCTGTTTCATGATAAATGTTGATATCTTAGAATATGTAATTTATTCAAAATGAACCTCCAAAAAGGCTATGGATATCCATATTTAAGTCAATGTATGCATTGATTTGTCTTGGTTTTATCTACTAATGATCCCCATACAAAATATGGCTTGCACTTGCTACTTCCAGGGATACTGTCAGGAATATTAAACACAGTACACTTCTCAGAAAACTTGCTGATCATTGCTTATATTTTGGGCTTGGATTGATACTTCCAGCAGTACTACATATGATGATCTTAAGTAGACAGTTTGCATCAGTTATTACAGAGCAGCATCAGAAAACAGTAAAATATTGTTTATTTAACTCTTGGTAGTGCAAGGAAATAGATGAAAGAATGGCCCAACCTACCCACATACACATGTATATACATAAACGCCCACACATGCACATATACGTACCTATACATTTTAACGTATACATACATATACATACACAGACATACATATAGACACATATAGACGCTCACACTCGCTGCCTTCATCCATTCCCGCTTCCACCCTGCCACACATGAAATACTTAGTCGTTGACTCCTGCATTAGCGAGGTAGCACAAGGAAACAGATGAAAGAATGGCCCAGCCCACCCACATACGCATACACATGTATGTATAAGCAGTCTGCAGAATGCTCTTACCAGCTGTTAAGAACAGTATGGAAGAACATTCATAAAGGGTAATGTTATATATGTTATTCTTCTATCTATCTATCTATCCATCTATCTATCTATCTATCTATCTATCTATCTATCTATCTATCTATCTATCTATCTATCTGCCTCTCTATCTCTATCTCTGATGCCCATTCCCTTTGGGAACTCTCATCAAGGGGGTGTCCCTGGCAAAAGTGTCTCCACTTATCCTTGCCCTTTCATGGTTCCCTCGCATACACCATTCCACTCGTTCCTACACCATTTCCCACACTCCAGGACTCTTCCACTCTGTTTCCATATGTCTCACACCAACCCCTTTAATTGTACCATCATTCATTCTCCATGCAAACTCCCTGTCTTGCATTTTTTCCACATGCCCAAACCTTCAAAGTATTATGTTTCACTCACTCTGCCACTCCAGAATTCATTCCCTTTACATTCTCCACCATACCACATCTCTCGTATATCCCTTCATTTCTTTCTTTATTCCATGCTCCTCTCAAATAGCTCATTTCCACAGCCTGGTTCTTGACCTCTTTGACTCATTCCATGTATGTGTTTCTGCTGCAAAGGTCAAAGTCGGGAGGACTATATAGTCCCTTTGCCTTTCACCTTTGCATACTTACCTCTCTACCCTTTAGTATTCTGTTAAGGGACCCAATGCCTCTTCTGCTGGGTACTGCTCTCTGTCTTATGTCTCCTTCCATGTTATTCTTGTTAATCTTTACTGTAATAAATATGTGGATGCAATAAAACCTTGAATCTTGTGTCAATTTCTTTTTTTTTTAATAGTTTCAATGGCCATGCTCTCTTAGTTATTATATATTTAGTTGGCATTTCTGGTGTCTTAAATTTTCTAGGAAATTTATTTATGTTGACTTAAATGTTCAAAGTAAGGATGAGTGTAGATGGAAAATTAAGTACACACTTTATTGGAAAATAGGACTTATTCAAGTGGTTGTAAGAGATACCAAATATGAGGATTAGTGAATGAAGTAAGAAGTCATTTAGTGTTGTCTGTAATTGGATTATGATGAATCAGATATATTACTGTTTGACCAGTAAGTACAGGGCATTCCACTCCAGATACGAAAACCACTTACAAATTGCTTTTAATACCTCTTTCAAAAGACAAAGATAATACATATGCTATATGCAGAAAATGCATTTGTTGCTTTCTTTTTTAGATGGAAGCACAGAAAGAGGAGTATTACAAAGTGGTTAGTCTTGGACAGTCAGCAATTTCTGAGACATCGACCATTGGAGAGTCATCCAAAGAAAGTGAACAGCAAGTAGCACAAGTGGTTAGTCGCTGGGAAGCTCTGATGGAAATGCTTGTTGAAATAAGGTAATGTTTTGAAGATGCTTTTCTCCTGACCAAGATTATTTTCAAGTTTTTTACTTCATCTTCAATTCTCTAACTGCCAGAATAAAGTTGTAATTTAAGCAGCATAACAGTATGAAATAAAAACTTAACTACTAACAAGCATTGAGAAGTCTGTGTATCTGTTACTTCTAACTATGAACAAGCATTGAGAAGTCTCTGTATCAATTACTTCTATTCTCTTTTACTTTGGGTAGATCAAGATCCAAAGTCTTTTTGCTCAGTCATGCTTACACTATACTACTGTCCAATGTGCTAAAGTAAATAATGGCTTCCACAGTATTGTACTTCTGTTATTCTCTTTGCATTTAAATGAGACTAACATTTTATAGACACATCCATCCTCACACACAAGCACTTTACCTGCATGTTCCTATGGCATCCTGATTGTAAATACCTTTGTACTCCAACTGTTTGGTTACAGTAGCTATCCATTGCACTTCATCCATATTACTATAGATCTGAAGTAGAATTACTGGTTATTTTTTCTATATCTCATTGCTTAGACAGAATTTTCAAGTATTTGTTTTAACAGGCATAGTAATATCTGAAAATTAAAATGTGATACAAAACACTGGACTCCACAGAAAATTATACAGGTAAGTTTGATTCATCACCCATAGATTATCATTTTGGTCAGTAGGCTTCATTTACATAATGTTAAGGTTTGATGGACTTCTTTGATACACTTGTTGATATTCTTAGATGGTGGTTAGACTGTCTTCATAGTTCGTATTTTGTTTGGTTTAGATTTATAGAAAGTTTTGGATGCCTCAGATTAAAGTCTTGAAGTATTTGTCTTTAGTTTTTTTATGATTTGGTCTGTTTTGTTGTTTGTGTTGCACAGTATATTAGGAAGACATATGGTATTTTTTGTTATAACTATGAAACAAAAATGAAAATTTGATATATAACCTTTCACTGATTTACATCTGAAAGGTGTCACAAATTATAATTCCCTTGTAGAGCTCAGCCTTTTTTAGTATGATTATTAGAAAGCTTAGTTTCAAGCCTGAGAAGTTCTGTGCTTTAACTCTTAAGGCAGTGTGGTCCTTTTAGGGTATAAAAGGCATTCCTTTCTAGGTTTTTGTCTTCTGGCAAATATACTGGTGAGGTGTGTATCTTATTTAAAGGTATATTGTAGCAGACAGTCTAATATATTTTTCTTCCATGAAAATCTCAGTTTTTATAGTGTTATATTTTTTCTGTTTAGGATAATCTTAGTATTTGTTCTTAGTTTGGGAAACAAGCAAAAAATTACTTTTTCTTAGAAAGGTCAGTGGTAAGTAAGGTTCAAGATCACACCTCATTTAATGAGTATTTTCTTAAAACCTAAGTGTATCCCCTTAAGCAGGAAATATTCAGCATATCCTCTGTGTAAGTATACATCTTTTTCTGATTGTTAATTCTGATGTTAATGCACTAGTATTGAAAACTGGCAGGTCCATATGTTGGTTTTTGAATGTTCATGACTTTGCTTTTGCAAAATGTGAGTTTGATAACTAGAAATGCTTTGTATCAATATAATGTTTTTGCTTTTGATGAGTTAACAATTTTTGATTCATTTTCGTGCTTTTCTTTTATACTTGTTTGCCATTTCTTGTTTTAGTGAGGTTGTGCTAGGAGCAGATGAAGAAAATTGTTTCAAATGATGTAGATATAGGACAACTAGAGGATATAACATGAAATTAAGCAAGAAACTTGTTAAAGAAGATGTAAAGAAGTACTTATATAATATAAGAGTGATGGATGAGGAGACACTGGTTGAACAAAGGGTACACATTACCTTCCACTCATCCTTTGGTTTGCTTGTTCTTAGCAAGCTCATGTAGTATCTCGTTAGAGAGAGTGAATTGAATTTGATGTCTGCTAATGATGGGGTATGGCTGAAGGGAAAGTATACTTTTTCACAGTAGGTAGAATGGTTATTTTTTTTAATACTTGATTGCTCTTTCAGCCTTAGCAAGGGTGTGTCAAGAATAAATGAACACTGACTTCATTTGCACACACCATCTCTTTAACTGTCATATTTATTGTACTGGAACCAGAGCCTTCTTGCTCTCTAAGTGGGAATAGTGCAGTAAGAAGACTACTTGTGTATCTCCTGCATATTAGATGGCAAACAGAACTGAGAGTGCATGACTGGAATATCTTCCCTTTTGAATTGTCTTTTTCCAGGAATAGAAATAGCTAATTATTGATGGAATTTTTAGGTTCAGTGTACAATTGTTTTTTAGGCTTGCTGAATTAATTGTAGTCTGGAGTTATATCTTGTTAAGATATTAGAGCTGTCATATCTTCAGCTTGTTCTTTTTAACTTGAGAAGAGTTTTTTAGCTAAAATTTATTCCTGAAGTCTGTGGATATTCAATATACTATTTTATATATAAAAGCAGAATAACCTATGCTTTATATGTTGCGGTTACTGTACATTTACACTTTTTATCTACACTAGCTCATCTCTTTCACATGTCTAGTTGCACTGAAGATAATGAAATTTTTCTCATTTATGAATATTATTAATTAAAGACTTTAGTATCAAGAGTTTTCTGTACTTGTTTTATTTTTTATTCAGAACTCGTATCTCATACATGACTCAGAAGAAGAAGGTGACAACAGAATTAAGTGATCTTGAGGTTCACTATCAGGGCTTTCTCAGATGGTTTGAGGATGTTCGTGCTGTGAGTGAGAATGAGCCAAACGCAGTCACTCTTCAGGTGGAACAGTGTAAGGTTGGTATTATTGTGAGGTTAAGTTTGTAGTCAGTCATGCTTTAGGTAAGGCACTCTCAGTCTGGCTAGGTTTAATAGGTTGAGACAAATGTGTGCTAATAATCTATTGACTGATGCCCAGTATAATGTCTTTATTAATCTAGACATGTAATTTCACTTTATACAACACTGCCCTTTATATTTAGAGGCAGATAAGTTATACCTTAAACACATGTTGGAGAATTCTGCTCAGCTATTTTGGCTTTTATGCTACTGAAGAAATACCCATGTTTGATTTTCAGAATATTGATATGGAAAAGCAATATTTTTAGGGTGAAGATGGGTATATTTGAATATATGATCGTCTCTACACTGGATTATGGATATGTCTTGGGTCATGAATACAGAAGAAAGGTAGAGGGTGGATGGGTTGGAAATTAAATGCCTGAGGATGATTTATTGTGTGATGTATAATGTAAGGTGGGTTTAATCTTGTAGGGAATGACAGGGTAAGAGAGAGAGAGAGATGCAGAACAAAGTGCAGTTAGATTGAGAGATCTGATCAGGGTGTACTGCAATGATTTGGATGTATAGAGAGGATGAGAACAGAAAGACTGACTCACAGAATCAATACATTAGAAGTAGAAGTGTGAAACAAGAATGAGACAAAAAAGATGGAATTAAGGAGATTTTGGGTTATAAAGGCCTGAACACTTGGGAGAGAGAAACATGCATGGAATAAAATGAATTGGATGCATATGGTATGTAAAGGATAACATGTTATTAGTAGGGTTAACCAGGGAATATGGAGCACTCAAGGTAAACATCAAATAAGCAGATCACCAGATAGTGGGACACTGCATAGTACTGACCAGGTGTATACTGTATACCAGACTGCAAGAGAGTGGATGTGTGGAAATGATACATTTGTTCATTAGTTCCTGATGCTATCATGCTGGGGTGGAAGAAACAGTTAAGAGAAGTAAAGATGGGAAATTTAAGCATTAGGAAATTGAAAATAGCATTTACTGCAATGTTGTGGTAAGTTTGAGAATGTCTGAGATCATTTAGAATTGCAGTGTAGATAATGTCAAAAATAAGTAAACACTAGGCAAACTGAAGTTTCATGAGGAATTTTCTTATTGTTTAGGTGATTGAATTATATTTAAGTATTTCAGAGAATCATTGTTTAGGTGATTGAACTGTATTTAAGTATTTCAGGTAAATCAGTTTCTAGTTTGCTAAACATAATCAAGATTACACATATTTGGATGTTTTATACTCTAGAATGCAGAATTTGTTTGTGTAATTATTGCTCATGATATTTATCATATTATGATCATTTGTGGTGTTACTTGCTTCAGACTAAAACTGCTGCAATGAAGAGTCATGATGAACAGATTACATCATTGAAAGTTTCTGCTGAAGCATTGGATACAAAATGGACACAAGAAACTCAGTCTGTATTGCAACAGATAGAAACCTTCCAGTCCAAGTGGGAAATTCTTATGCAAAGGTAAGAAACAAGGGAGAAGGAAATTGAAAGAGAGAATTTGATAATTGAAGATGCCATGAGATTGGAAATAGGACTACAAGGTGAAATTAGCAAAAGAGGATAGCCCATTATTTGAAAAAGATGATATGAGGTAGCCTTTCTTTTAATCACATATCACAGTGACTGGCTGATTATGGGATTCTGCCTAGATGAGGTTACACTATGAGTGAAAAGTCACCTTTGGTGAGACTGTATCTTGGAGAGAACAGCTTATGGAAAATGTTTCTATAGTAACTCCAGGACCCTGGCACCTGGAAAAAGGGTTCTATAGTGGCTCCAGGACTCTGGCCAAAATGCATCTTAAGGTGAAGTAAGGAGGGAAAGATGAACTGAATGGGAAATAACTAAATGAATAGCATGAAGAAGCTGTATAGTGAGACTAAGGAAGATTTGAATGAATGCATGTTTGAGAAAAAAATTGAGCTGATTTTGAATGCATATTTCTTTAAACAGATATATGTTGATTATTGTTAGTACAAATAAGCAGATCACTACCTCGCTAACGCGGGAGACAGCAACAAAGCAAAATAAATAAAATAAATGTTGTTAGTACAAACTATTGAAAGTATTAAGCGATACAAAAATGCTGTTTACATTTTTACAGACTTCTGGAATGGAATGACACACTGCAAGTGAAATTAGCCCAACTTTCACCATCTTCACTTGCTGTTCCCCCTTCACCTCCCCCTGAGTCTCTTTTAAAGGCCATGGAGGCATCTAGAAGGTGGCTAGAGAGTTTGGAAACTGCACTAGCATCTGAATATTCAGTCAGTACACTCCCACAAATGCAGGACCACCTTACTAAATTTAAGGTAAGTTGTTCTCCCCTGTTTTAGTTAGTTGAGCTGGGAAGACAACTGCCTTTGCATCTCCAAGGTGCAGTACTGTGAAAATTCCATTTTGAATTATTTTGACTTCAAACATTGACATAAAATGTACACCTTTATGCACACAAGAAGGAAAAATGGAAGAACTATGACAGTTGTTGATGAAAGCTCTTGGCATTTTTTATCATTGTTTTGATCTTCATACTCTCAGACTGCCGTTTCTGCCAAAATAATGCTAAATTGTAATTCTGTATATCATGTATCTTTCACATTAGCTGTCTTTTGAGTGCTGGAATTTGATGTATCATTATTTTGATAATCTGTTTCTTTATTCACAGGTATATAATTTTACATTTGGTGAACAGAATAGATTGTTTTATCATTCCAGTATCATTTTCTGTGTGCTGAGAGTGACGAGAGTAGATTTTATATATTTTATAAAATTCATATTTTTTATTTCTGTCTCAAGGATCTATCCGAGAAAGTGGAGATGGAGAAAGGAAATATGGCTCACATTAATGAAACTTGTAATAAGCTTTCCCAGGATGGTCATGTAAACTTAATGGAAGATATAACAAAACTGAATAAGCAATGGGAGACTACTACTCAAGCTCTTCAGTCACGCATCAGAAACATAGAGAAAGGTAAGTTGTTTAAGGACATATACAGGAGGCAAATTCATTTTGATTTCCCTTCTGTTAATGAAATAATATACTTAGTGATGCAGTGCAGTTAAAAGAATGGAACTTGTTTTTGCAAGGCAAGTGGCCATAACAGTGAGTACAAGGGAGTTTTGCACACTGCATACTTCAAATTTACTTGACATATGGACTGTGATAGCATTCTGTCCACAAACATACCCTCTGTTATTGTGACACATAACAGTTGACAACACTTAATTCACACAACTCAGTGTCATAATTCTAGATTTTCTTGTACTGAGAGCATTGTGCTTGCTCTGCCTTCTGGCAAAATGGTAAGAACAATAGATAGAAGTAGTGTTTAAGAACATTAGACAGGAGTATTAGATAGAAATATTAGGTAGAAGTAGTAGGTAGGAAAATTAGGTGTGAATTTCAGGTAGAAGTAGTAGGTTGGAATATTAGGAAGGAACATTATATGGACACATTAGGTAGAATTAGTTGGTAGGAACATTAGGTAGGAGCCTCTGAAAACACTGTGTTAGTTTTGGTCTCTGCCAGTGGCCTGATAAAGGCATGGCACTAAAGTCTAAGAAGTAGCAGTTGAGTTCACCAGTCGTGGAGGCTCTTTTGCTGTGGCCAATCTCTTAAGGGAGTTCCCTCAGGAAATGCATAGTATTTTTTCTTTTCTATCCCCAGGGATTTTTATGGAATTTAATGATAATGAAATTGCAATACAGTGAGTCCAACCTCATGGTTCCAGATAGAGTTTGTAGTATGGTGATAAATCGGCAATTGATCTCTAATGTTCAATGGCTGGAATGTTTAGTGAAGGGCAGAGATAACAATCCTTTTCTGTTTCACGTTCCTAGTTGTTCCTAAGCTCACATAGACAACCATAGAGTTAAGTTTTTATGTCTTTAGTTAACAGATGTTGAATATAAAATCGTATCTGACATTCCTGTAAATATAACTTTAAAACTATATGTTTTCTAACTTTTTGGATACTTACCTACCTATGAGTTCTCAGTGCTTCAGTGATAAATTTTCATTCCAACAGTAATAGATAAGCAGAAACAGTACAATGATGAAGTCTCTGGTTTGAAGTCATGGCTTGCAGAAGTAGACATTTTTCTGCAGGCAGAGGAGGCAGCTCTTGGAGATATTGAAACTCTGGAAGCTCAGTTGGAGCAGTCAAATGTGAGTTATTGATTAACGTATTGGGGGTGGCGAGGGAAAGAATGGTTTAGGAATTTACTTGGGGTAAAGTCCGGGTTTAGTGTGAAGGGAAAAGTAAAGGAAGGGTTAGTACTTCAGCTGAAGCTGATATGTGTGAAGGAGTGTAAGAACTTGAGCCCTAGAGTGATGTGGATGAAAATGGAAGTGGATTAACAGGAGATGGTTGATTGATAATGCTTATGCACCTTGCAATGAAAAGAGTAAAGAAGAGAGGTGACTGTTTTTAGAAGAGCTGAGTGTATGCATCAGCAATTTTGATGCAAAGGACCAAGTAGTAGTGATGGGTGATTTGGATGTAAGAGTGGGTCATGTTACTTACTCAGATAAGCCCTGGAGTTTGTTTTAGAGTAATTGATTAATGTATTTCTGGTTAGACTTGGTGGTAGTAGAAGTAGAGGCAGAAAGTATGAAACAGTGGTGTGCGATTGGCTGTGTTTGAGGGAGCAATTTTAAGGCTTTCATGGTATTTGATATCTGGTGGAGTTATGTGTTGGCACACAAAGGCCTTCAGATTCATTAACCTTGTTATAATATGAAAAAATTTCCTTTTTGTCCTACAACTCTCTTCTTTGGTATGAATGAAGGCAAGTGGTCTCACTTGTTGAATCTACTTAGTGTGAAGAGTGAAAAAGTAACAGGCACCTTGTCAGTGTGGAAAATCATTTTTCACTTTGACACCTTGAAGATATGTTCGATGGTTAGCATACCTAATCCATAAAATTGGGAATGGACTGATGATAGACAGATAGATAAATAAATAGATTTTACTTCTGTTTATCACTATTTGATATGTTATACATGTCTCTTGTTATTTCTTGGCATTGTATCTTTTACTTAAAGTACAGGTTTCTCTAGGCAGTTCAAAATTATCTCCATTTTGCATTAATCTAACTTTCCTGTTTAAAGTTTTTAACTGCAAAGACATTTTCTCCTGTACACAGAACCACATGTCCTTGGATCTTTCTAAGGACTTTGGCACCATATTTATTTTTCAAAATTCGCCCCTAATGCCTACAGGCTCTTCAAGATGATGTAGCAACCCTTCAGAACAATGTGAACAGTATCACAACTGCAGGAAAACAGCTGATTGAGGAAGGTGATTCTGAACTCAAAAGTATAATCCAGGGGCAGTTGGAGGAGCTGGTAAACCGCTGGAATAATGTAACAGAGCTTGCAAGGACACAAAACAAGAGTTTAAAGGAAGCACTTGCAAGAAGTCAGAAGGTAATACTTCTATCATTTCCAGTTAGCTGGAAGGACATTTAGATATGAACTTGTTTTTCAGTACCTAATACTGTCTCCTGTAATAGCAAGGTAATTTTAGGAACAAATGAACAAATGCCTCATTTGCATATATCCACTCTGTAGTTGTCAAAGTATGATATACTGAAACCTAGAGCCTACCATACAGACTATAATCTGGTTTACCTTCACAGCTTCATGTTCCATGGGTCAGTTCAGTGACAGCTTGTTGCCTTCCGTATATCATATTGATGGAACTCATTCTAATCCATATACGCCTCTCTTCCCCTTAAATGCTTAGGTCTCAGCACAAAAAAAAAAAACTTCTTAACTTCATGTTTTCATCCCTTTCTTAGTCTCCCAAGAAACTGGGCTGAGCTGAAAAAATCAGTTGCATACTAAAATGGTGAAACAGAAGGAAAATGATACAAAGTTACAGAGAGGTATCCTGAAGATTGTCAAATTTCAATGGAGGTTTCATAAAGGAGATATCATAAGGATTCATTTTGGGTAGACACCCTCCATTTCTTTTCACCTTATGTTTCAGTGGTATGTTATCCAGGACATAGTAACAGGAGTAGATCAAGACATTAACAATTTTTATGGTCTTATTGAAGTGGCAATAGGAACAAAAAGAATAATTAAATTAGAAGTCAAATATACCACAAATAATATCATTATTTCACAGAGAAAAACCAACAGCAAATGATAACAAAACACCATATATGTAAAGTACAAAAAACAAATGCAGTGGCTAAGCTTTCCCATCATCCTCAACAAATTATAAAGTTGCTACCTAGCATATCCAGGTGTATTAGTTTTCAAAAAACAACAGTCCTTACAGTTCACGATATGGAGCACTTGCAAAAGCTATTGACCCAACATTTCTGAAGGCTAGACCTGAAGATGAAGATACTGCTGGCAGATTTATGTCACAATCAACAGGTCAATACTGCATGAGTTTGAGCAAGTGAATGATGTGTAGCAGCTGGTTGCTTGGCATTCATGCCATGACATTAGAAATCTAGGCTGACATCAAAGGTCTAGGCTGACACCAGAGGTCTAGGCAGGTTGATGCTTGGTTGTTGGCTCCTACGAATGAGCATCTACTGTTGTCAAAAAAATTATAGTAGTTGAAGATAATCCTCATAGATGCATCCTGTATGCTGTGCAAAGAAATGTTTTAACCCTTACACCAAGCTAGCATTGTCTTAGATGTTGAGAAGGCTTGTCCATGCTTTAGATAAGAGCAAGTAGATATACATTTGCTAAAGACAGACTGGAAAGAGAACCAACTCTACATTGATGTCAGTTTGTCTAATAATGATTCAAACTTAGATTCTTACAGGAGCAATGATGATGATAAGTTGCTTGTTATGAAATGCTAAAGATATAAATCTAGCATATCCGAGTACCAGATGTGAAACTGAAGAGCAGTAGCTGATGGAAATCACTGTCAACAGGTTAGCGCTGGACACAGTAATTATGCAGCACAATAGCCAGACCACATAGTACATAACATTCTGCTGTTATATGCCTACTGTGCTGGGAAATCAGGGGTAAATCATTGTAGTAGTTATTCTTTCCCTCTGCCACAGAACTTTGGAAACTCTTAACCCTTTATGTCATTCAAAAGAATGATGACCTACCTTATTTTGTAAGGCAGATTTTGCACTTCTTCCAGGACTCCTGAAATAGTTTTTTCTCTTCTTGTGTTTTTCTTCCTCTTAATTCTTCTCACATGGACTTCTGTCTATGGCTAGAGCCTCCAGCATAAAAAAGTGTATATGCAGATGCTCATAAGGCTTGTACATAGGTGAGGAGAGGATAGGTAAAGCCACAAAATATTTACTTGAGGTATATTGAAAAGAAAACCAAATTTGCATTTATGCCATTTTATTTGATTATGACTCAAACTTGGGATGTTGTTACAGGTGCATGGTGATATTGATAAGCTTAATGTTTGGCTTGATGATTTTGAGCCAAAAGTTCCATCTGTAATTTCAACACGTACTCCAGAAGAACTCAGTAATGCACTGCAAATGTTCACTCAGTTAAGAGAAGAAATTAGCACACACAGCGATGACCTTAGAGCCCTCAACAACATTGGTAAGTATATTGAATGATTGTCTGATTTAGATATTTATGGAGTTTGTATTTTAATCACTGACAGTTATTCTCAGAATGAACAGTAAACCTCAAAGATTGCCAAGAAATTTCTCAATTATTTATCTCCATTTGAGAATGTTTTTCATATTTTTTGCTCTCTCACATGTTTGTTTCAGTGCATTATTCCATCCCTGTTACTTTAACACTTTTGATATTTTCTTATACATGGGGTGAATCAGAAGAATCAAGCCTCTGTGCCTGGTGCTAATAAGAGATTTAGAACTGAGAATAGTGGAGTATTGGTGCTGAATTGTGACCACTCTATATAGTTTTCAGTGTAAGGGCTATTGCTGGCAGATTTAGGAAGGCAGCCTATCTTCCGTAAGAATATGGCTGAGTGTTTTATAGAAGTACTTACATGAGTAGATTGAATGGAATGGGGTGAGCATGAAGACATGTTGAAATATTGCCAGCTGGCCCAAAAAGCCAGCTGCACACCAGTTTATGACTAGGTTTCGTAGTCCTTTTTTCTGGCCTTCTTAAGTTTAGTTTGGTCTAGCAGACATCCTGAAGTTTAGCATGATGGTCCTCCCTGCAGACAAAATGAGTTAGCCATGGTAAACCCACTGTTGCTTTCAGTTTGTCATGCCTTGCAAATGCATGAGGGAGGAGCTCTACCCAGAAGGCTGTCTAGACAATTTTTATTATTAGAGCTTCAGGGCTCTTTATGTTGGGTATGAAATTGGACAAGAAACTTATTAAAAAGAATTGAAGAAGTACTGTTATAGTATGAGAAGTGGATGAATAGAATAGAGTAACTAAAGACATGGTTAATGTGTGCAGCATACATTGATTGATGATGTTGTATGATAGAATAGAATCTTCAAAGATCTTCAAGAGATGGACCCTCATAAGTGTAATTCTACATCCCTTTACAGTACAAACAGTTATTTAGATATATATTTGAAACCTCTTTTAGGTGATGAAATGTTGCAACATGATTCTGTGGTTACACATGAAGAGTTGGCTCGCCAGTTTACACAGCTCAATGGACGATGGACTGAAGTTGTTGCCCAAGTTGACTCAAAATACAAGCTTCTCATCACAGCAGCCCAGCAGTATGAAGATTTTAAAAGTATGTTTCTTTTGTTTTTAAGAGTCCCTGTGAAGTGAAAAACACCACAAGAAAAGTGGTGTTCTAAAGTGTTTTATATTATTAAATTTATTTAAGTTTAGCATGTGAAATATAGGAAGTTGTCTTATATCAAAGTTGCTGGCCTTATTTTATTTGCAGTTATTGCTTTGGGTTTAATCATGAGAAGAGATGATACATACATATTTCTGCTTTGGGGCACATTTTTATAGGGCCTTACCTCTCTTGGGAAGCTATGTGCATCCACTGGTAGGAATTAAAGGTTAGAAAATGTGATAATATGGATGCTTGTCAAGGTGGGATGAGTGTGAGGCAGTTAAGGAGTAGGTGTCATGGTGACTTCATTGTGGAGGCTGCATCTTATGCATAAAAGGTCCTGTGATGAATTGATGTCTGTAATGATGTGGAGTTGAGAGGTTTCTGACCCTCTGGCATCCTAGAGACTCTCTCAAAGTTCATGGGACACTGCCCTTAAAAGAAAGTTTTTCGTACTTAGAAACTCACACTTTTCCTAATAGAGAAAATTTCTGATTAAGATTAAGAGACCAGTTGTTATATAGTTGTATGAAAAAGGATAAAGTGATTTGAATTTCTTCTTCCATATATTTTATTTTTGAGATATTTGAAAACTCTGACTCCTCTTTACAGTTTATATTAAACTTTTGTAACTTTTATCTTCAGAATTGTGTTCTGAAGAATCTGAGTGGCTGGATCAGCTCCAAGCAAAGTTGGAGAGGTCATCCAAAGATGCAGCAGATGCAGAAGAGATTTCTGAGGCTCTAGATGTAAGTTTTGTGTAATCTTTGATAATTTGAAGAATAAATCCTCTCATTTAATTTTTTTAGCTTCATATATGTACTTGTGAGACAGTAGACTAGATATCTGTGGTCACCCATGATAGTAGTGTGTAGGAAGAAATGAATTGTTTATGGTCTTTCATTTGTCAATCTGCCTTGCATTTCTCTACCACTTTGTTAAGACTTGATGTAGGAACCTGCATTGTTTTTACATATATGTAATTCTTATTATTTAGAATTTTTTAGCAAGTGTGCTGCAGGACTTGAAAGATGTTTCTTTTTTCCCAATTTAAGTGTTATGATCATAGTTTTGGATGAGTAGCTTGGAATTAGGTAGCTGCTAGTAAGAAGTCTTGACTTATACAAAAAATTCACCTTATTGAGTCATGCTGTCTGATTTTATAAATCTTTTAGACCTGTAGCATTTCAAGCCATAGAATTCAGGAGCTGGAAAATAGGACAAATGAGAATTAGAGTGAGTAACAGTATACTTTAGGGAGGAATAGAAAAAGTTTGGAAGGAGGTAACTATTGTGATTGAGACAAGAGAAACTGTGAGGGGGCAGTGATTGAGACAGGAGAAACTGTGAGGGGGCTAATGGGGAATAGATAGCACTTCAGGGAAAATTAGAAAATATTTGGTAAAATTTTAGTATTGTGATAAAAACAAGAGCATCAGTGAAGGGGGCAAATGAGGAAATGGTGACAGGGAGAGATATAGTGCAGAGGGGATAGGTGAGCATTCTGAATTACTGTTGAATGTGCTGCCATTACCAGCACTTACCAGGTCTTTAGGGCTTGATTGGGGATTGGGAGGGGGGTCTTTACATTGTACATGACAGGTGGAGAGTGGATCTGAGCAATTGAGACCATTCTTTGTCTCTTCCTGGCACTACCTAGCTAATTAAGGAAATGGCAGTTATGTCTGAAAGAAGTATGGAACATGATTTTGTTCATAAAGTGTAATCTTTAAGTATGAAAAATACTTTGCCTGCGTATTCAATTCACAATTCTCTCATTACCAGGAACTAGAGATTTTCCTACATAGCCATGATGAGAGTCGCCTGGAGCAGATAAGAAGTCTTGCAGAATCACTTGTACGTGAAGGTGGTTTAGCAGAATCAGTTCAAGAGACTACATGTTCCCTCACATCTCGCTTTGATACTCTGAATACCCAGGTGAGTTCAGGAGATTGAAAAGATTGAAGTGTTTAAGAAAAGAAGGAATTTTGATGATACGAGAGAGTTGTCATAAAGGAAAAATATTCTTCAGGGTTCTGTACTGTCGCCTGCTTTCCTCAAAAACGAGATTACTTCAGCCTCCAACTGTTGTTTACTCTAATGCTGTCGATTATACTCACATGCTTAAATTCACTTTCTCATTACTTTCAACACAAGTGTTTAACAAATTTCTTATCTAATTGTGGACATATGAAGTATCTTGGAATTAAGAGCAGCAACCTGGTTAAATTCATTATTACAGTTTCTACTTATTCCTGTTTTTAATATCACTCTTTTCCAACTACTGAATTTCAAAACACCATTGTGTAACCCTGCAGTGACAAACATGTTGGAGATAAATGTATCCTTGTCTCTATCAAAACCTGCTTCCCAGAAGTGGGGTGTTGTACAAATAATGAAATTATTTTTCCTGTATGCAACTATTCCATGTCTACTTAGAGCTCTTTCTTCCTAAAATGAAGTTCTGCTTGATTATTTGGGATGGCTCTTATGTTTTTCTCTTTGCCAGAGTTGTGTCAGAAGCCCTCTGCCATATTAACTACTATCATCCCTCTTCAACCATCTCTTTTTATTTCTTGTGATGTTACTGTCCTTTCCAACAGGTGTTATTGTACCACATCTCTTCAGAACTATCTGCATGTGTCTCAGCCTCTGAAACCTTCACTCTTGGCACTCACCTGGCTGCTGTTTCCCATAGATTATGTGGATAGCAGCCACAACAAGATTGACCATGGAATTCTCTTTTTTTTTCTTTCCCTCCTCTATAATCTTTCTGCTTTTTAAGTGTCAGGTCTTCAGACACCTGGGGGGCACATTGATTTATTTATTCTTCTTTTGTATACTTTTTCTTATCATTTGAGACAGCTGTGTCTGAAGTATGTTTTTGGATGATTGTTTGCAAGGGAGAAACTTCCTTACTGACTGACTCTGTGGTTTTAGGGAAATGGGATCATGCATTACAGATATCTTAAGATTTTTTTTTTGAAAGAGTGAGCTCCATTTTAGACAAAAGAGAAGGGTGGGAAGATTATGTGATTCTGGACTCCCAGAAAACATCCGACACTGTATACTATACAGGAGGTCAGTAAAGAAAATGGATCTTCAGGAAGGAAGATTCTTTTGATAAACTGAAAATTATCATGGTGGAAGGAAATAGGATGCTTATCAGAGAAGCCCCTTTGAAATGGTTGAGGTCACCAGTGCCTGACAACCAAGCTTTAGGAGCAGGAACACATGCAACCAGCTCATGAGAACAGTGTCCAAAATGATACATAAAAAGAGATGAGGAGAGAGTATGAACATCATGCCATAAAGAGAAGGACAGATGAAGAGAAGTAATGCCAAGGGAACTGAGATGGAAAGGTTTTGATTTCACTCCAGGTAATAGAGAGATGTAGGTGGAGCCATTCCAGATGTGTGAGCAGTACTCCCATTTATTCTATTTTACTAATACTATTCACCTCCAAATAAATCATCTTACTCTACCTAAATATATAATGTGTTCTGTGATTATTGATGTTATCTGACTCCATGTGTGAGCTTACAGTATGGGTGAAAAGTTCACCTTTGTTGAAGCTGTATATCTGGTATTTTCTTACTCTAAAGAAGTCCACATTTCTTTTATACTGGAACTGGAATTAGTGCAGCCATAGGCTGCAGGAACCTCAAAGAGGTCCAGGGTAATACCAGGTCTCTTTCATGGAAAGGGGATTGGGGAAATTATAGGTAAGATGTAAAAGAATACTGTCATTAGTTTTTCTTTAAATACCTTTAGGAGCCAGGTCCGCAAACTTCTTAAGAGCTCAGATTTATCCCAGATGTATTTTTTCCTCAAACAAAATTTTATCTTTTTTTAGTTAAGACGGCCTCAGTTGGTTGCCTGTGTCATATCGGATACTTCAAAAAGCAAAATTACACACTCACATTTAGATAAGTAGTTACAATGAGATGCAACTGAGCAAAAGAAGGGATTGGATTTAAAGTAGTAGGGTATTGTTGAGTTGATTCATCAATCTGTCAGTGAATACTGTGGAAAAATATAAAAGTGAGGAATAGGTTAAAAGACAGAAGAAAACCTTGCGAAACAACTATTAAGATTGGCTAGAAGAAGAAAAACTTGTTTCTTGCTTTTGACTTTCCTCCAGTGCTTTGTTCTTTTAGAAGCAGCATTTGCCTTAGTCATTTCACTTCCATAATTGTTAATGGAACACCTCATCTTGTCAGCAGTGGTGTTCCTTAGGGTTCTTTCTTGTCTCCAGCCCCCATCCTCTTTTCTGTCAGTGACTTTCTTATTACAATAAATTACCTAATTCACCTATATTTTTTTGATTTATTGCAAATCATTACCAGTCATATTAGGATTATTTTATGTGATTTTAGGTTTTTTGATGCTGATGAGTGCTGTAATTAGTAGTGGAAGGATAGATAATCAATTAGATTGTAGAAACTTGATAGCAAAGATATGCAGTTTATTAGAATATTTGAGGGAACCACATATGCTAAACTGAAAATATCTTTACTCCAAAATGAAAAATCGTATATCCATAAAGTATAGAATATTTTTATTACTTTCTGCTATACATTAATTAGAATCAATATTGATAATGTTGTTAGTCTTGATATCTTAGATTGAAGTCTGATTACAGTACTTCAGTCAGGTTAGGTAGGATTTAAGCAAAAGAGATTCCCTTTTCTGATCTCTGGTGTCATAGATTTATAATGGATGTATTTGTATTGAAATGAATGGGGTAAAATGTGTCATATATTGCAGGTCTTTCTTGTAATAACATTAAATCATTCTTATTAATGGTGTTATTTAAACTGATTTTTTCCCAACATGCTTACGAAGCTCACAAGTCTTTTCTATCAAGCATTTGTAAGTTGCACATTACTCCCTAAGGAGTCAACTTCATATGGTAGGCATAGGCAGTAATGTGGCTAGATAAAGATTTATATTGCATTATTATTTTATGTTTACTTCAGTATCAGTTCCCAGTGTGTTATTAAAGTACTATACACTTTTTCAGTTGAAGTTGCACACATTTGACATGGTTATTTTCAATTTTTTTGTTATTGGAGCTTTTGTTGGTTTGTGCTTTTATCACAGATATATTTTTTATATCATCTACACCTTTCACATTTGGGGAAGTTCTTGTTTTGTAAGCAGGTCAGTTCGTTCATGTTAATTTTCAAGCTATCTTGTAAACACAACAAATAAATGGAATTAGATAAATGATATATAGAAGTAAGGTTACTTTTCTTGTGAAATGAATTATTAGCAATTTATTTCTGCTTTTGAAAATGCTTGAAAGTCATATACTTAACAGTCCAGTGTAGTCTAAGCAAATGGCTCTTAGTACAAAACGTCTAGCTGCTCTGGCAAATATCTGCGGCCCTTGCCAAAACTTGATATTGTCCCATGCGGCTTGTTGAGAAACCTGCTCTCTATTTGAAAATATTAGACCTATTTCTAGCTGCTAAAAAACAAGAATGTTCTCATAGTAATGTTGTGCTTGGAGAAAAGTTTGGTATAAGTGATCACTAGGAAATTACTTTTGAAGAAGCTCTCAATGTTCATCTCAATTTTAGTCTAAATGATAGTGTGAAAAAAATACCAATTATTTAGATTTGCATCGCGTAGAAGTGTTTCATTAAGACTTAAACTTTCAGTTTGATGGAGGGAATGCATGTCCCAGCATTAAGCACAGAATAATTTTCCAAAGCTAAGCCAAAAGCAAAACATAGAAATGTTTGTTATTCAAGAAAATAGAGGGCAAAATATTTGTATATACTTCAGTATAGTATATACTTAAGTATAGTATTGTCATAAACTAAATAGACCGTAAAATCACTGAAACAAAATCTGATTCCTTTGTGATAAGATGGTGTGTTTTAAGGGTAAATGAGGTACCCAATTTATTATGCACATAGGGTTGGATTTTTGTTCATTTTGTTATTTAGACATTGTTATATAGAAGTTCTGTTTTCTCTCATGTTGTGCATTTTCTGTTATCCACAAAACAGATTATGTATTGCCTCATTGTAATAATAATGCTCTTGTAATATTTTTGCTTAAAGTAGAAACTTGCAATTGCTAATCATCAATTTAAGTGATATGAATTTGTCTGTATGTGGTATCCTGCTTGCTATTGACTTAATTAATTTTAACATTGTCTTTATCTTATATGATTTTTATATTCTTTAACTGTATAACTAGCAGTGCATTTTGTGTTTTTATAGTTATATTAGATGCTTTCAATAGATGATAATTATGAGATGAATAATTTTCTTTTATGACATTGGTGATTAATGGCACAACTTGGTTGGTTCCAGGCGAGTGAGCAGCAGTCAGGGTTAGAGGGTAGTGTACAGGAAGCCCAGGCGTGGGAGCGAGAGTACGTCAGTGTCCTTGATTATCTGGCACAATCTGATTTGATCCTCAATCAGGCAATTGCTGACCAGATACAAGTTGATCAAGTCCAGGTGAGTGTATGTGATCAATATTTTTGCTATTTCTTTTGTACTTTCCATTGATAAAAACAGATGTGTATTTTGACATAAAGAGGTAGATCAATGTACATCACATATTATTAGTGAGTGTTGTGCTGGATAATAGACAGTACATGATAAAAGAACGTTTTGCCAAAATTTTCTGGCTTTCTGGGATTTACTATGGCTTTAAGGAATTTACTATAACTGACTGATGTAATGAAGTGATGCAGGAAGCAGTGTGACAGGGATAGAACTAGCTTTTACATATTTTCGTTGGTTTACATGATGATTATTTCCAAGTGAGTTGAGCCTGGGAATGATATCAAGCTTGAAAATGATATTTTACATATACTGTGTGTGTGTGTGTGTGTGTGTGTGTACTAAAATTGTTAAGAAAGATAGTATACTAAAAGGTACCTGAACTGTGGGATATTTTATTTTGACCTGTAGGTAACCACTCTGTGTAGGTAATATATCACTGCCAGTAAATACTCATTTTTCTTATTGACTGTGTATATACAGTGCCTTTGTAATAGTTGAACATTTAAGACCAATATCTTTAGCTTAGATTTAGGGGTTGACTTTACATGAATGACATTTTTAAGAGGCTGAAAGTAGTCTGTTTGGGTCCACAAAATACATATATGTGCCCACACCCAAACCCCAACCTCTACGTAGCTTTGAAACTGTGGCTGGAGTTGGGAATTCTGTTATACTTAAACACAGAATATGTTAGAAATGTTGAGGGACTTGCTTAAAGATATGTCTAAACCAGTGTTTTTTTTTTAACACAGGTTCCCTTGAACCCCAAAGGGTATTGTGAAATTTTGTAATAATTGAAAAAACTTGTGGAAACCTGTAGTTAATACCTAAAGTTCTTTTAACTGTAGTTGTTTAAGAAGGAGAAAGAATGGATGGAGAAGATTGGGATTCTTGAGAATAATAGTAGATGTTGCTTTTAGTGTTTCTTGACCCTGTATCTACCTTGCTTAGTTGCTTTAAGATGTAGGATGTTGCCTTTATACCTTCTTTTTGTTAACAGGCATATATACTACTGTATAGCTTTTACTGCATCTCTTTAAACTGTAGAATTCAAGCTCTTTTTGTCTTTTATGGTAGTTCCTAAGCTGAAGTCCTCTTGTTTTACTTGTAAATTATTTTTGAATTCTTTATTTCATTTATTTCACTTTGCACAACTGGCAACCATACATGACATTATTAGATTTTATTTCTTTTATGTACATTAAATATTTTCATCAATAGATTTATCTTATCAAGGTTTGTAATATCATACCACTCAGTGTTATGATAGAGAGTGTTATCTTAAGAGTGTTTCTTTAATTCATTATTTTGATTTATGTTTATTCCCATATTTTTGACAACATAGTCACTGTTTATTTAGGTATGCAGGCACTGTAATACTGTTAATTTTTCCATGACTAATTTTTTCAAATTTCTCCGTTAATTTCCTTTACGTTCTCTTCTACCTATTTGTATATGGTACGTACTTCACCGCATTTTTTCTTGGTCTTACTCATTTTCCATGGCTTTACTTATTCTTGTGTCATTAGTAAAGTTCCTTGTTATACTCTCATATACTTTTTATTTATGTCAGATATCATGATTACAAAGCGTACTGAAACTATTCATGAAAGCACATCTTCATCAGATGATTTTCCAAGTGCAATAGCTGTGAACTTTGTTCTTTAGAAATTCCTCGATCCATTTTCATTTTTGCATTTGATGATTTATTTCACTACTTTCCATAGTAATTCTCCATAATATATTTTATCATATCCCTTTGTAAATTCTAAAAAGACAGTATCCAATCTTGCTCCTCATTAAAGTTTCACATGTTATGATCGTAGGGTAATAGATGTGTTTATGAGCTGCTACTAAGTACAAAACAGTGCCACCATTTATTCATGAGATTATTGTTAAGATATTTTGATATGGATATCTTTGTAACTGTCCCAGATACTTCAATGACTTTAGGTTGATTAGTCCATGTGGTGGATAGTTTGAATAGCTAAGTGATGAAAGAGTAAATGCTGGCAGCATAAAGATAATGAAGAACTTGCTCAATGGTAAAAAAAAGTTCAAGAGATAGGGTCCCATGAGCATAAAACTCTCTTTCTCTACTGTTCAGGGCCCCATGAGCCAAAATCTCTCTCTCTACTGTTCAGGGCCCCATGAGCATAAAACTCTCTTTCTCTACTGTTCAGGGCCCCATGAGCATTAAACTCTTGTTTCTTTACTGTTCAAACAGTTGATTATATTACTTTACGTACTTTACAGTTCCCATCAATGTCAGACTTCTCTCCATTCTTCGTCATCTCTCTCGCCACTCCATCCGTACCTCCTTTTCTGTTTTAAGCAATTTTGCCAAGATTTTCATTCATCCATATTTTGAAACCGACAGATTTGCACCAACTTTTTCACTTTATAGGATTTTATGTTCTGCAGTCTTTTCGTTTTCATCCACCATTTTTTCAAGAGATTCAAGTTCTAAACATTCGTTCTCTCCTCAGCCATCTTCCTTAAATTTTTGATTCAGTTATTGTGGTTCCTATCTTTCACTGGTCTATTCTTATGGTGCCACACACATGAGAATTTGGTGACTGTTTAGGCATTGATTACTGGAATATATATATTGTTGATATTATGATGGAATAGGTCATGTTTGAAACATTTTATGTTCACGTGAAGTAGATATGGATTTTTTCACTGCAGCTTTAACTTGAGGGACATCATTTTTTTGCAGTCAGCTATCTTACAGATCTATGGTCTACCCTAATATTGTGGTGAACTATTTTCTGCTTACTTCTGCATGAACACCTAATTTTGGATGCATATTGTTAACATTGACTTTATATGTGAACATCAAGGTGGGTATCCCCCAGAGCCATTTGGGGGATTGTATGACACTTCATTTCTTGTGATTTTTGTTTCATTACCTTATCTACAATATATTGATGGCTTTTTTGCTTTGTTAGTGTATTTGATATGGTATTTAGTGTTTGTCATTCTGGTCAAAGATATATTTCTGTATATATTGTTTAGATGAAGAAAGAAATTCTTCATGTTTCAAGACTCATAATATTTACAGGTTCAAGCAGAACTTTTGACACAACAAGATGTTCTAAAGAAGATGCAGAGACAGGTGGAAGTGTATCACAGTCAGGGCAAGACAGAAGCTGCGCTGCGATTGGAAGATCAAATTACCCACCTTCAGGTGAGCCTGCCTGTCTGTGTGTCTTTGATGATGATGAAAATGTTCATTGTGAATGCAAGAAGCTAGATTGAATACTTTTGTAAGTCACTTACCAACATCCTAAAGTAAGCTGGAGGGAATCTGTAAATTCATTGCAAGTAATAAAGGTTGAATAGAATACCTGATCTGCCTTGAGAAACAAAAATAACTGAAGCTTTACAATCTTGAAAGAAGAGTAGAAAGGTATATGATCGTTTATGCATGGTAACAAAAGGTGAAAAATAATGATTTTATAGCTTAAAAGCTTAGATATGGGAAGGGACTGTGATTTAACTTACAAATATATCTGAATATATATATTGATTGAATAAGTAATAATAGGGTAAGAGAGATGTGTGGTAATAAAAAGAGTGTGGTTGAGAGAGCAGAAGAGGGTGTTTTGAAATGGTTTGGTCACATGGAGAGAATGAGTGAGGAAAGACTGACCAAGAGGATATATGTGTCAGAGGTGGAGGGAACGAGGAAAAGTGTGTGAGAAATAGTTAGAGAAGCAAGGTCTTGTTTGTGGCATTTATGGATCTGGAGAAAGCATGTGATTGGGATGATTGAGGTGCTTTTTGGTAGGTTTTACGAATAAATGGGGTGGAAGGAAAGCCAATAGAAGGTATCTATCTATCTATATCTCTGATGCCCATTCCATTTGATAACTCTCTCAAGGAAATGGCCATGGCAAAAGAGTCTCCATAACTGTTGAACTCTATTGCTGTAAGAAGCATTTAGGAGTTTTTTGTCAAGAGAGTAAAGCGTGGGTGCAAGTATATAGAGAGGAATGTAAGTGGTTCCTGGTGGGTGTTTGGCTGGGGTGTGAAGTCACCATGACTTTTTGATTTGTTTATGTATAGGATAGCAAGGGAGGTGAATGTAAAGGTCTTGGATAAAGGAGCAGGTATGCTGTCAGTAAGGGAGTGAGGGGTTATAGGAATTGAATCAGTTGTTTGCTGATGACACAGCACTGGTGGCAGATTCGAGTGAGAACTCCAGAAGTTGGTGTCTGAGTTCAAGAGAGTTTGTGAAAGGAGAAAGTTGAGAGTAAATACAAATAAAAGCAAGGTTTTTAGGTTCATCATTGCAGAGAGACAGGTTAGTTAGGGTGTGGCTTTGGAGTAATATTGGAAGAAGTCGGATGTTTTAGGTTCATGGCAGCAAATGGAACCTTGGAAGGGTAGAAGGGTAGTTGAATCTTAGAGTGGATGAGTTGGCGAAGGCTGTGGGAGCAATGAGGAATGTGTGGAAAGAGAGTTCGCTATTTGGTAGGGCAAAAATGGATATGTTTGAAGGTATAGTAGTCTCAACGATGTTGTATGGATGCTAGCCATGGGCTATGACCTTTGCTTTATCTGCAAACATATTCAGGTATAAGTCCATACCTTCAGGCAAGTCATTAACATAGATCAAGAAGAAAAATGTTCTCAGAACCCTGTGGCACTTCTCTAGGAACCTTGACTAATTTTGAGAAGGATATTTTGACCTAATTCCTTTCTTTATGTTTTGTTTCCAGTTAACTTTTTATTGCTATTGATAACTCATGCTGGAAGGAGAATGATAGACAGTATTAAGATTTTATGTAGCAAAAATATGACATAAGTATTTATCATTTAGTTGTGAAGAAAAACAGTTCCATAGAAAAGTAACTCTTTTTACATGTACATAAACTCCTATATCTCTGTATTCCCTATTCTGTCTGCAGAGAAAATATGAAGAAATTGAAATGAAGCTGAGGGTATGTCGGAAACCATGTGACTTTGATACCCGCTTGAATCAAATGAACCAGCAGTTGACGGAAATCAGTCAGAGAGTTCATCTAGTTAATCTGGCTTCCGGGGATCCAGATCGAATTCAAGAGCAGCTGAATCAGTGCATGGTAAGGTGTTGGAAGCTAATTAGTTTATGCTCTCATTTCTTTTGTCACATGAAAGAAATTAAGAAAACTTATAAGTATCCATGTAAACAATTTGGATGGTCATTGTTTCCAGTAATTTGAAGTATGTACTTGAAGTTAACAGTAGCACGATCATCCTAGCCTCGTCTTTGTGTAAATTACTCAGAGCATTTTGGATGTCTCTGGATTAGAGTAAACATTTGGCAGTGGCAGTGTCTCAGTGCATGTAGTGGACCGTATATGATATTATAAAGTCCAAGTGCTTTGCTGTTATGCATATGTTTTTGTCCCAAAACTGAGATTTTAGTAATACTGCATACCCATATCTCATCATGCTTGGATGCTTAAGAGATATATGAGATATATAAACAAAAATATAGGAATGATGAGTAAAGAATGCTATTAAGAGAGCTGAAGTTCAGAGGAGTCATGCAAGTTAGAAAATTTGAAGGTGTACTGAAAGTTATGGTAAGTGGAGAGCTTGTGCCAGTTTTGATGTATGGATGTGAAACCATAGTTTTCCTGGGTCAAGGTGGGCAACAGGTAAGAACAATAGAGATGGATAAATTGTTTACTGTGGTTGGAATTACTTGAACACATAGAATAAAGAATGAAGATATGAGAAAATTGTGGTGTTCATAAATCATCTATAAGTAGATGGGTGCAACAAAATCGTTATAGAAAGATAAGGCATTTGTGAAAATGGACAGTAGTTTTGAGTTAGATATGGGAGTGAAGCCAGTCTGTATGATGTCAGTGTGGCTTTTCTGTATATACATGGACTGCCAATGAGAGAAATCAAAGCAAAAACAGGAAGAAAGAGAAAAGGTATGAGTTGGATGGAGAATCCTGGTTGTTTATATTTATGTTTTATGTGGATGATTCTTGATTGCTAGCAGAATGAAGAGAAATTTCTGATGAGGAATGGGTTCACCCCATGTGTTAGAGAAAGAAGATGAAGTTTATTCTTATATGATAAGAAGATGGCTTTTGAAAGGAGTTCATATGAGTACCTCTGGTGAGATTTTGTTGTGGGACAAAAGTAGTGTTAACTATATAGCCAACTCATTCCAAAATGCTGTTGTTTTTTCTGCCAAATGCATTGAGATAGTCATTGTAGTTCCTTATGGGATTGCTTTTTAATGAAATTTAAGTGTGCTATGATTGTCTTCAGTACTTATAACCCTAGTTATTGCAGATGTACTGCTTCACTTTTAATCAAGTAATCTCGTAACCCTGGATCGTCACAGGGAGGGGTGAAGACAGACCCTGAAACCTAAGGACCCATGCCCCAAGGAGCCAAGCCAATATCATGTTATTGCTCATATGCAAAGCTTTGACTATCTTCAGTGCATTGAACTCCATTTGTTTCTGGTGTATTGAGTGACTTTTGCTTTAGTCAAGCTCACTGTCTAATTTTGTGTCATTAGTAGAGGAGGCAAGGATAGACTCCAAGGGATACACCATTAATAACTATGACCTGGCATATTTTAAAAGATAGGTTTATCATTTCATAAAAAATTCATAAATACTTTCTCTTGTCTTCTTTTTCCTTTTCAGTGTCCTACCTAATGTTCCTACTGACTGCATCTACCTAACACTCCTGCTTAATGTTCTTACCTACTACTTCTACCAAATGTTTTTACCTAATGCTCCAACTTAAGTGTTCCAGCCTACTACTTCCATCTACTGCTCATACCATTTTGCCAAAAGGCAGGGCTAGCACTTAGTGCTCACCACAGGAAAATCTAGAGTTACAAAGAATGAGCTGTGTGATTTGAGTGTTGTCAAGAGTTATGATAACATGGGGAGATTGTATGTTTGTAGACAGAGTGCAGTAGTCCACATGTGGGTGATACAGAAAGAAAGGATAGCTTCCTGGGTCAGAAGAAAGCAGCTTGACAACCGCTGAAGTGCTGGCTCACTAAGCAGCTATCACAAATGCTCCCTATACCCACGTAGGTATTACTGGTAATATACCTCCCTGGTCGTTAGCTGCCTACCAGTTGCTACCTTCTGTTTTATTGTCTCATCTTCGCAAAATAAGATTTTGGGTATTCATATTGCTTAAATTATTATCTTTACAGGGTTTGTACCAGACACTTAGTGAAGTGAAGGCAGAGGTGGAAAATGTGATAGCAACAGGCCGTAAGATAGTTAAAGAAGGACAGTCTTCAGATCCTGATGATCTCACCCGTCAGTTAGACCAATTAAAGGCACTATATAACCAAGTTAGTGATGCAGATATTTACCTTTGTTTATTAAAGACCTTGGTTTAAGTTTATAAGAACAGAAATAGCTAATGCTCTCACAAGTGGACTTTCATAATGTGTTTAGCATTGCTTACCATGAATTATGTGGGGGCTTGCCTAGGTTTGGGTTCATCCCCCTATGGGGCTAGTCGAATTATGGGCTCCTGACTTGGACTGTATGTAATTACTTTTTTGTAACTACCTATTTGTACTGTGTGGGTAGGGAGTCATACATGTGTGAGGTCTCCGTCTCTTGAACATTCTCTACTCCAAAAATAATTAAAGATTTTCATCCTTTGCTCTCTTGGTTTATTAATTCTCTCCAACTATGGTGCCACCTGCTTTACATCAAAGTACAGAAGTTTTATTTCATCAGCTCTTTTTCTGGCTTTCACTGCCATATCCCTTTTTGTTAACAAGCTTTGATTTTGTATATTCTACACTTTTCTTTATTGCTCATTATTCTATTATTCTGTCTAAAGCTTCACTCAGTCATCTGGGCTCCTCTATTACAGTGTCCACAGGTTCCTTTTTTGGTACATCAGTCATCGTGTTTAGAGTACTTTGAGCAACTCCCGAAAATGCTCCTTCTACCCCCAACAGCCCATTATTTTCAGTAGTTTCTGTAGGGTGATTTTTAATCATTCTACCTTCTTTCCTTGGGTTCTGTTCCCTCTGAACTTAACTTAATGCTTATTCATGTTCATGCTCTATTACTCTTTTTTAATTCCTTTACTTCCTCTCTCATCTCATCCTGCCCTTCATTATCCTTGAACTGATTTCTTAGTTTCTTTATTCCTCTTCTAGTCTTGCTTCTTAACAATTTCCCATACCATACCTCTGTTACTTTAAAAAAGATGGTTAAGAAAAATTGCCCTCTACCGTATGATCATTGTTTACTTTAATCATAATATGTTTCAGAGTTTCCATAGGATAAGTCAGTTTTGAAATGTGTTTGTTCAGCCATCTTCTCACCTTTCATTCATTTTTTCTGGTATTTGTCATTGTTGTTTATCTAATCCACATGGTACTGGATGTCTTGTTTTCACAGGTACCATCCCTAAATTTATTAGCAGATTACTTCCATTTTCCATGCTCTGTGTAGAGATCGTGATATTATGAGACACATTTGCCGTATTTGAATCAGACTTGGTTAGCTTCCCACCATTCCGTTCTGTTGGTACTAAACACAGTGACTATGTTGATAAACTGTTTTCCTAGATTTGTTAGGGACTTCGCGTAGTATAGTGAGGATGAATTTTTTGTTCTTTCCACATTTTCCTTACCTTCTCATTCATTTATTTATTTCTGTTGTATAAAGGATATGGGAACAAAACTGAATGTAAGAATTACAGAGGAGAGTCTCCTTAATCATATTTGGTAAGTTGTATGGTAGGTTAGTGATTGGTCATGAGTAAAGGATTATCAAATTCCTTGATGAGTGAAAGAGGATGTGTTGACCAGAATTTTGCACCTAGAAAAGTAATGGAGAAAGTTTTAGAGAAAATGATAAGTTATAAGTGGCATGTATTGATTCAGAAATAAACTAAAAAGTAAGACACTGGGAAATTCTTAGTGCATATATTCTGCATAGAAAATGTCTGAATGCTCTTAAGAGCTTTTGTATTGGAAGTAATGCATGTGTGGACTCTGGTGTAGCACTTAATGTTTCTAACTGTGATACATTCACGGGCTGCTCAGGGTCAAGCGCATAGGTTTGAATCCTGGTTATGGCAGTTGGTCTACAGTCATCCCAGCTCTTCATCCACCTTTAAGGGTTGGTAGATAAAATGGGTACCTGGCTCAGGCTAGGGTATATTTATATATAGCATTAATGGGATGGCTTTGCTTAGGGCCTCAGCTGCCCATGCTGTCTCAGCTAACATAAAAGAAAATTAGGTTATATGTAAGTGGTTTGAAAAAAATGTTTTAGTGCATTAAGGTTGTGGTGCCACCATGGTTATTTAATTATTGTAAGGATGAGGCATCACATAGAATTAAGCAAGGTAGGGTGACTTTGATGTGATCTCTAGCCATGGAGAAACGAAGTGCAATTCATATATCATATGGAAGCCAGCAATTCATTTTAAAGCTAACACTTAAGATTACAAACAGTATTGTACTCCCAAGAAAATGAAACATATTGAAGTGCTAAATGCATATGAAAACCCTATGAGTTAAGAGTGGGAAGCATTATTGTGAAACTGGTAGGTTCTAGGGGCTTGGAGGTAGCTCTATTGGTGAAGGAGTAAAGGGTCCTATATACAAAATATGTTTATGCAATACCTTCAAAAACTTTGTTGACCCCCTCTTTACTATATGGTCTATATATCTATCTGTATGTCTATATATCTATATCTTTGACACCCATTCCCTTTTGGAACTCCCCTAAGAGGGTGACCACATCAAAAGAGTCTCCATAACTGTTGAACTCTATTGCCACTTCTTAGTCTTTAGTGCCTCACCCTTAGCAGGCCACTGGTAAAGGGCAACTCTAGTGCAGTGTTTTCAGAGGCTGTTAATGTTCCCACCAACTACTTTTACCTAGTGTGTCTACCTATGTGAGTGAAAATGGTAAATCAATTAGAAAAGTTGTAATTCATTATCATACTATATGTAGATTAATCATGAAACAAGTATTATTTCTGTGATCTCTTAGCTTGGTGGTGCAGTAACTGAACAGCGTGGAGTTCTTGAACGTGCACTCCGTCACAGTCGCAAGATTCAGAAAGACTCAAGTCATTTGGAGGAATGGCTTAGCACAACAGAATATGAATTAGACCAGCATGAAGCCACTGTGCCCACAAAGAATGTTCAAGGGGAAGTTCATTTTGCTCAGGTATGGTACATTTTTTTTTAATTCAGGTTAGTTAAAAGACCTTTTTCATAGAATAGTGTCAGTAAGTTAGCACCGGATAGCCAAAACATTAGAAATTTTCTTGAGGATATCTCAAGTCTCAATGATATCTTTGTAGATCCAGAGCATTGAATCTCATGCATTATATCCTAATTTTTCTTGGTTGTGTTTTGCCTTTTGTTACTAATTTTCAGAAGTTAGATTACTTAGGATTTCTTAAGAAAATAGTGCAAAGAGTTTTTCTTTTAGATAACTTTATTTGGAATTCATCCAAGTATTTTGACAAGAAATATTTTATTACCTATACATCTTGGAAAAAATGGTGTTGTGTAGTTTTAGTCTCATGATATGATATATGATTTTGAGTACAAATGAAATCCTGTCAGATATGCATACTTTTGCCATTGTTTTTTATTTTATGACAATAGTGATTCCTTGTTCCTACACAGCATTAATAACTGTAAGTTGACACCCTGTTTTTCAAAATTTACTAACTTTTCTCATTTCCTAAAGAAATAATGCACTGAGCTAACATCTAATGAATGAAAAACCCAGATTGTCATGAGTCACCTCAAAGCCAGGATTAGCTGTGGCTTTGGAGTGTATATACCCTTACTTTACAGCATGCTATTGATGATTTGGGGCGTAAGAAGCCCTTGCTGACAGGCCTGCACGAGTCCTATGCTGATCTTACCTCTCTGTCTGATGACCCTGCCTTACTCCAGCCCATTAAAGAGCAGGTGGAAGACATTGCTCTAACCTGGGAACGAGTCAATACTAGGCTTACCAACAGGCTTAAGAACATGCAGGTTTGTTCTTTAGTTAATAATGGTAGCACTGTAAACTAGGAAGAGACAAAATGATGTAGAAGAGGGATTCTAGCATGTTTGAGTGTTTGAAGATGTGTTGTGTTATTAGTGTTCAGACCATTCAAGAAATGCCTTACTAGTATTGATATGGTATAGATGATTAGAGCTAATAAGACTAAAAGATGGGTAATTTGGGATATATTTTCTAGAGGGAAAATTATTTAAAGTTAACGCTGTGTAGAAGATGCATGAAAGACACCAAAAGTTTATCAGTCAGAGATTAAGTTCAGAAAATGAGGTTAGTAAGAGAAAGTAAAGGAGGAATGGAAAGAGACTTTTACAAAAGCTTGTTTTATTGGGTGCCAAAAGTATTTTGCCAATTTATTTTACACCAATGTGCTAAAGTGAATAGTCTCCAGCTCCAATATAAGTGCTTGATACTATTTCATTTTGACACTAAATTAATATGCCAAGTCATACTAACATTTGCCAGCAAGTTAATTACCCCACTCTTCGGTGTACATGAGAATAATCCTGACTAGGTTGAAATGTCATCGTATCTCTTGTTTTTTATTTACAAGGTTGTTATGCTGTGTATTTTAAACTAAAGATGTAAGATGAAGTTAGAAGTGCAAGATTGCAGTCTCTTCATGTGAAATTTAGATTCTTGTAACAATTAGGTCTAGATTTTGTGACTCAGTCTCACACACACACTATAGAGTTACTTTACCCTGTTACTGCCTGCCTTGTACACCAGAAGTACAGTGTTTGCTTATCTACCTCCCCATGCATTTTCGAAGGCAATATCACACTTACATTTTATTATTTCATCATCTTTCCTGTGGCTTTGATTACCATCTGCAGATGTCTGGTCATGGAACTGACAAGGTTCCTGAAGTATTCTTGGTCCATATTTTGGATCCATAGGGTCTTGATCTGAATGAGGCAATGCATTGATGAGGTGTTGCAGGAAGCAGCTGCCTGATCATTCTGAGTGCCTAGTGCATCTGGTAATCTCACGTGTACCCACATTTTCTTGCATCCAGGCAAGAATTCAGGCTTTTTCCTTCTTAGAATGGTAAGAGCCGAGATCTTGAAGCGCATGTGGAGTCAAAATAGCTCCCAGAAGTGAAATTCATGAAATGAAGTGGCAGCCAGGAAGAGTAAAGAAAGAATATCCTTCCCTCAAGATAGCCTGAGTTACACTTAGGCAGGTTGGTGGTGCTCATACTGTTAAAAACACTAGTCTCAGCAACCAGATGTAAGATGATTTCACCCTGAGAGTGTGTATTGCCTTCGAAATACATGGATGGTAGACAGTGTTTTTTTTGTGGACATTGTATATGACATATTGCAAGAGTTACAAATTATACATTAGAATAAAAACTTAGCTAAGAAATCTAGAAGACAATGTATAGTCTGTCGCTAAAACTTAGCTAAGAAATCTAGAAGACAATGTATAGTCTCGCTCATCATCCATCTTTGTGTGCGAACATAAGAATCTAGTGCATTCATGCTAGTCTTACACACAAACAGGATTTGTACATCTTTATTTGACAGAACCATGTTGCTTATTTTTCCAAGATCACGTGTTTTTTGTGTCCCAACCTCATCACTGCATTTACACGTGTTGAATTTTTCATGTCATGTATGTCATGAGATTTGGAATGTGCTTAAGTCGTGTTGTAAGCTGATGCATTTTTCATCATTCTTTGTGTCTCCCATGCCCTTTTCGTCTTCAAGTATATGTAGGTATGAGTTCCATGTTTCTGGTAAGCCATTAGCATAGATCACAATGAGGAATTGTTTCAAGCATGATCCTTGTGGCACCCCACATCACTGTTTACCCCAACTGATATTGAGCAACCTTTTCAACCATGCATTCTCCACTCCTTTCAGCTGAGATAGTTTTCTATCCTGTGAAGGAGTGTCCTCCTTTTCCCTGCATGGAAACACTTCACCCACTGATGTCTGTTGTCTAAGATGGAGCTTAGTCTTTCATAGAAGTCAGAGTTTTATTTTGCATGATCTCCTTTTCCTCAGCCCATGTTGTCTGCCACAAACATATTATGTCCTGTGCAAGTAATGATCCATTTACTTTTTTATTATCATTAACCAGTATTTTAGAGACCATACTCTTTAGTAAGACTAGTTTGAAATTTCTAGATCTTTCTTGAATATAGGCACATTTTGTTATCTCTCTCACTCATTTAGCACTGTACTGTCTTCCAGCAATTTCTTAAACAGTATTTCAAGTAGCCTGTCAAGTGCCTCTTCACACCTTTAGGACATACGGAGTGAATTGGTCACTTTGGTTAAATCTCTTTGGTAGCTTACTTATGTATCATCTAACAAGTCTTAGTACTTTCCAGTCCCTTATCCTCATCCCATCTCATTGGTGTTGGAGCTTTAGTTCCCGCCAGTGTAAGTACATTTTTGAAATTATCATCTTGTTGCTTGCATATTTTCCTGTCATTTTCTACAAGTATCCCATCTGGACGTCTTGTCCTGATGAGTTGCTTTTAAACCTTTGAGTGAGTTGCCTCATAAAATTTCAAGAGCATTTCAGTTGTGATATTTCCATCAAAAAATATTGGAATTTTTTCTTCCTTTTTCATCATAAAAACCCTGAAGTTTCCATATCTGGCTCTTGAATTCGTTGGATATCCTATCCGATAATGAAAAATTTTTTTTTTTTTTTTTTTTTTTTATACTTTGTCGCTGTCTCCCGCGTCTGCGAGGTAGCGCAAGGAAACAGACGAAAGAAATGGCCCAACCCCCCCCCCCCATACACATGTACATACACATGTCCACACACGTGTATACATACCTACACAGCTTTCCATGGTCCACCCCAGACGCCTCACATGCCTTGATTCACTCCACTGACAGCACGTCAACCCCTGTATACCACATCGCTCCAATTCACTCTATTCCTTGCCCTCCTTACACCCTCCTGCATGTTCAGGCCCCGATCACACAAAATCTTTTTCACTCCATCTTTCCACCTCCAATTTGGTCTCCCTCTTCTCCTCGTTCCCTCCACCTCCGACACATATATCCTCTTGGTCAATCTTTCCTCACTCATTCTCTCCATGTGCCCAAACCATTTCAAAACACCCTCTTCTGCTCTCTCAACCACGCTCTTTTTATTTCCACACATCTCTCTTACCCTTACGTTACTTACTCGATCAGACCACCTCACACCACACATTGTCCTCAAACATCTCATTTCCAGCACATCCATCCTCCTGCGCACAACTCTATCCATAGCCCACGCCTCGCAACCATACAACATTGTTGGAACCACTATTCCTTCAAACATACCCATTTTTGCTTTCCGAGATAATGTTCTCGACTTCCACACATTTTTCAAGGCTCCCAAAATTTTCGCCCCCTCCCCCACCCTATGATCCACTTCCGCTTCCATGGTTCCATGGTATTGTATTATACATACTGTGGAAAAAGTTATTTCTAGTAAGATACATGATATTTACCTGGCTTAGGGGCCATAACTAATTCAGAAGTATTAACAGTGTACAGTAAATCACAAATTGTGATAGAATTCAAAATATCAGCAAATTCTGTTTATTCAAATATAGGTGAAAAATAACTTAGAATATGAAAAATGTGATTTCCAATAAAATTTATTGTATTTACCCAAGTAGAGATGCCTCACTTGCCTTATGACATTTCTTGATGAACCACATCTTCCATTTTTATCCATCTCCTTTACTCACTGAGGTACCCATGTTTTGATCCCTTAACTGTAGATTTTACACAACTTTCTGCATCTCTTTTATTGTAGATATCCCTCTCCCAATAATTGCTCTTAAAGAACTTTATCAGTTCCACATAGTTGCCATGACTTTTTGTATTTGGTTCCTGTGCTCCCTTTGATTTATGTCTTGCATTCTCCACCCCATATATTCCAAATCAGGGACTATATGAATATTCTTTCCAGTAGGAACATCATATTTTTTATGTCCTATTTCCATCTTGATGTTTGTAAAGACAAGAGTCATGTAGAGATAGTCTATCATCCCCCCTAGTTCTTGCATGCTGTCACATGAAGGTGCAGGAAGTTCTTCAGTATACTTTCAAGGAATTTGTGTTTCTGTAACTCAGCATCTTTGTGAGAATCTAAGTTCCCCCAGTCTATTTCCCCTGTGATTGAAATCCCCCTTAATCAGTACTCTACCGTGTTGGAGGGATTGTTTTGTTGCTTCCTACATAACCGTTATTGTTCCTTCATTATTCATTGAATACACATGTTTTGGATCTTGGCATTTCTCTGGAGAATTATAAACTTTCAATAATTATAAACATCCTATACTCAGTAATTTTACCCATTACTATACGTATTACATGAAGGCATCATCTACTGATATTTCCTGGAATTTAATGGAATCCCTTCTCAGGAGGGCTAATTTATCCCTTGGCACAAAATAAGGATCAGGATTCTTTTTGTGAGAGGGACTTGAGAGTCAGCTCTGTAACCAGAGTCCCACATTGAGAGAATAGTTAAGGGTACAAGCTGTTTGCTGGCAAATATTAGAATAGCTTTCAATATATGGATAAGGGAAAATTTAGCTAGCCATTCACATCATACATAAAGTCAAAACTAGAATCCGCTTCTCAGGTTTGGTCAGTGCACCTTAAAAAGCACAAAGAGCTGATAAAGAAGATCAAGAAGGCAACAAAGATGGTATCAGAATCAAGAGAGCTGAGTTTTTGGGAAAGGCTAGAGGCTTTAAATTTTTCCACCTTGGAGGAGAGAGAAAAGGTTTTAGATTTTTAAAACAGTGGATAGTGAACAGTTTTTTAAGAGATATGGGAATGGGGCAACCAAAGGATAAACCATAAGATTAAAGCAAGAAGCTTGTTAGAAAAGGTATTTAAAAGTACTTTTATAGCATGAGAGTGGTTTATGAATGGTATAAGATGATTGAGGACATGATAATGCAGACAGCATGCAGAAATTTAAGTTGTATGAAAGTAGAGAATGTTCAAGAGATATGGCCCCTTGAGTGTAAAACTCTCCCTCTTTGACTCCATAAGGACAAAGCTTGGGAAGACCATACAGGTGTTGTGATTGCCATTTGAACTCAGTCCTTAGTGTCTCAATTTCACATGAAGCAAATTCTGGGAAGTTCAGGTTTGCAGCCTTTGCGACAACAGGGTAGCTCTAGTCCAAAAAGGGTCCTTTCTGAGTAAACACTTTCTTTACTGCCGCAAGCAGAAATTGAAAAACCTTTCTCAGGAGATTCTCAGATTCTTTGTTTTGTGGATCGATGGAAAGAATGTTAAGAAAGCCTTTCCTTGGATTCCTCCTGTAACTTTTCTTGAGTGTGAAGACTGACACTTCCACCTTAGGAGTGGGTTTCCATCCTTTAAAAGGTTATGTAGCTGCAGGCTGTTAGATAGGCATGCAGAACTCATATCATACAAGGGAGTTCTTAGTCCCATGGCTGTGTATATCCCAGAATGTCTTGAGTTTCAGGTTTAGAAGTGTATTTCTGATGGACTGTTCTGTGGCTGTCCATTGTCTGATGAACAGAGGCTTTGCAAATCCTATCCTCTTTTGACTTTGAAAAAAAGAATCTGCTTTTCTTTGCCAAGACTTTTTCTCGAAGACTCTCATCTCAAAGGAATTTGCAGTGGTCAGGTTGATATCATCTTGAAATCAGGTTCTGTAACAAATGAAAAAGATGGGCCATAGAAATTATTTGGAAGTCTTTTGTTAGAATGCCTTTTCTTGCTGGTTTCATAACAAATGCATGGTGAGGACACTTTTGCCTATTACAAGAATCCCTATGTCTGGGTTTTGATGTTAATTTGGAAGACCCAATCTAGCAAACTTCAGAGAAGAGGAACATATGTTTTGAAGGTTTGTAGTGTCCTGTGAGCAGTTTTTCATATTTTTCTTGCCCTGCCTGGCACTCACCTCCTTTTTTGAAAAACTTTATCTGTGTTCCTTTTGTGCTGGCACTCGCCTCCTTTTTTGAAAAACTTTATCTGTGTTCCTTTTGTGATGCCCTGGTTTGGCACAATGATTTGTGAATTATGACTTATGAATAATGGTGATGGCAGCTTTATGGTAATTACTGTTAGGCTAACAACGAACCCCATTTATTGAGGTTGAAGAGTGAGGTGGATTGAGGATCAGTCAAAAGTGATGAATGAAACAGAGCTTCTTCACCAATTTGATGAATGTAGGAATAACTTGATATTTCCATGGAATGTTATGGTCAAAGGATTTGATATTTTCCATGGAATATCCCCAGCTGCTTTAGAGAAAAATGACTTTTCACCACTCAAAACCTACTTTTTTTCTTTTTACCTAATTGCCTACACTGCCTTAATGAGGTGATACCATCAGTGAACAAACAACTGCTTCATATGCACCATCAATGAACAAACAACTGCTTCATATGCACACAATCACTACCTTTCATGTATATAATGTTCCAAAAATTAGAGCCTACCATCCACACCCATTCCACAGACTAATCCCTGGTTTTCCTTGACTGCTTTACATGCCCTGGTTCAGTGCATTGACAGAGTGAAATTAAAGCTTTAAGAAGAAAATATGGGCTTGAAATAAGACAAGGCACATAATTTAGATGGCAAAAGGTTGTATAACATTAGTTCAGATCAATAAGGTCATGTATGTTAACAAATTTATGTAATATTGCCATGAGATAGCTTAAAAAATGCCACTAGATTAAACAGGATACAAAGAATTGTGTATAAAGATTCAAAAGATAAAGATATCAAGATATAAAGTATCAAGTTAGAAATTGATTAGTTGATCATGTATTTCAATATAGACAATCTGGATTATTTTATTATTTTATTATACTTTGTCGCTGTCTCCCGCGTTTGCGAGGTAGTGCAAGGAAACAGACGAAAGAAATGGCCCAACCCCCCCCATACACATGTATATACATACGTCCACACACGCAAATATACATACCTACACAGCTTTCCATGGTTTACCCCAGACGCTTCACATGCCTTGATTCAATCCACTGACAGCACGTCAACTCCGGTATACCACATCGCTCCAATTCACTCTATTCCTTGCCCTCCTTTCACCCTCCTGCATGTTCAGGCCCCGATCACACAAAATCTTTTTCACTCCATCTTTCCACCTCCAATTTGGTCTCCCTCTTCTCCTTGTTCCCTCCACCTCCGACACATATATCCTCTTGGTCAATCTTTCCTCACTCATCCTCTCCATGTGCCCAAACCACTTCAAAACACCCTCTTCTGCTCTCTCAACCACGCTCTTTTTATTTCCACACATCTCTCTTACCCTTACGTTACTCACTCGATCAAACCACCTCACACCACACATTGTCCTCAAACATCTCATTTCCAGCACATCCATCCTCCTGCGCACAACTCTATCCATAGCCCACGCCTCGCAACCATACAACATTGTTGGAACCACTATTCCTTCAAACATACCCATTTTTGCTTTCCGAGATAATGTTCTCGACTTCCACACATTCTTCAAGGCCCCCAGAATTTTCGCCCCCTCCCCCACCCGATGATCCACATCCGCTTCCATGGTTCCATCCGCTGCCAGATCCACTCCCAGATATCTAAAACACTTCACTTCCTCCAGTTTTTCTCCATTCAAACTCACCTCCCAATTGACTTGACCCTCAACCCTACTGTACCTAATAACCTTGCTCTTATTCACATTTACTCTTAACTTTCTTCTTCCACACACTTTACCAAACTCAGTCACCAGCTTCTGCAGTTTCTCACATGAATCAGCCACCAGCGCTGTATCATCAGCGAACAACAACTGACTCACTTCCCAAGCTCTCTCATCCCCAACAGACTTCATACTTGCCCCTCTTTCCAAAACTCTTGCATTTACCTCCCTAACAACCCCATCCATAAACAAATTAAACAACCATGGAGACATCACACACCCCTGCCGCAAACCTACATTCACTGAGAACCAATCACTTTCCTCTCTTCCTACACGTACACATGCCTTACATCCTGGATATGATTACAATTTCAGATATAGACAAAATAGTGGCAGAAATAAAAATGCCAGGAGACAGTATCTAGAACAACGGTAAGCTGCATAAATAGGTGGAGTACTGTCTGTGCAGTACAAGAAAACACCAGAATATACAGTAGTTGAAACTAACAGTACAGAATGAAGCCTGTGATCCTTATATTTAGAAATTAAGCTGTAAGTAATGGAAAATCAACTTCAGCGAGGTATTCAAACTTCCTAAACAAGTCAAGAAATATTAGGATCTACTGTATATTATAAAGAATTTAGAATGGAAATGATAACATAATAGTCAGTTTGGAAGATGATTTGGAGGAAAGCAGATTGGCTTGATTATTAAAAGGATTCTTCATCAGACTAGAAATCAGTAAGTTTGAGATGTTAATACTGTGACTTAACTCTTGATTAAAGAAGCATTATTTTATTCATTTAATTTCATTTAAAATTATGGTTGGCAGTCATTTTTTTTTATGAACCTATACTTGGTAAGTCTTTCTCTTGTGTAAGGAAGGATGGCTCAAATTGCATTTTTACTTTTAGGTGTCAAGAACTGCAGGAAACTATTTACCACATGTTCCTGAACTTAAAACCTTGTGAAGAGTATTTATAAGATGTAAAACTTTTTTCAATTTCAGTGTTATTAAATTATTTTAAGTATATTTTTAAGTTCTTCAATTTAAGTGTTGTGATTAAATAATTTTAAGTATATTTTTAAGTTCTTCAATTTAAGTGCTATGATTAGATTATTTTAAGTATATTTTTAAGTTCCAGCACTTTTAAAGAATTGATGTCAACAATCAGTCATCTTTATTCTTCATTGTCTTGAATGAATTAGTCATACAGGTTGAGTATTCCTTATCTGAAATGCCAGGGACCAGAAGTGTTTTGATTTTTGGATTATTTGCATATACATGATGAGATATGTGGAAAAAAGGATGGTATGTAAACAAATGTGTTAGAGCTGAGACATACCTCAATTTTTTGACTATTCAATGGCATTCCTTAGGAGATACTGTTTCCAGCATTCGGCGGGACTGTATTCCCCAGCAAGTGATGGTCATGCACTCAGAGCCGTGGCATGTCACTCTCTAATTGGATTGCTTGTCCTGCTGCCTCCATCCATTCACAGCGATCTCTGCTGTCTGACATGACCAGCAGATGAATCCAGATCTTGTGTTAACGTTGTTCTTAATCCCCTCCACTAGGTAAGCTCTCACACTATCACTTAATACTTTTTCACTTGGCTGTAGTTGTCTTGGCATCATCCGTTTAGTGATAGTGTGAGAGCATACCTAGAGGAAGGGATTAAGGACAATGTTAACACAAGGTCTAAGTTCATCTGCTGGCCATGTCAGGCAGTGGATATTGCTGTGAATGGGTGGAGGCAGCAGGACAAGCGATCCAATCAGAAGTGACACGCCAAGACGTCTGAGTGGGTTACCATCACTTGCTGGGGAATACAGTCCCACCAGATGCTGGAATCAGCATCTCATGAGGAAGACTGTTGAGCAGTTAAAATGTTGAGGTATGTCTCAGCTCTAACCTGTTTGTTTCCATATCATCCTGTTTTTCACATGTGTCATGATGGATAATAGATAATGAGATATCTTGGTGATGGGACCCAAGTCTAAACACAAAATCACCTTCATTCCTGAATCTGTATTTATATGCTACTGATAAGCAGTCATTTTCTTACACTTATTCTTACAGAGCAGAAAATAAGCAAGAAACAGTGAGTAATGCATGTAGGTCTGGCATTGACAGTGGTTTGTAACAAACTGGTGCCAACAGCATGTCAAAGCCCAGCATGGGCAAGTGAGGTCATGTGTGGAATTTCTGCTTGTAATGTCAAGTTGCCGTTCAAAAAGTTTTGGATTTTTTAGCATTTCAGATAGGATTTTCGGATTAGGAATGCTCAACCTGTACACATCTTGTATTAGATGTGTGGTTCATGTATGCAGTATTCTTTGCTGTGGTTACCTTTCCTATATAAGTTTATATGTTAGTGAGGATGGCTGCTAGTTAGGCATTTTACTGCTTTGGATTCCCTTAAAATTGTTAGTTTTTTGGGCATCTAAGAATGAACAAATTAGAAAAAAGACACCGATAGGTTTGTATTGTTTTCTGGAAAGTTCTTTTCTCTAGGTACTTATTTTTATTCAGCTATTTCAGATCTTAAAAATTTTGTTAGTCATTTACATCTTTGTTGATTTATATGCAGGATGAACAGGTTGCGAAAGAGAATGAAATGGAGCGATTTATCATTGGCCTTGGTGAAATCAAAGGATGGCTGGAGAGCACTGAGTATCAGCTGGCCAATATTGGCAAGATGGAACCTGATGAACAGGACAAACTCATGAAGGTTAGCAATAGAAATTTCCACATGTTTAGTTAATGGTATGTTTCTCTACCAATGATGAGACTTAATTGTCTTTCTTTCATACTGTTCGCCATTTCCAGCATTAGCGAGGTAGCATTAACAACAGAGGACTGGGCCTTTAAGGGAATATCCTCACCTGGCCCCCTTCTCTGTTCCTTCTTTTGGAAAAATTGAAAAAAAAAAAAGAATGGTAGCAGAGGTAATATTTCTTATGCCAAAAATGATAGTAATTGCTTTTAATCATAAGTAGTAGTCTTGTACATTTATATGTTTATGCAAAGGTATAGTATGATTGTTGTAGATTTGTTACTTGTAAAGACAAAATAAACATTGCTGTGTTTGCAAGATGTTACTAGAAGGCTGTTATCTTAGGACAGCATATTTATGGTGTTACATTGATGTTTTGATATATATTATGTATTATGGAATTTGCTTGCCAGTGGAAATTTAGAAGTTGTTTGAAAACTATGGCATGCAGTGTATTATACCTTGAACCAAGAGGACATTGCTGTTCTTAAGAGTTGTAAGTGAATAATGAAAAATGGAATATGGTGTCTTTTGAGATGGGCCTTACAAATTCAAAAACTCTCAAGTTTCATTGGATTAATAAATTTCCAAAAAGTAGCACCTGAAATGCATCACTGCCAGTCACTAATGAAGTTTTATAACCTTGTTCATTTATTATCCTAGCTGAAAAATGGGATCAGAGAACTGTTGCCAAAGTCCAAGAATGCCTTGCAGTTTCAATTTTTGATTTTGTGTAATTAAACGCTTGCCAGTGAAAAGAAGAAACTGTCATTGGATCTGAATAAAACCTAAATAGGTAGGTAGAGAGATGAGTTACTTGATATAGTTAGAATTAGGAGAATAAGGAGTAGAGAATGATTATGTGAGGAGAATGTTGAGTATGAATCAGTCATTAGAAATGTACATGGATGGGTGTTTTATGATATGGTGTATATAAAAGATTTGCAAAAACTAAGTCTGGAATGGGCTTTGTATTAGAGAGCCTGTTTTTGGAGTGCTATAATAGACTCAAGTTGGATGTGTGTTCTTAGGGTGCTACTGATGGCACAAGTTGGTCTTTGTGCAGTTATCAGTCACTGATGAAGTATTAAAACATGATTAGTTTAGTAATAGTCAGCACCGGAAAGAGCAAATAAAATTGGTGAGTACTTTTGTTTATTGTAATGAATGAAAGTACTCACCATTTTCATTTTCTCTTTCCAGTGGTGATTGTTGCATATATCTCTTCATGGTGAAGTGAAGGTTCTGTATGATTATTTTAGATGGAGGTCGAGTGTGTTGCAAGTGTAGTTGTGACAGGTTAGAACTTGTGTTACTTGTACTATCTGTTCAAGATCATTAAGGAAAGAAAAAGAAAAGGCTTTTGCTACACTGGGATCAACCTGGGTAGAGCCTACCTGGGTGGAGCCTAACTGGTTCTTGTGGTGTACATTGAAATCCCCTGCATAGATGATCTCAGCACATGGATGTGAAGAGAACAGTGTTTCTTGACAAGATGTCACATTGTCTTAGAGTTGTACATGGTCAAAGGAATTGGGGAAGGAAGTATACAAAGCATGAAGGTTATGTTGTAGTGGGTTGAGAAATTTTGAGCCAGATGGCATTAGATTCAGAGACTCCGTATTCACTAGGCAGGCAGTGGATTTTTGTATTACAGTAGTTACACACATCACTTTAGGAATAGAATTGATAGCAGAGATTAAAGTTAGAGATATGATAGTGTAGAATGGTTTAAGAGAGAAGAGCAGGGGGTCATGTGGATAAATGAGGTTTTGCTGAGATGAGCCTAGATTTAAGACTGAGAATGTTACAGAAATTGATAGAGAAAGAGCTAGGTTTGATGTCTGTGTCTGGGAGAGAGTAGTAGAATATAGTCACATAATGTTGGTCAAGGGAGCCCTGGAGCCCTCCTTAACCAGTGGTGGTGTTTTGATTCTTCATCGAAGAATCTTAATGAAAACACATACATCCTCATTCTTTTTTGTTCAAGAAAAGATCAGATCTTGTGAGAACCTATCATTTCAGTCTCAAGAAGAGAAGGGTAGAGCTCCCATGTATTTTAATGGACTGACCATTAGTTGATATAGGTACTTACAATACCTCACCAGTTAAGGATGCTTTTGGATCTTCCCTGACACCACAAATGATTCGGTTGCCATATCCTGCTCCAGATTGTGCAGGCTGTCTCCTGCACCATTATGCCTCTGTCTAAAGGAAATTAAAGTCTTTTTGTGTTTTTGACCACTGTTAAAAGCTATCCATTGGGCCCAGTATAACTTAAGGAACATTTAATCTTGTCAGGATCCTACTTCTCAGATGCAAAACTTTTCCTATGATCCTCACTCACCTTTCCTTCCTTCAGATGAAATTTTTAGCCTTCCTCCAGTGGGCTTAGGAAGCCTGCTGACTCCCACTGCATTTGACCAATGTCTAAAGGAGAACGAGATTCTTTTATGTTTTCTACCTCTGTTAAAACCCACCCATTGGATCCAGTACAAATTAAGGATCGTTTTATCTCATTGGGATCCTGCTTCATGCATGCAAAACCTTTTTTTACGTTCCTTACTCACCTTTCCTTACTTAAGATGAAAGTTTTATGCTCTTTCCATTGGGTTAAGGGCCTCTGCAAGGTCGTAGCAATCCTTAGGTTCCTTCTTCCATTCAGTTAGAGGAATCAGATTCTTATCCTGAGGCTTCATGCAATGAAGTAGCATCAGTTGAAGCTGTTTTAGAGACCAGTTTGTCTTTGAGAAGTAAACCTTCATTTTCCAAAAAGTTTCATCTTCATGCTTCCATTTTCAAAGAGATCACTTGTTGACGTGTTTACAAAGAGCTTTTTGGGTTTGTTTTCAGATTTCTCACAGCCATAACCTTCTCCCTGGGAGGAAAACGTGTTTTTGCTAAGCTAGCTTTTTCACTGATCAGGCAGCTAGTCTCAGTATTCTTTGAAGATATTTTAGAGGTCCCAGTGTTGATACTGCTGTTTTACAGAGTGGCAAAGGCTTTTCTTTGGTCATCCAGAAAATTTTTTCCTCTTGTAGGATTTCCTGGGTACTGATATAGCCTTGAGAACACAACATTTCAAGTTGAATGTAAAATATTTGTTTTCCCTAAAGTACTTTCAAAGCAGTGTTTATCAATATGAATGCTGAATCTTTCTTGGACTTTCTTCAGGGCAGTTGTATGAATAGAAGAAGGATGAAGTGCCCCCTTTTTCTCATTGAACCCCCTGTTCCCAGGCTTTTCCAAATCAAATGGGATTTGGAAACTATACAACCTGTTGTGGAATTCCTCCTCCTTCCTTTATATTATTCTAGGAAGTCATTCACCCTTGGAAGATTTCATCAAGAGAGAATCATGCTTGATGTCCAGTCATTCTCTTACAGACACCTTTGGACTTCAGTTGTTATTATCAGAGTGATCATTTATTTGTGCATCCTGAAATCTCCTTTCAGTGAGAAATATCCATACATGGTTTAAGAAACTCATTTTAATTGCTGTTCCATGACTCATCTTTAGATCATATATTATCAGAAAGGTGACCTATACCTTAACGTTCCTCACAAATCTCTCATTGAAAGAAATCAATAAAAGGAGCACTTGGCAGTCATCTACCACTTCCATTAATTGTGTGGCTCTAAGGATTCCTTCCATTGGAGATGGATTCTAGTATGTGTCTGAATCACTATAGAAGGTATTTATGTTGCTTTTGGGTTTACTTCACTTCACCTAAAGTTTTTCACCATGGTTATGCTATCATGCTCACTAGATAGACTGTAAAGAAGAGATATATGGGATTTGAAATATGAAAAACATTTTTGTCCTAAGTCAGTATCTTTTTTCTTGATTTTCTTACCTTGCATGGCCTTCACCTCTCTTTTTTGAAAACTTTATCTCTTCCAACTGTGACTCCTTTTGGGTTAATAACTATGATCCATGAATTCTGAGCTGTTGTCTGGGGCCAAGTGGGTCATTGACATCATCTCTTTGGCAGTCTCTAATTAGCCATAGGTGGGCCTGAAATGAGCTGACATAACCATAGCTTAATGGTTGGTGAAGGGTGATGGATGCCACTTAGGGCTGGTAGATCCTGACCTTGATTATCTTTGAGATATCCAAAAGAGTGCCTCTCATACGCATGGGACAAGGCCTTGGTGAGAACTTTTTTCTATCTCTCTCAAAACCAATTTTTCTGTTTAGAATTATAGATTTTTCACTTTTGAACCCCATTTTTTTGTTTTTGTTTTGGAACCAAAGATGTGATATATGAGGGGCCACAGATACAATATAATCAATCCTGGTTTACAGTGGGAGAAGGATATGTAGGCTATTGATCATTTTTGACAGTAACTTAAACAACTATATTGCTTACAGGGTGTGTCTTTGGAAATGCAGAACTACAAGAGTCAGATTGAAAATATTCGTGACACAGCTGTTCATCTTATCAACCATGGAGTTTTATTCCAAGCTCGTATACAACCAGAGTTGTTGCTCATCAACCAGAGGTGGGAAAATATCTACAAGATTATGCAGGTAAGATATAATTGTTCAAGTATCAGGATTTTTCTTAATGGAAGGAGTATATGATGCCATGTTTTTAGAAAATTTGTATGTGATATTACTCTGTATTTAAGGAATGATGTAATCATATATTCTCAGTAATGACTGGTTTTTCAGATTTTATTTTACACATGTTCTCCTTCCTACCATTTGTTACTTGCTAGAATGTTGAAATTGTCATGCTTGTGTCTTTGAATGTATATTTTTTTGCTTTTATTGACATATAAAGTTCAGTAATTGAAGTGGATTCAGAATATAATGTATGTTTTCCATAGTTTTTTGCTCTTTAATGAACTTCTCTGCTGCACGAATTATTTAGCATTTATTTATTGCAAATGGTTAATTACTTAACCAGTTTGGCAAAGTACCCAAAGCTGCTGCTATTGTCAGTTTATGTTTCAGGGTTTTGACACTGCAAAGCTTGTGTATGTTGCATGTTGTGCTTGGGAGGCTTGTGCATTACTGGGTACTTCTTTGAATCCGTTACATCCTCTGTGTGAAGTGCTTAAAATTTTTTGAATATCGTAATTGAATTCAAACAAATTTATAAAAAAGTTATCTTGTTGAAGTATCTGTATCAGTGATGATTTTTCTTTCATCTGAAAAGGCTGTATCTAATTATTCTGCAGAATGAAGATCTAACAAGACTAATAGTTTGCTGTATATTTTCTTACCAGTGAATCTTCAGACTGATTAGTAATATTTTTAACCTACATCCTCAAATTGATCTTAATTATCCCATTGTTTCAAGACTTATCTTGCCCCTTTTTCTTTTCATGTTTATTCCTGCCTTTAGGATATTCTGTGTTTTGGGGATAATGTGGCTTCATGTGGGTGATGTGATAATTTTGTCCTCTGTTTTATAAAAATCGTTTTTTGGTAATATGAAAGACTTTTAGCATTAGATGTAGAAAGGACTTTCAAAATTCCCATGATGCTTTTCAGTTGATATTTTTAGTGTAGATTATAAGTATTTCTGCTCACCAGATTTTTCGTATTGGTATCATAAGTTCCATACTTATCCTTCATATTACCTCACCACACCACACTACATTATCAGTAGTTTTAATGGTGCTTCCTCTTAAGGAAGGGCACACTTAGTTTATTGCTTGGGCTAGGATAGTTGTGTGGGCTTAGGATATAAGAGCTTTCAGATTAGTGCTGTGGTATATGTCAGTGGAGTTTCTGTGTTGAAATGTGACTAGAGAGGTTATTGCTACCCCTTCTATTCACTCTTTCTGAGCTCCTAATGTTACCTGTCTAACAACCTCCTTCGTGGCTCTGTCAACACTACATGTGGTGTCTGGTCTGTTAACCTTACTGCTTCTGCTGGACTAGAATATACGGCAGCAGCTTGATCTCACCATACTGTTCGAATTGAAGATAGACATTAAAACTTAGCAAGTCAGCGGAGTTCAGAGTTGGTCTGATTTTAATACTGGTGAGCAAGATCCAATGTATATCTTTTCAGCATTGCCACCTGGACACACAAGGCACAAGCATCTCCTCCATAGATTTTACCTTGACTTCAGAGACACAAGGGCCAAAACCATCTGCAGGCCACACCAACACCACCTCTACTCTTTCTACAACTACAGCATGTGTTAATGAAATTGCTGTAACTACCAGTTTAACCCATGACTCTGTACAACTTACTCAGAATTCAGGAATGACACCAGAATTTAGTACATCACTAGTCTCATCTTCTCATCAATTCACTGACATGAAGGCATCACCATTAACCATGCAGGAAGATCCTACAATAATGGAAACTGAGGAAGACAATTTTGAAAGTATTGTACATGAAGAAAATGCTGTATTGAGAAGTACAAGTTTAGTGCGTAGTGTTATGTCTACCACTACAACTGTCACTAACACTACTACAGAAATGATGTCTTCTGTTGATAATGACTCCACAGTTTTAGTGTTATCAGATAAGTCAATTTTACGTCCAGAAAATTCACAGCCTCAAGTAACAGCCACCTTGGAGGATACAAAGAATGCATCAGAAACAGCAGGAGCTGTTAAATCATATGAAATGTTTTCCTCAGTTGACAGTAACACATGGGGAGATTCTACTCTTATTGATAGTGTTGTGAAAGTTGAACCTAAAGAACCTCTGTTTACCAGAGATGATCACTCTGTAACTGCAGTCACCAGTAGTGTAACAGCACTTCTGGATCATCCATCACCTGAAATGGAGGAAGAAGTTGGTAATGAGGAAACAAAATGTTCCACATCTCTACAGGAATCAACTGAAGGTTCTAAAACTACATCCCATATAGACCAGCCAAAACAGATTAGTCTTGTTGAAGTTGAGGAAGTGAAAATGACAATATCACACCTTTCTTTCAACATTGCTGGTACAACAGCCAACCAGAAAGTATTGAGAACTGCTGAGGCTAACATTGTTTCTCGTGGTGATGTAGATGAGTCATCAGTAGAAGTGTCTCCAGAAGCTGATTTCCATCCAGCTAGTATCATTTCACATGATATGACCCTTTGTGATTCAGCAGCAAAAGATCGTAAACGAAAGATAACTGAGACTGAAACAGATCTAGATAATTTTGATGAGCTTATTGCTGGACTGAAAGAAGTAGCAGAAAAGGATATTGATTTGACTGCAATAGAAGGCAGTCGAAGGAGAGGTTCTGTGAAGGATCTTGAAATAGAACAGGATGGAGATGAGAAATTCTCCCTCTTAAAGATTAGAAGATGTGAGGACGATGATTTAGAGTCATTAGCATCAATAGACACTGACATGGCTCCTGCCTCAGAAGCAAGTAGGGATTTTGAAGGTACCTTTTCTGATCTTGAATCTGTTTCTGAAAGTGTTTCTTCCAAAGGAGATAGTTTGTTCTCTCCCTCTGCCACTCAAGGTGTGGGATCCATAGATTCTTCTAGGACAGAAGAATTTCACACTATAGAACTTGTATCACAGCAAAGTCAAATAGTTTCAAGTGAAGCAGTCACTCACATGTATATTAAAAGCTCTCATGAGCTAGTCTCTCCAGTCAAAAAAGAAGTGGGTCCAGATTTTGCTAGTATCAATGTTAATGAAGCTTCACACTGTGATATACAACCAGGTGATGGTGAGAGTGGTCTTGTATCATTAAACCAAAAAGAAACGAGCAAATCAGAGCTGTTAGGAGGGGAAGCTGCTGGTCATGCGATGGATTATGAGCAGCTTCCTGTAGAAAAATTGCAGGCAATGATTGCTGAACTGGAGGAGGTGATGAGTGATACAGAATTAAGTGATACAGATGATGAAAAAGCTGAAGCAGACAAAGAAAAGGAAGACAGTAGCTTATCTGTTAAAGAAACAAATGCATCAAAGGTAGATCTTTCAAGTGAAGTTACAAACACTGAGAATCAAAGCATAAGTGCAGCTCCAGTTGAAATGATACCTGAAAAAGAGAACTTGTCTTCTAGTTTTGTAAGTAATATGGCCACAGACGAATTAAAAGATGAACTTTTTCCTGTTGAATTCAGTGTACAAGAAGTTCATGTGGCTGGTGATATTGAGTTTGCTAAAGCCAGAAGTTCGGTTGAGCCAAATGAGCCTTTAGCTTTTGGAACTCCAATAACTGTGGTCACAACTACATCAGTTCATGAAGCTGATGTTCAAGAAGTTCCAAATGCTTTGCCTGAGGTTATGTTAGAGCATCCTCAAGAAGGGACGCGAGAGATAACTAGTGACACATCTTCAACAGTGCAAAAAGTATCTGTGCATAGTTCTCAGGTTGTGCGTGGAATGACCCTTGTAACCTCCACTGAAGATCGACTCCCGGAACCTGAGGAAGCTGTACTGGTCACGTTGATTTCCAGACCAAGCTCTGTAGAAGCCTTGGCCACAGATTCTGAGTTTACTGCAAATAAAGTTATTATGGAACAGGTAGAAGAGGAGAATTCTGATCCAGATATTGAATTCTCAGACAAGGAGGAAAAGGAGGATGAAAAAGAAGTGAAAAGGGCACATGAACCATCATCTTCTTCCAGTTCAGGTGATTCTTCTGAGGATGAGGAATCAGTCAAGGAGAGGAGGCCAACTATTATTGAGTGCCCAAGTATCTCTGTAGCTTTGGAGGAGGGAAATGCTGAAGAAACTGGAGAGGTAAGTCGTATGTAAGGAGCATGAGAGTCCCGTTAAAGTTGGTTATAGACAAGCTTATAGGTGGTTTTGTTTTAATCCTAACATGGTGGTCACATTATTCTCCAAAATCTGAATATCCTCTGGTGAAAGGGTGCTAACATTTAGCAAAAACTGCTACAGCTGTAATATTTGCATCCTTCTGCCACATCTCTCAGGTCTTCAGTTAATGTTTTCCAGTCTATGACATCCATTTGGATGTTGTAAGACCCTTCCACTCTGCTTTCAGGTAACATCAGCATGTGAGATAGACAGCTCTTCATTAGCCTCTGTCTCTAGGTCTTCTGCAGGGCAGACTTCAGGTTTTCCTACTGTCTCGCCTATCTCTTCTCCTGAATATGTCAGAAATCGCCAGTACTCTGTTGAAAGCTCTCAAAGTTTTCGTAATGTTGGAAATTTGGTTGCATCCACTGATTCAGGACCAGTGGTAACTCATATGGCAAGTGGAATGTCATCTTCAATGTTAGACTTCTTTTCAAGACATAATGTTTTGATTATAGACCCTGATGCAAAGGAAAAGGAAACTCTTTTACAACCCACTATTAAGCCCTCAAATGCACAGAATCTGGAGGTTGATTTGGGTAATAAAGGAATTGATTCTCTTGGGATTAGTAAATATGAAGGTCCTGCTCAATCATCCTCACCAATTGCTTGTCTAGGTACTGAGATTATACAGGACATGGGAGCTATGAGGGCAACAATGGAAGAATTTGCAATATCTGTGACTTCTTCAAGTTCTGTATCTTTAATAGAAACTTCAGATGTTTCTTGCCACATGAGTACTTCTAATAAGCAACAGCTCACATTGAAAAATATTCATTTTGGAAATGGTGATAATGCTCAGGGTCATATTCCTATTCATGGAAACATTGCTAAAGTAGAAGGACTAATTTCAACTGCATCTGTTGAAATTGAAGTTACACCATTTGAGGTGACCATGGAATTAGCACATGAAGGATTACCATGTGAATCAGAAAATATGGTTAGAAATGCAGTTGAAGTACCTACCGAAACAACAGTGAATGCTCTGGTGATGCAGGCTCCAAGTATTTTGTGCAGAAACGTTGAATTTGATATCAAAGAAGAGATTGCAGCTGAAAAGATAGCAGATGAAAATGATAAACATAATGATATGATCAACTCATCTGAAGATGGATCAAAGGATTCTGATACTACAGCATATCATACTAAAGTTATACAAGCCGCTGACATTGAAAGTGGATCAGTAATTGAAGTCATGTATCAGGTGGGAGAGCCTAAAGAAAGGAAGCAGATTGCCTCTTTACCCTCAAATCAGAATAAAGTTATGGAGGACAAAGAAAAGAATAAGGAAAATTCATTTTGTCAACGTAATGTAAGTTTTTCTCCTACAGTTTCTAGTTCTGTTTTGAAAGAAACTTTTCCTAATTTTGTAAACAGGAAGATCATGTTATTATCTGGTAAAGAGAGGGAAGTATCTTCAGCATCTCAAAGTATTTTGTTTGCTTCACAGGAGGTAGTATCAAGGATTGCGACACCACCAACACCAACTAAGTCATTTCTGTCTTCACAAGATGTGCCTAGTGCTGTTGAAGAAAATCCAAGGATTAGTGTGGTTACAGCCAAAGTTGTATGCAGTGAGGTAACTAAACCTGCTTTTCTAAAACAAGCGGAAAATTTCAGCAATAACAAATCAACAACATTAATAACATCTGAAAATGCTCAACTGACTGATTCTAAGGTTTGGGTTGAAAGTTCAAGCCCTAGTAGAGCTATTGATTTTGCTGGAGATGAGGTACCAGATGTTCTAGATATATCATCACCTATCCAGTCTTTTGCTACAGAGAGTCAGGCAAATTTCGGAGCTCAAAAGTTTAATGATGATGTAATAGCATCTGAAAATGTACTTTTGACCTCTGCAGTTGACAGTGACCGAAAAATCTCTACTGCATCAGAAGAATGTGATTTTGTACCTCAAGAGGTGGTTTCAACAATGCCCTCACCTTTTTCTCTTGCAGAAACAGTTACATTTCCTCAAGAAATGTGTGACGCAGTAGAGCTGGATCTAAAAACAAGAGCTGTCCTTACAGAGATTGTTCAAATAAATGACTCAGGTTGTAGTAACTCTGAAGTTATTAAAGAAAACTTTGAGATAAGCACTAATGTTTTATCCCCTAGAAGCAATAATGAAATGAGTGAAAATGAAAGAAAAATATCTGGTGCAATGAAAAGTTTTGAAATTATGTTTCAAGAAATTCCTGAGGCCTTTGAGAAGGAGACATTAAATGTACCTGAATTTGCAGTGGAAAGAAGTGTGTCAGAGAGAGCAATAGATGGCTTGAAAGAGGCTGTTCTTGTGGCACCTGAGGTAGTATTTCAAGAGTCTCCATACTGTAATCGGAATGTAAACCTTGTTGAGAATATTGAAACACGTGCAGATCATCCTTTTGATGGCAATGATAAGAAAATGTCAATATCTTCAGCAGATGCAGAACTTTCGTACACAGAAATGTTGGAGGAGAAAGAGCAAACTTATGCAAGTGAAGTCTTTGCAGGTGCTCATGAAAGTTGTTCTGAGGAAGTTGTAGTTACAGCTGTCAGTGCAATAAATTCTGAGACAGAAACAAGGGAATTAAGTTCATCGGAGGTCAATGGACAGATTCACATGGATGTAGAGGTAATATCAGAAGTCTCAGAGGAAGGGATACCATTAGGTTGTGAAGCTGCTTTAATAGATTCTTCTGTTATCTCAGGCTATGAAATAAAGAGCCAATCAGGTCAGGGAAGTTATTCTGGTGAATTAGCAGCAGATGAAATAAATTTTATTCGGGGTGTAAAATCTGCCATACCTAGTGGCTATATTTTCACAACTAATGCAGTTGAAGATGATCGTACGTCTGAAGCTCTCTCGTATTTTGATATTGAGACTTCAGTTGATGTTCAAGATCGATATGGTGTAGCAGTTACTGTTATTGGTACCCATAATGATTTAAACATGTCCTTAGAAGACACAGAAGAAAAACAAATTCCTTATGAGGAGGGAGGATTGGAAGAGCTGAAAATGGAGTCGTCAATTGATTTCCTTTTAAAGAGTTCACAACATTCATCAAAAGGCACTAGTTTTGTTGATTTATCAGGAGGCTCAGAACATAAAGACACCCAAAAAGGCTTACATGATTCAAGTGAAAAGAACATTGAATCCAAAAAAGATAAATTAGGTAACAGAAGTACTTTTCTTACTGAAGTTGCTAATTTGACAGAGAATGAATATTCTGTTACATTTGAGGAGCAGTCTCATGCAAACACTGTGCAAATATCAAATCAGAATGATATTCTAAAAGCTGAAAAGAAATATGAAATTGACAGAATTATGGAAAACAGCGATACTGGTTTAGTACTCCCCTTTGTTTCTCAACCATTTTTACACAAGGAAGAGAAAGAGAGAATCCTGGACACAGAGCAACCTTTCAGAGCATTTCAGGAGTCACAAAAACTTGATGGTAACTTTGATAGATTACAAAGTGTACCACAAATGAATGCTAAAAGGAATAACAATGTGGAAGGGAAGATTGTTAAGAAAGCTGAGGTGTCTTCTGAGAAAGACAGTGAAATAGACTTACAATATGTTCCTTTCTTACCACCAGCGAATGAAATTGATTATATTGTTAAAAAGGAAGATGACTCTGGGGAAAAATCTGAAATAAAACATGCTGAAGAAGCTTGTATGGAAGATGAAATGACTGATGTCCACTACTCACCACATTGCCCAGTAATCAAATTGGAAGATGAAATTTTGGGTTTAGAATCATGCTCTTTAGCAGATGTACCTGAGATTAGAACAAGAAAAGAGCAAGAGTCTAAATCTGAAGAGTTTGTCCACCCTACTGTTTTAGAACATGGAAAGGTTTCAGCTTTGCAGAGTGTTGATTCTCTTCATTTGGAATCTCTCACAAGAGGTAAGCCTTCTAGTAAATCTGTTGAGACAGCTGTTTGTTATGTTCCTCATGTTCCACCTGCTTCTGGTAAAGATTTCCATGAAACTCCAGCTGACATAAATGACATACCTCAAGTTTCATCTGATCACTCAACAGTGTTGCTGGAAGAGATAAGCGTTGTGCCTGAAGAACAAAGTTTTGCAAACTTTATGAAGCTAACAACAACAACAGGAGTAGCAACTCCTTCTACAGAAACTGACATTAGTACATTAAAAGATATTCTGGTAGAAATACATGATGTTCCTATTCAGAGGAATAGGAACATATCTAAGAAGATTCCTGAAGAAAAATTAGATGAACTGACAGAAATACCATCATATATACGAACATCCAAACAGGACGTATCAGATATATGCACAACTGTTGACTCCAAAGATAATGAAGCATATGAAAAGGGTGATAAATCAAGTGGAGGAGGACTAACAGCAACAAGGGTGCAATGTAAGTCAGTTGAGGCTGAATTAACTAAAAATAAAGGTAATATTATGGAACAAGGAGATCATGAGAACAGAAGTAAGATTCATTATGTACCTTATGTCCCAAAATCAGCTGCTGTATCATCAGTATCTCCTCCATTATCTCCATCGACTCAAGGACAAACAAGGAAAAACTTAATTTTTAAGAAAAAGGATTTGAGTTCTATAAAGGAGACAAATATTACATCTGATGAAGAAGTGTTTGAAAGTGCAGGAAATGATGGAATGGAAACACAGAGTAAGAAAGTGCAAGACCTTGGAATCCATTATGTTCCCTGCATACCCTCTGGTGATCAGCATTGGGATCAAGGAGGCTTGAGGAAGGAAGCAGAGCTTAGTACATACAGTGATAAACAGCAATTTTTTGTTGGCGAGGAAAAAGTTCCAGAATTTAAAACTGGTATAATAGAGGAATCAGTTCCCATCAAATCAAAATCCCTGACCTCTAGCCAGAAAGCAGATATCATTGAAGCACAAGTTCATATTCCAGCCACAGAAGGCAAAAATGCTATCAGTGGCACTATGAAAGAAACAAGAGTCCATGAGGAGAGGACAAGATCATATGAACTCCAGTATGTACCATGTTCTCCTTCTGAATTCCCCAAATCAGTTTCAGGAGCACGGCCAAAAGAAATTCATTATGTGCCTCACTCTCCTGCTGATGTCAAAAGCTTTGAATGTGAAGAAACAAATACTAAACCCATCATGTCAGACTTCATAGCTTCTCCCTTCAGTCCTAAAGTTGATGTGGTAGCAAGCCCTCCAGAGATCATGAAGAACCTTGTAAGTACAATTATATTCATTGCTATAACAAGAAGAGTGGTGCATGGTACTGACTCCTTTTCCACGACAGTATAGATGATACTTATGACTTGTCTTCAGGAGATTCACTCAATGCCATCTTAGACTCAGTATGCATTCTACAAGTAGAATGATAGTACTGTGCATATTTACAGGTTCTTGTTGAGCATTGAGGAAGGCATATTGGGTACAGTCAAGAAGATTGATCATTATCATTTATTCATTTGATAAATCAAGAGGGAACTTCTATAAAGTTTTATCAGCCTGATTGTTGAAATGGATAATATTATTAATAACAGTAATGATGATGATGATTATGATAGTGATGATAATGAGAACTTGCATTGCTTTTACATATGTCTAGAGGGCATTGATGGATTACAGTTTGTTTTACATTTACAACCTTTAGTTATAGTGCATGGAGTGAAAAACATATGGAAATTGGTATGTAAGGATTACTGAGAAGAATTTTGTCATATCTTTTTGAGAAAGTTCAATATATTACTTATATTTGGGTAGAATAAAACATTAAAAAATGGACACATGGAGGTGTTTAAGGTAATTTTTGTTATTCCTTCAGATAATTTTTTCTTTACTTTTTGGGTTTGAAAAAAATGTCTGTAGATATCAGAATACTGTAGCAATATTATGGTTGATTCTTGTCAAGGTATTTCTGAAACATATAGTAAGTATCATATACTTGTGTACACAGCATATATAAACATTACTTGAAGATTAACATGCTGTCTGTTTGATATCGTGTTCTGTCGATGTCATTTTGATATCTGTCTAAAATTAAACTTTTACTGTCACCTTGATGTAGGTTTTAGGCTTTAAATTTCTGTAATTTTTATTTTTTCTGTTCCTGTTCAGTTTTTGGTAAAATGATGATTTTGGTTTAGTACTCTGAGGTGAATAAATGTGTTGCATAAAATTTTTTGTAAAGTATAACAAGAGTACATCAGTGACTTTCTCAAGTTGTGGATTTTTAAGTTATTTTGTTACTTGGTTGCAAATGTATGAAATTTGTATGGATGTTAGGTCATGTGTGTTCCTGGTGATATCAATACCACACCAAGGAGGGAAATGGCAGACATACATGAAAGAAATTTTTATTTAAGACTTAATCCAGTGGATACACCTCTCATCATCATCATGTATCCACTTGGAATATTTTCCCCTCATCTTACAAACTTTATCCTTTGTTAATAGCTTTCTACCATTGTGCTCATTCCTCACTGCTCCTCTTATTTATCCCCTTTATGAATAGCATGTCATTCTACTTTTTATTTTTCTTCTAAGGCTCTCCTTTGCTTTCCTTTTGTTGATGTACACTTTCCCTGAAACTCATTTGTTTACAACTCTTTATTCTAGCTTGTCATTCTCTTAAATTTTTTTTATTTTTCTTCTGAGATTCTCCTTGGCTTTCCTTTTGTTGATATTTACTTACCCATAAGCTCATTTCATTACAGCTCTGTATTCTGCATTCTGTGTCCTTCATTCATTGTCTTTTTCTTACAGATTTATCTTCTCAAACTTCTCCCCTCCCACCTTTCTTAGATTTTCATGCCACCATTCCATACCTATCCCTGATAGCCTTCTGTGAAAACTGTTTTAATATTTTCAACAAATATTTAGATTTTATGGGCACTGTCCAAAAAATAGAGTTGTTCATGGAAAAATAAGTGTGAATTTGAGTAATTTTCATGTAACCGACCACAAAGTCTCCTTTTATGAAACAATAACTAGCAATGGAAATTTAGGTTTTTAAGATATTTTATGGTTTTTCAGTATATGACCAAAGATTAAGCAATATGATCAGATAAGAGCCAAATGTATTAAAAAACAATGAATTTGCATAATTTTGATTAATATTACCTTAATCTATAAATATCACATACTATGTATGCATAACTATTAGCAGAAAATCAATGTCTGGTTTCATATGTGAAGTATCTCAACTGTGTTCATTGAATCAAGATTTAAAATAACTGGGAGGGAATAAGATGTGAAGTGAAAGAGTGAAATAACTTTTAGGAATGGGTATCAACCTCTCATGGGAAAAAGAATCATTTAGTCCTTGCAATTTCTCTGCATTATGATGTATACCCCTACACTGTATAGTTAATTCTGTAGTGTCTAGCAAACACTGCATTAGAATAGCCTTCTGTCCATTTAGCACTGCATTAGAGTTACCTTATGCCAGTGGCCTGTTACAGGTGAGGCACTAAAGGCTAAGAAGCAGCACTGGAGCTTACACATAAGGAGACTTACCATGGCCATCTTCTTGAGGGAGTTCCAGGTGGGGACAGGCACCAGAAGTATAGATGGATAGATAGATAGATGTACTGAAAGGCAGAAAAGTTTTGGTTATTTATAAATAACGTAATTGTGAATATAGATCCAAGGCGATAATATATGCTTAAAATTGTTGATGAAAATGTTAGTGTAATTCTTCAGGAGAAACATAGTGTGTATAAGGAACAAGTGATGTGCATAGAAAAGAAAATGTTACATTAATATCTGTAGATCAGCCAGCATGACACACAACCCTTCTCTCTGTAAGGGCAGAGATAGAAATATTTGATGTTTTGATAATCCAGTTGATGTATGGGTGCAAGTCATGGGCCTGAATATATATGTAAGAAAAAGAGGAGGATGTAAGTGTTGGAAACAGTGTTCAAAAAACATCGTCAACTCCCCATATAGTTTTAAAGGCATCACCCAGCTAAGTCTTATTATGGGTACAAGCATATGATTCTCTGAGGGTGAAATCATCATACATCTAGTCACTGTGACAAGTTTTTAATGATGCATGCACCGGCGAATTGCCTCAGGGAGCTTCATGCTATCTTGAAGAAAAGATGTTATTTCTTTACTCTTTCTGGCTGCCACTTCTTTTTGGGAATTTCACTTCTGGGCTTTGTATAACTTCCACCTGGCTCTTACCTTTCAAGGAAGGGAAAAGCCTGAATTCTTGCCTGGAGCAAGAAAATATAAGTACATGTGAGATTTCTCTGTGCACTGGGTGCTCAGAACACATGGTGAATGCTTCCTGCAGTATCTCATCAGTGCCTCGCCTTATTTACAATATCATAACCCTAAGGACCCAAAAGATGGACATAGGATGCTTCAGAAACCTTGCCACTTCTGTGCCCAGACATCTACAGATGGTAATCAAGGCCAAAGGAGAGATGAAAATGTGCTGAAAAGCTAGTGCAAAAATGCATTTGAAAATGTAAGGGGCCGTGGATAAGGTTTTATTGTGGTCATGGAACTTATGGTCGATATGTTAAGTGAGGGGGTTGATACTTTAAGGAATGATAAGGGAGGGGTGTTATAATACAAAGCTGAGTATCATTACAAGAGTTGATTGGAATGTGGTAATGTCGTTTTGTTATTTAGAGAGGATGGGTGAAGAGGAACTGACTTAGTGGATACATGTGTCAGAAGTGAAGGGAGCAAGGAGAACGGAGATGAAAGGATAGAGGGAAAGATACTTTGAGTTATTGTGGCCTGAACATGTTGTAAGGTGAAAGGCATGCAAGGGATAGAGTGAAGTGAAGCAAGGTGACATACAGGGGGCAGTTTGTTGTCATTGGGCTGAACCAGGGCTTATGAAGTGGTCAGGGGATACTATGGAAAAGTCCATAGGACTTGGCTGCTGAGGATGGGAACTCTGGTTTTGGTGCATTATACATGGATGCAAGCGAATGAGAGTGTTCTTCACCTGTTCTAGATGGTTACTTGCTATGCAGAAAGAGTGAGCTAGTATAAAAAAAAAGGTCAGAAATAAAGGCAGTAGAGATAGATAGCTAGTGTAATAGTTGGAATCGGGAGGAGAGAGACAATAAAGTTGTGAGAATAGGGTAGTCAAGAATATGTAGTCTATCCATCTGCTTATATCTCTGACACCTGTTTCTTTCTAGAACTCCCTCTATATAGGGATGGCCACAGCAATAGTTTTCATAACTAGTGAATCCTAGTGCCACTTCTTAGCCTTTAGTGCCTCACACTTATCAGGCCAGTGGCAGAGGGCAAGTCTCGTGCAGTGTTTGCAGAGGCTTCTACCTAACATTCCTACTGACAACTTCTACTTCATACTTATGTCTAGTATACAAAGATATTTTCAGCAGAACACGTAATCCATCTTTAGCAACTCATCTTTTGCATCCCCATTCCCTCAGGCTGGTAAAAGATTGGGGTGCTCAATAACCTAGTGGTAGACATGCTGTTGAGGCACTCACTGGTAGATACACTGCTGAGCTACTCACTGGTAGCCATGCTGCTGAGCTCCCCTAGTGATAGACTTGCTGCTGAGCTTCTCTAGTGGTAGACTTGCTATTGAGCTACCCAAGTGATAAACATGCTGTTGAGCTACCCTGGTGGTATACATGCCACTAAGCTACTCTAGTGGTAGATATGCTACTGACATACTTAATTTTTTTTGTATTTTTAAGCAGTTCCATATCTATTTTTTTTCATACTATTCACCATTTCCTGTGTTAGCGAGGTAGCATTAAGAACAGAGGACTGAGCCTTTGAGGGAATATCCTCACTTAGCCCCCTTCTCTGTTCTATCTTTTGGAAAAGTAAGATCGAGAGGGGAGGATTTCCAGCCCCTCCCCGCTCCCTCCCCTTTTAGTTGCCTTCAACGACACGCAGGGAATACATGGGAAGTATTCTTTCTCCCCTATCCCCAAGGGTAAGTTCCATATGTATATATATATATATATATATATATATATATATATATAAATTTATCCCTGGGGATAGGGGATTAAGAATACTTCCCACGTATTCCCTGCGTGTCGTAGAAGGCGACTAAAAGGGGAGGGAGCGGGGGGCTGGAAATCCTCCCCTCTCGTTTTTTTTTAGCTTTCCAAAAGAAGGAACAGAGGGGGCCAGGTGAGGATATTCCGAAAAAGGCCCAGTCCTCTGTTCTTAACGCTACCTCGCTAATGCGGGAAATGGCGAATAGTTTGAAAAAAAAAAAAAAAACTATATATATATATATATATATATATATATATATATATATATATATATGGAAGGAGGTAAATAAAGTGCGTAAGACAAGGGAGCAAATGGGAACTTCGGTGAAGGGCGCAAGTGGGGAGGTGATAACAAGTAGTGGTGATGTGAGAAGGAGATGGAGTGAGTATTTTGAAGGTTTGTCGAATGTGTTTGATGATAGAGTGGCAGATATAGGGTGTTTTGGTCGAGGTGGTGTGCAAAGTGAGAGGGTTAGGGAAAATGATTTGGTAAACAGAGAAGAGGTAGTGAAAGCTTTGCGGAAGATGAAAGCCGGCAAGGCAGCGGGTTTGGATTGTATTGCAGTGGAATTTATTAAAAAAGGGGGTGACTGTATTGTTGACTGGTTGGTAAGGTTATTTAATGTATGTATGACTCATGGTGAGGTGCCTGAGGATTGGCGGAATGCGTGCATAGTGCCATTGTACAAAGGCAAAGGGGATAAGAGTGAGTGCTCAAATTACAGAGGTATAAGTTTGTTGAGTATTCCTGGTAAATTATATGGGAGGGTATTGATTGAGAGGGTGAAGGCATGTACAGAGCATCAGATTGGGGAAGAGCAGTGTGGTTTCAGAAGTGGTAGAGGATGTGTGGATCAGGTGTTTGCTTTGAAGAATGTATGTGAGAAATACTTAGAAAAGCAAATGGATTTGTATGTAGCATTTATGGATCTGGAGAAGGCATATGATAGAGTTGATAGAGATGCTCTGTGGAAGGTATTAAGAATATATGGTGTGGGAGGAAAGTTGTTAGAAGCAGTGAAAAGTTTTTATCGAGGATGTAAGGCATGTGTACGTGTAGGAAGAGAGGAAAGTGATTGGTTCTCAGTGAATGTAGGTTTGCGGCAGGGGTGTGTGATGTCTCCATGGTTGTTTAATTTGTTTATGGATGGGGTTGTTAGGGAGGTAAATGCAAGAGTTTTGGAAAGAGGGGCAAGTATGAAGTCTGTTGGGGATGAGAGAGCTTGGGAAGTGAGTCAGTTGTTGTTCGCTGATGATACAGCGCTGGTGGCTGATTCATGTGAGAAACTGCAGAAGCTGGTGACTGAGTTTGGAAAAGTGTGTGGAAGAAGAAAGTTAAGAGTAAATGTGAATAAGAGCAAGGTTATTAGGTACAGTAGGGTTAAGGGTCAAGTCAATTGGGAGGTGAGTTTAAATGGAGAAAAACTGGAGGAAGTGAAGTGTTTTAGATATCTGGGAGTGGATCTGGCAGCGGATGGAACCATGGAAGCGGAAGTGGATCATAGGGTGGGGGAGGGGGCGAAAATCCTGGGGGTCTTGAAGAATGTGTGGAAGTCGAGAACATTATCTCGGAAAGCAAAAATGGGTATGTTTGAAGGAATAGTGGTTCCAACAATGTTGTATGGTTGCGAGGCGTGGGCTATGGATAGAGTTGTGCACAGGAGGATGGATGTGCTGGAAATGAGATGTTTGAGGACAATGTGTGGAGTGAGGTGGTTTGATCGAGTGAGTAACGTAAGGGTAAGAGAGATGTGTGGAAATAAAAAGAGCGTGGTTGAGAGAGCAGAAGAGGGTGTTTTGAAGTGGTTTGGGCACATGGAGAGAATGAGTGAGGAAAGATTGACCAAGAGGATATATGTGTCGGAGGTGGAGGGAACAAGGAGAAGAGGGAGACCAAATTGGAGGTGGAAAGATGGAGTGAAAAAGATTTTGTGTGATCGGGGCCTGAACATGCAGGAGGGTGAAAGGAGGGCAAGGAATAGAGTGAATTGGAGTGGTGTGGTATACCGGGGTTGACGTGCTGTCAGTGGATTGAATCAGGGCATGTGAAGCGTCTGGGGTAAACCATGGAAAGCTGTGTAGGTATGTATATTTGTGTGTGTGGACGTATGTATATACATGTGTATGGGGGTGGGTTGGGCCATTTCTTTCGTCTGTTTCCTTGCGCTACCTCGCAAACGCGGGAGACAGCGACAAAGTATAATAAAAATATAAAATATATATATATATATATATATATATATATATATATATATATATATATATATATATATATATATATATATATATATGTGTATATATGTATATATATATATATATATATATATATATATATATATATATATATATATATATATATATATATATATATATATTTGTTTATTCATCTGTTATACTTAATCGCTGTTTCCTGGGTCAGCGAGGTAGCGCTAGGGAACAGACGAAGAATTGCCCATCCACTTGTATACACACATATATATTTGCATTGATACCCATGCACATTCTTGCTCCCAGAACCTTCGCCCCCCCCTCCCCCACCCAGTGACTCACATCTGCTTCCATGGTTCCATTCGCTGGTAAGTCCACTCCCAGATATCTAAAATACTTCACTTCCTCCAATTTTTCTCCATTCAAACTTACATCTCAGTTAACTTGTCCCTCATATTCCCTGCATGTCGTAAAAGGAGACTCAAAGGGGAGGGAGTGGGGGGCTGGGAATCCTTCCCTCTAGTTTTTCTTTCTCCAAAAGAAGGAACAGAGAAGGGGGACAAGTTAGGATTTTCCCCTCTTAGGCTCAGTCCTCTGTTCTTAACGCTACCTCGCGGATGCGGGAAATGGCGAATGTGTATGAAAAAAAGTATATGCGAATGATGGGCAGAGGATTATGAAGAGGTAGTATAAATAGAGAAAAAGAGTATGGATTTTATGTGGGCTCTTTATGATAATATTCATATTAATGATGCCACTATTGCACTTTCTGTTGTATGTGATAAGTATAGAGCTCACAAAATTCTAGTTGTATACATTTTTTCTGTCAGGATTGTCAGTCTTTCAGTTGAGCATTGATATATTCTTATAAAATGCTGTGTAAGTATATTTCACACAGACTTGTAAAAACAGTGTAACAGCCTCTTTTGCAATGAGAGGAATTGGTGAATTTTTCAAAAAGCTGTAGTATTTTTAAAGGTTTATAGTTGTATTCTGAAGCCACTTTTTCATACATTGATTCAAGTGATATGCATGAAATACTAAGTGTTGTAATGTTATACCATATTAGAAATCACTTGACTTACCAAGATATTTATGATGATTTATAGATCAGATAACTTACTTTTAATGATATATATATCTCTGAAGGTAGCAATGAATATGAGTATGCTGTCCTACTTTACCATGTTTTTCTCAGTGAGTTTTATCTTAGATACCTTCATATGTAGTTTTTTATAATTATTTGTGCACTTATACAAGGTTAGAGGATGTATTCTAGGTAGTCCTGTCTAGGTAAAGACTTTTAGATCCTAACACAGGAAGTCTAGTTCATTCAACAAAGTATCATGTACTTCTAGTAGCTGTCTCTCATGGACTGGTCAAATATGCACAGGATGTAACATCTTATACAACAAACTCAAACACATAAAACAACCCTCTACACATACAGTCACTCAGACTGCTCATTGCTAATAATAGCACCCTGAGAACACACACCTGATCTGTACCAGTAATGGCACATGCAAGAATAGGCCTTCATTGACAAGAGTCCAAGCCATGCTTAGTTTTGGGAAATCTTTACACACACACACACACACACACACACACACACACACACACACACACACACATAGTCATACAGTCAAACTTGGCCTTCAGAAACAATGGGAATTGCCCTTCATTCTTCATCCCGTCCCAACAGGGTCACAAAGCTCATTGTGAAAATGCTAGCTAATCATTGAAAAGTCCAGTCTTGAGGTCTTTTCTGGTTAATTAGGGAAATGTTTTTATTCTTGAAGGATGGAGTGTGGCATGCTGCATGTGCATCTGTTACTGCTTGTTTTTTGACATTTGTTGACACTTTCATATTTGTCATTTTTTTGCTACCACCAATAGATAACCAAAATGCAAAAGAACCCCGCTGCTAACAGTTCAACATCAGCCAAATCATGATCACTATCATGAGTGTCCCAAAGACTATATCACTGATATGCTTAGGGTGTACTGAGTACACATGTCAAGATCATTTTTCCCCATTATTTTTTATGGTTAACTGATGCTCTAGTGATAACTCTAGTTGCCTTTGACTTGTGTAAGGCACCTCTACAATACCATTAAACCATGCCTTCAATTCAGATGAGGATAGGAAAAATTCACACTGTACAAATATGGCTAGAATACTGACATCGTCAGCTGTACAACACCCATTATGTTTTATTGTTAAAGAGACTCCAGTTTTTCCTCAGTTTATATCATACTTGCTTGTCAAGTCAGGCATCTCTGAATTCTGGTAAAGTGAGTCTTCCATTTCAGTCCATTGTCTGCAGCCACTTGAGGATTTTTTTCTTTAATTCTTACCACTTGAAAGAATATTTCTTCTGAAAAATTATATGTTCTGTATATCATTATAGTAAAAGACTGCTCATATTTGTGGTGAACTTATCATATGAATAAATGTTAAAGTTGCAATACTACCAGCCATGCAGTGTCTCCCTCCTGATGGTATAATAGATATACATCCAACTGTCTGATGATATTGTGATATTCAGTAATGTATGTTCATTTATGTATCTAAATCTGTATCCACTATTTATATACACTTTCTTTCTAGTTACCATGCCTAGATTTTTCAAATACTCTAGGCCAAATATGTTACACTTGCGGTTAGTTGCCAGAGGCATCTCATACTGTATTTGGCACATCAGCTATCAGAGGGTTATATGAAGGCAATAAGAGGCAAGCTGTTCAAGTATGGTTTGAGTCTCAAGACCATAAACTATTTATGTATGCTAAGAGTCACTTGAGGGTTAAAACAAAATTCTCCCTTATTCTTCACCCGTGTAATTCTATAAAGCTGTTGAATGCACATCTGACAGTGACAGTATTCACTTATATAATTCTGTAAAGCTGTTCAATGCACATGTCTGACAATGACAATAAAAGCAAATATAGGTAAAAAAATGCCATGGTCACACTACGTGTATGAAAAAATATAACTATGTGTCTTGAACTGTGGTGTGACAGAACTGCAGAAACCCTGCTGTAGTCATTAGTCAAAGTTGTGCTGTAGTGAGAAAGTGTTTTTTACATATATGTGGTGTACAGGGTTGATGCGCTGTTATTGGACTGAACCAGGGCAGCTAGAGAATGAATATGAGCAAATGAGATCTTTTCTTCATTTCTCATGACTCTGCCTTGCTGATGGAGGAAATGGTGAACCAGTATGAAAAGAGAAAGAAAAAACATTTTCTTAATAGTTCATATGCCTTGAATTGATATTTTCATGGAACAAGTCACACCCCAGGAACTAGGTCACAACAAGAATACTTATGAATGATATTGTTAACATTTTGATAATTAAGTGTGAATTAGAGGTTTAATGTCATCCAAATTACCTGCTTTACCACATTATTTACCGTATTTTTGTATTTTTGAATAGTGTTGCATAAATGAAAATAAGATAACGATTTATTGGAAGGAGGCAGCCTTTTGGCTGCAGATACAGAGTTGAGGTATTAACAGAACTGGTAAGCCATTGTAATTACTAGTTAACTAATCATACAAGAGCTTAATATTATGGTGAGTTGGATATTTCCAGACTTCGGTTAAGTATGTGGGTGATACATTTGGATAGGGTTGCATATATACAGGGATATTTACAGAGTGAATGGTATGTTTTATACATTATGAGCAGTATGTGAGTTGCCATGCCACATAGCCTAACTAATAGGAAACTGAACTGTTCACTTGCATAGGTGTGCACTTGTTCATAGATTGTTTATGAAGTTCACAATGGTAGGTTTAGGACTGTTCTTATACCTGTCTGTATAAGCTCTGATTGGAACAAGTCGATTTTGGCGATGACTGATGGTCCATGATGCAGGGGCATCAGTGGGGAAGGAGGTCTCTGTGATGGGTGTTTAAGCAGTTTGTTGCCAAACTGTTGTATGAGCTGAAGGTGTTGGTCAGAGAAGGTTGACACAGGCAGCGAGATGAGGGCCCCTTAGTAGGTGGTGTAATAAGGGCCCAGGAGGATTCTACAGACCCTTGCTGTACTCTTTCTGGCTGTTCCCATTGTATATCTGTTAGTGAGGAGGACCAGGCTAGGGAGGCATAGGTAAGCTTTGGTAGAATGAAGAGTTAAATTGGTGTATGCTTAGTCATTTCAGTCATTGGAGAAGGTACAAACAGTGTGAGAAAGATTTGATGATAGTTATGAAGAGAGTTATAATATTACTCTTCTGGTTTAAAGTATAGTATATTGTGACACCACGAAGTTTGAAGTCTCTGACTGCCCGAGGGATGTTAGGGCCTAGTGTGATGATAGGGGACATGTTATTAAATTTTATGCATTTAGTATCTTTTCTGCACATAAGGTGTTTGACAAATACCCTAATCTAATCTTATGATGGATCTTGGTATTGTCACATTTTCCAAATTGTGGTATTTTGTGACCACATACATACATGTATTATTTTTCACAGTCTGAAGTTATTCAGCTTTTAAGTGCTAATAATCCTGATGATGTATTTTTGTATCCAAATCATATATTGCAGTTGTACAGTATTTACACACTTGAATGTTGTGTACTTCATAAGACTTGGTTACTTCTTGCCCTTTAGATATGAAATGAACGTAATTTAATGTGCAGATGTATAAAACCAGTTGTCATGGTCAACTTATGGTGATTGCTAATTAGTTTGTTAATTTCGAGCATCACATACTGGGCAGTCAAGACAACCTTTCATACTGATTTTACAAAATGTGGGCTTTGAGGCTTCTTGATTATTTGATGGTTATGAGCTTTTCTCATCTCATAAGCTTAAAATTGTGTGTTTACTGCTAGATGAGGAGAATATTTCCATGTTGATAACTATTGTGTTTGATTACACAAGGGCTAGACAAAGTGTAGTACAAGTTTGATAAACTTGAAATGTGAATGGTTTCATACCTTGAAAACTGAGGAATCATTTCATGCATTCTAACACTAGGACACTTAGCATCTGCTTCCTTTCATATACAGCATTCTTTATTTGATTAACATATATCCTTCAAACACAGTAGAGTGCAGATCAGGTTGTGTGGAGCCATAAATTGTTGCATTTTGATAGGATAAACCTGGAGGAATGCACTTGACACCCACACTTTCCCTTGTGATGGTGGTGGACCTAGCTTCCTTAGAAAAAAGCACGTCAAGTGACCTCATCAGTGTAGATGATAGTTTTTCACTTCTTTTTGTGGGCTTTGGTTTTGCCCATGAAAGGCATTTGGAAATGCTGGATACTTTAAAATGGTAGAAAAATTGGGATTTCCATTGTCAAGATCCACATGATTTTACCAGACAGGACTGCCTAGTATTCATTCTGTAAGCCTCTTCTTTTAGAGTACGGAAAGTATCCTTTCTCCGCAAATCTTGTTTTATTTTTCATTTTTTATTTTATTTTATTTATATTTTTTGCTTTACAGCCCAGGTTTTCTTTGCTCTTTCATTATGTATATATTTATATATATATATATATATATGTGTTCTATGAAATGTGTATATTCAAATTCAGCTGCAGCATTGAAAATTTAGGCAGTTTGAATTATCTGTATTGTACGTGTTTACAGGTCAAATCTGAGGATTTTGAAGACAAATTAAGCAATGTTTCCCAAAATGAGGATGATGACTTATCTAGCACTAAGATAGGCCCTGACTTGTCAAAAACAGAAGCTAGTAACAGTGAAAGCTTTGAGGATGTTTGTAAACTAGAAACTGAAGATATGAGTGTAAGGGAGATGGGCAGTGCAGCAGAACTAAGTAGTCATTCAACTGATAATGACATCAGAATGAAGAAAAGGAAAAGATTTGCAAAGTTTTATGGAGAACCTGAAAATGATATTCTTAATGATATAACCATAAAAACAGAACCTTTGCATCAACAAACAGATGAAGTGAAACCATTAACATTAGATATTTCTCAGCAACTTGAGTCCAGGCACGAACCAGAAATATGTAATGTAGATGCAGTAGTAGACAATTTGGAAAAGGCAGTGCATAGAAAAAGCTTGACTGCTAGAGTGATTAATGAAGAAACCTGGGAATCAGGAAGCTCAAGTATGTCTAGAAGCAATAGAGGGTCCTCCTCAGAAGGTTCAATTGATTTTGGATCTGAAACTCGTGGTGCCATATCTGGAGACTGGGATGATGTCCCAGTTACTACAGATCTCATTTTGCAACAACCAGTTGGCGAGGGTAAACCTCTACAGGTCGAATCTCTGAAAATTCAAGAACAGGATGTAGTGCGTTTCAGCTTTGTCAGTTCTAGTAGCATTGAAACTGATAAAGATGAAGTTTTTGCTAATGAGGTAGAAATGGAAATTTTTGATGTTGATGCTTTAGCTGAAGTAGCTGAAATAGATTCGCCATCTTCAGATGAAAGTGACTACCTACAGGAACCTTCAAAAATAAGGATATCTGCTGCCACCATTTATGAACATGCCGTTATTCAGGCTCTAGAAGGGTACAGTGGGAAAGTTAGTGGAAAGAAGGTCATTCAAGAGGACATTTATGGAAAATCAAGTGAAATGGCTCCTCAGGAGCTCACTGTAGAAGAGCATGAAATCAAAGAGGAGGAGAAGGAAGATGATAAGCACAGGGAGAAACTGCTTACATGTTCAAAGACTTATACTAAAACTGTAAGTGAACAGAAAATGTCCTCAAAAGAGCTTTGGAAGCCTTGTATTGAGATTGTGCCAACAGACCCATTGTTAGAAAAAGAACATCCTGAATCAGTAGAGGGCAAGACTGTAAAAGCATTGCTTGATAAAGTTGCTTCACATCAGTTTCATAAAGAAGGGCTTGATTCGGTAGTTCCTGAGTCAGGGATTGTCAGAGAATATAAGGAAGAATCTGATGTATTGATCAAGACACCTGTTGAGAGAAAAACCACCTGTGAGTCACCCATAGAAGAAATTGGAAAGACGGTTGTAGAAGTAGTAGTAACAAGACAATTTCCTGAAGAGGAGGATGTAGAGACCATGACCAAGATGGTTTCCACAAGTTTGACTCAAGGTCATAAAGAACCATTTAACCAGGTAAAGTATTCAGGTCAAACTTATGAAGCACTTAATTCAAAAACAGAAAAGATAGAACAGCTTGCCTCAGAGTTTGCCCAGCCTGAAGAAGAAAATCATTTGATAAAGAGTCAGAAGCTAGTAAAATCAATAGACACATTGGCCGAAGTTCTTCACATACCTCAGTACAGCACTAGTGTTCAAGAGGAAATGGAAGTTTATGAAACAGCTGTGGAGAGCACTGTAAATCCATCTATTGCCATTAACCTTGTTTCTGTAGAAGTGGGAGAAGAAACTTATGAAGTAGCAAAAATGTCTGAAATATTAAGTGGTGAATGTGAAGAGTTCAGGGTTGTTGAAAGAGAAGAAAATGATGCATGTAGGGACAAGGAAGGAAATTATTCGCAAGAAATTAGTATTAGGATGGATAACAGTCGAATACAGAATGAATGTACACGTGAATCAGTCCCATTTGTTGAAAAAGCTGAAGATGAAAATATGGAGAAGCGTTTTGAGATGGAAGACATGATGGTTCAAGCAGAAAATAAGCAGGATATGAGCCAAATTAAGATAGAAGGAGATTTAGGTGCAGAATCTCTTAAGGTTAATGAGGTCACAAGGACAATGTCTTCATCCAGTAGTAGTTCATCTGGTAGCAGCTTTGAGATGGTTGAACATGAACCAGAAGCTGATTTAGAAGAACAGTTGTCCACTCACGATAGTTATGAAGAGGTGGAAAGTGGGGAAAAGGATAGTCTAGCAGAAAATGACATTGAGGTTGATGAAGAGAATAACAAAATGGATGAACCAAATACAATTGAGGAACAGCTTGATTCAGACATAGCAAATGTTTCTTTAGAAATAAAGCTGGAGAGGCATGTCAGTATTGATAGTTCAGTATCTACATTATCAGAAGCTGAAACAGTTATTCATGTGCCAATTGGTGGTTTGTCAAAGAAAACACCTGAAACTGTATCAGTTAGAGATGATAGTCAGATTGGTGTTAAGACTCTGAAAAGTGGAGATGTCCAAGAATCTCTTGTGCGGTCAGTATCCGAGGAACTGATAACAAAGACTACTATTCCTGAAGGTAAGTCACAAGGTAAGGAACATTCTGAAGATGTTTCAGTAGTTTCTGGAGTTGAGGAAGAATTAAGGGAGGACCCTAGTTTGGCACCTCCAGATCCTACAGTTGATTCTAGGGAGAAATCACTCTCTGAACATAATGTAATGACAACCAAAGTTGATAACCAATTTGAAGGTAATGTAAGTGTTGGTAGTAGTGTTGGAGAAGATTCTCATATTGTTTTGACACAAGAATGTGTAAATAATGATAACACTTTGCAGCTTGATGCCACAGCTCCACAGGATACCAATAAAACCATTGACTTGGAAGCCAAAACATCTACCATGGACTATGTTAGTTTGAATGACCAGGAGGATTTATTATTCCAAGAAAAAGGAAAGCAGTTGGTACTAGTAGCTTCAGAAAATGAAGACTTAAAATCTGTGGATAAAGAACTATGTAGCACTTCAGAGACTATGATTAAAAATGATATAGTTAAGGGAAGTTCAGGATTAGATGAGTCAGTTCAGGAGGTGTATTTGAAAGGTGAAGAAGGATGGACTGAAGTGAAAGTAATAAAATCTAACTCTGAAGATGGCCCAGAAATGGAAAGAAGAATAAGTGTTGATATTGCTCAAGTCATCCAGACTACAGAAATAATTGAAGAGCAAGAGGTTACGATATCTATTCCTGATATTCATCATGGGGACTCTAGAGATGAGAGTTCTGCTGCATCTGATGAAGAATCAGAACAATTTCAGAAACCTGTGGAAAAGATATACGTGAATTTATTACCTGACGTGTGTGTAAGAGACAAGACTGATAAAATCAGTGAAGATGCTATTTCTCCTTCTTTATTAGTAAAGAATGAAGAATTAGTGCAGCTTAATACAGAGAGAGATAAGACAATGTCTGGAATGACTAAAACAGATAGTACATCTTGTAAAAACAATGAATACTTGTTGGTGTCTGAAGAATATGATGCTGCAAAAAGTCAAGATACATCCATTACAGAAATTGCTAAGATAGGTAGCAAAATAAAGATGAAAGATGTGTTACTCAGCAGTGAAAAAGATGGAGATAAGTCAGTTGGTGAAGGCTCTGAGCCAAGGGTAGATAGAAGAGACAGTTCTCAATTAGGCAGTGAAGTAACTTCATTCACTCAATATGAATTAAAAGACACAGGTTTTGTTGTATATGACCACTCATCATCAAAGCATAGAGAACATAAAGAAGAAACAGGAAAGGAGAGTTCTAGCTCCTCTGCTGCTTCAAACTCTAATAGTTCCAGTCCTTATTATGATGCCTCTGGAGAAATGGTGGAATCTTTGGGATCAGATGATGTTTCAACTTCCATGGAAGTGTTGCACTCCTCAGCAGAGTTACTAGATGCTCCATCTGATTCTTGGTCCTCCACCAGTAATCATCAGACACAATCTGATAAAGAAATTAATTCTGAAATCACAGATAGGCCCATTCCCATGAGGGAAACCAGGTGTAGCATAGATCCTGGGACAGACTATCACCCCTCACGGTTCAGCACTATCAGTGTTCTCACTGATGCAAGTGAAGGGGAGGTCATCTTCAGTGAAACAGAGGGAGAAGAGTATCCTTATGAGGATACTACTGATGATGATCTGACCCTGGAAGAGGCAACTATTAAGACTATGGCTGAGGTAAGACTCGTGAATTATCACGGTGTTGTGAAGAACTTCAGTGCTCTGCTTGGGATTTGGTAATGGTTACAGCATTGTCACACTGCCTCAAGGCTCATGTATTGAAAAGGTGGTATCTGCCTGAAGCAAGAGACTTAGGATGTACTAACAGAAGAACTCCATTTACATACCATTACACTGTTCTGACTTGCAAAGCATGGTTCAAACATTCAAAGCTTTATGCTATTATACATTACATGTATTAATGCTTCAGCTGATCATGTATTGACAGAATTATTGCATGTAAAGATTTTTGTTTCAATTTCGTTGATGGAATAGATAGAATACATATTTTTTCTGTACATATACAGATTTCAGTGCATCCAAAATATTTGAGATATGAAGCAACTAACCAGAAGTAAGGTGTCAAACAGTACTGTATGTAAAACCCGGACCGAAAAGCATGAGGCTAACATAGATAATATATGGTGATGGTAGATTCATTTTCTCAAATAAATACTTGATATATTGTGCATTAGAAAGTAAACCACACGAATATTTTAATGTTGTTAAATTGTTTAAGTGCTGTCACCTTGTTATAAATCTCTTCTTGATATATGAATGATATATTTTTGAGATATATGTGTGATAATAAATTGATTTACTGTATATATGACAGTCACTTACAAATTATTGCCACCGACAGAGGCAAGCACCCACTGGAGGATCAGTGACAGATGTTGCAGATTTACGCAGTTCAACATCAGAGACAGCGTTTGCTTTAAGAAGTTTTGTGAAGGAAAGTGCTCAAGAACAAGTTCAGTTTCCTACAACTTCTGTCACTTTGGTATCAGAAGACACACAAAGGGCAGGACAATCAGTGCTAGAGGTATGGGAGATTATTCTAAGGACCTATTTTGAATATCACATACAGTTTATAGATTGTGGACAGTTTTCAGTTTGATTACCTCTACATTTCTGTTTTTCTTACCCTAGGACCTCTTTTTAAGAAAGAGCTTTGATGTTGCCCAGGACCTCTTTCTAGAGGCTTCTGTACAGAGGCTTAAGGTTGTTCTGCACCCAGTAGCTTAAAAATTTGGTCTCCTTTGGAGTGAAAAGTTTTTTGATGAAACTTTACTCCCAGTGTTACAGCTTCACTAAAGGTGACGTTTCACACATGTTATAACTTCATACATGTGGAGTCCAGTAACACCCTTACTTGAACATTTATACCGTATATGATTCGCAGCATACCACAGATGCATGTGCTCATTTTCATTAAACACATACACTCATCTGTTATTAGAATTGCCCTTATTTCCATACACTTACCCATTATCAAGAAGTGTGTCTTTCATTTACTTTAGGCAGTTTTACTCTAAAATAAACATTTTTTTTTTTTTTTTTTTTTTTTTTTTACTTATCACACTTGTTCAGCACTTTCCACATTAATGAGGTCACTTCAGGAACAGACAAAGAAAAGGCCTCATTTGCTCTCATCCATTCTGTAGCTGTCATTTATAATGCACCTAAACCACAGTGCCATATCCACAACCAAACCCCATAGAAATTTTTATTGTTCCTCCTGATTGCTTGATGTTCCTTGAGTCAGTCCTTTGTCAGTACGTTGCTCCCTGTATACCATATAGCTATCCTGCTTATGCCTCACACTCTCCTGCAAGGTGTGATTTGCATGAATGTTGTGGCAGTTTTGTTCTTGTATGCAATTTCTGCCAAGCATCTTCTGAATTAATATGTGAAGAACTTTGCTGAAAGTATCTCTTTATTCTTAGCCATACACCATCTGACCTTACATAAGAGTATGTCTTTGCTCCTAAGAGGACTGAGATATTTGATCAACGTCCAAATTTCTCAAAACCATTTAATGAAAGACAAAAAAAAAAGGCCTTTAATGAGAGTGGTTTGGACATAAGCTCAAGTAGTAGGATTTGCTCGGTTCCCTCCCCAGAAGGTTCCCGAGATCAACCTGAGATCAAATTTTACTAGGAGTGGATGAAAACATTCTAAAACAATTTTGCGTCTGTGATAACAAAAAGTGAATTTCTCCAACATGATACGATTCAAGGAAACAGAATAGAATTATTAACGATTGGCTCAAAATTTGACGGTGTAGGTGTTGCTGTTGTTATATAAGAAGAATCTCATGTAGTTAAACTAGCAAAAGAATCTTCTGTATTTGCTGCAGAATTTTTTATTATTCAGGATGCAGTTAAATTAATTGAGCAATTCTAAGAAAAAAATTTACAGTCTGTGCAAATTCTCTGATTACATCCTAAGGTATAGTGCAGTGCTCCAATGCATCCCATAATTCATAGTCCAAGATTGGATTGTAAGAATCTACTCAAAGCATAGGAATGTAGAAATCTGCTGATGTCCTGGAATTAGTTGTACAAGTGGCAGTGAAATAGCAGATTCTGAAGCTAGAGCAATATCTATCAATCAGTGTGTGAGAGTCATAACTCACAATGATTTTATGGGGAGAATTGATAATTAGATTAGATGTAGATGAAAAGCTAGATGGGACTTAAAGGCCCAAAAGAATATCAAACTATGGAGGATTAAGAAAGACGAAGTATGGCATTTCTCCTTCAGTAGGAGTCACCATTTTAGGATATTTCGTTGTTGATTGGTCTACTATTTTGACCCATGGTCACTTAATGGAGAGGAAACCTATTTTTGCAATATTACAATATAACATGAACCATTTGAATGCCAGATTTGTAGGAGTCTCAGAGTCAGATATGAATTATGACAATTGAAGAGATAAGATTATTGGAGAAAATTTTGACAATAATGCTAATTTAGATAGACTGAAGAATTTTTTTAGAGAAAGCCAGCTAATTTAGATAGACTGAAGAATTTTTTAGAGAAAGCCAAAAGATAAGATCTTGTATAAATGATGTGAAGTTTTTAAAAATCTTTTAAAGGAAGCAAAAATATTTAATTCTGTGTTAATAGCTGAAGTTTTTAGATATTCCTTTCTTGCTTAAAAGGTTTAGCACTTTACAAATTCCACAGGATCTATCTCACTAGTCTTTCATTCATATCACCCTCTAATTCTTTTCAGTTTGTCTTTTCTTTCTTTCTTTTACACTATTCGCCATTTCCTGCGTTAGCGAGGTAGCGTTAAGAACAGAGGACTGGGCCTTTTTTGGAATATCCTCACCTGGCCCCCTCTGTTCCTTCTTTTGGGAAAGAAAAAAAAAAAAAAAAAAAAAAGAAAAAGAAAAGTTTGTGTGTTTGGGCAGTTCATACATGAACATGACATCAGTGCATCTTTAATGTGAAATGACATTTGTTTGGCTCACTTCAATAAATTTTTGTTATTGAGGGCCAGTGACAGTCAGGTATTTTTCTCCTTTGACAGCTTGGTGATGAAATTGATGCTTTCCTGAAAGAAGTTACGGGAATGGCAGATAAAATCTCTGCAGTGAAGACAAAGGTACAAACTGTACCATCACATGAAGAGGCTAAGGAGAAGGTAGAGGTATGTTGTAACATGTTTGTTGTAAGTAGAAATGCTAAATGTGTGTGAATGCAGTGTTTCAAATGCATCTTCACCTCACCTTCATGGGTCAGTTTAGATGCCGTCTTCACTACACCCTCAACACTATTGACCTTTCACTTGATCAGAGGATATTTTCCCAACACCTTCATCTTCACTACACCTTTATGGATCAGGTCATTGGCCATCTTCACTACATATTTATTTACAGTACACCCAACATGTCAAGTCAGTAGTATTCCCTGTTACACCCTCATCTTCGCATTATCTTTCTCTTCACTACACCCTTATCTGCAATATGCCCTTGAGGTGAGGTCATTCACTCTGTTACATCCTCACTGCTTCCTTACCTTCTCCTCAACCTTACTTTCACTACACCCTGGACACCACTGGACACTGAGCCCTACAAGTTAGAGCAATGGCCGTTTTCACTACTTTACTGGCCTCTTACCTGGCATATGTGTCAGGCCAAATGCCATCTTCTCTACATTTTTAACATTACTGGCCTGTGACATGACCTGTAAGAGTCAGGTTAGAGCCTGTCTTCACTATATCCTCAGATCACAGACCTTTGACCTGACTTTTATAGGACAGATAAAAGGTTATCTTCACTGTTTCAGGTGAAAAGTGCCATCTGTTGAAAAGATTTGAGAAAAATAGATGTAAACATAGTCAAAACAATGTTTCTTCCATTGGAAGGAGATATAAACAAATTCTACTCTAAATGTTTGGTGGCGAGAGTAAGATGATTTGAGGTGGCATGCTTTCTATGTGCATAGAGGTTTTCTAGTGAACTTAGCAGTTTATAAGACTCTTTTTGTACATATGTGTAAGAAAAATCTTTTACCCTGGATATTAAATACAAAAAATGCACTGTAACAAATATATGATTGTGCTCTTAGTTTACCCATGGTAAAGGCTAACATTTGCCTAACCACATACACCATCTTGGAAAGTTTTTTTTTCTTTTTTTTAAAGCTGATGTGGCACAGTTAAAATCATGACCCAGTCATAAATATCATGGTTGAAAGATGATAGGTAAAAAGAGAAAAGAATATGTAAACTTGAGCTTATATGTTTATAGACCCAATCTGAAAGTTGTAAAGGATATGGGAACAAGGAAACAAACAATGGAAGAGGATTTTATGGCTTCACTGTGCATGGAAAGAAGGTGTCCTGATAGTCATTCCTCTGTGGCTGGCCTTCATTCAGAAGCCACAGGAAGCACCAGCCAGATGTATTCTGTGGGATCAGTTTATTGGGGCTTGGAAGTATGGCATAAGGGAGAATAGAGAGGTAAAAGTGTTGGCAAGCAAGAAGATGAATCAGAAAGAATGCAAAGAAGAGTATGAAAGAAGGGTACTAATATTTAGATGAAAGTGCAGTAGATATAGGGATGCAGTTATTTATGAATGAGGTGATGAAAATGTTTAAGGAAAGACTGTTAAAGGCTGTTAGGTGCTTGGATTCAAAGTTAAGATACAAGAATAAAAAGGGAAATGCATGGTGGATGGATGAGATTAAAAATGGTATTGAAGAGAAGAAAAAGGCATATGGTAGATTGCGCAGATGGAATGTAACACCGGAAGTTCAGCAGAGGAGGAAGGAAAAATATAAGATGTTTAAGCAAAATGTTGAGAAGCTTGTAGAGGAAAGCAAAGAAAGAGTAGTTGAAGATTTTGGGAGAAAATTGAGTGAAAAATAAAGGGAAATAAGCAAATATACTGGATTAAGATGAGAAAGGAAAGGGTTGGATGTAAGAAATGGAAATTTGAGAAGTAAGGAAGGGGAGTAGCGGAATCAAAAGGAGGAGTGAAAGGAAGATGGAAAGAGTGTTTTGAAAAACTGATGAATGTGGAGGAAGGTAAAGCAGTAGTTGTTACAGGCATTAGAACGGACTATTAAATGGGAAAGGATACAAATGCAGGGGCTTATAGCAAGAAGTGAAGTGAAAAGGGTGATAATGAGGTTGATGGTAGGAAATGCACCCAGAGTGGATGAGATTATGGTTGAAATATTAAGTGTTTAGAATGGAAGTGAAAGGTTGTTCCATGAGGATTGGTTGAAATCTATTATTATTACTTTATTCAAAGGAAAAGGTGTTAAGGATGTGTGAAGAATTGTCGGGGAATAAGTCTAGTATACCAGGAAAAGTGTATGCAAGAAAGTTGATTGATAAAGTGATGCAAGTAACTGACTGCAGAATAAGTGAGGAGCAAGGGTGTTATTGGAAAGGTAGGGGATGTGTGGATCAAAAATTTGTGTTGAGAATAACTGGGGAAAAGTATCTTGTGAAAGGTAAGAAGCTATATGCAGCTTTTGTGGATCTGGAGAAGTCTTACATGTTGAACTTTTATTATTCCTTTGATCTCCACAGTATTACTCGTTTCTTATATAGCATGTTGGATGATGCTGCTTTTTTTCTTGAAGGCCATTGAACAAGAGGTGGCGCTGCTGGAACCTGATGTAGCTACAGTTATATCACGTGGAGACACACTCACTCTCACCACACACATGGTGGATGTTCCCAGAGCCAACACTATCCGTATTGCTGTCAATGATCTGCGTACTCATTGGTCATCCCTCAAGAGTGAAACTGAAGTAAGATGAATTATTGGTATTTTTTCAGGTATTCTTTTCTCTTGACACAGCCCCATGAACATTAGAGAAAATACTTACTTGTGGCACTTAAAGACACTGCTTTCACCACCAGAGGATAATGTCTTATGTAAGATGTTATCCTCTTTACCCACAGTGATAGCTTTGAGATTACCACTGCTTCCCTTAATACCTCCCATTCCTAACTCCCTCCCATTATCCACACATCCTCTCTCACTTATGAAACCAAACTGCTCCTCCTCAATGTAATGCTCTGTACATGCCTTCACCCTCTCAGTCAATAGTCTCCCATACAATTTTCCAGTAATACTCACCAAACTTATGCCTCTGTGGTTTGAACACTCACCTTTATCCCCTTTTGCCTTTGTACATTGGTGCTATGCAGGCTTTCTGTCAATCCTCAGGCACTTCACCAGTATCCATACATACATTGAATAACCTTACCAACAAATCAAGAACACAGATACCCCCTTACTTAATAAATTCAACTGCAACACTTTCACCACCTTCTCTCTTCACCAACCCAGTCACTGACTCTCTCACTTCATGCACCACTCCAACCAAAACACCCTACACCTGCCACTCTATCTCCCTGTCATTTTCACTCCTTGTTAGAACTGTCCAGACAACTGTCTTTTGTCTTTCACTAACAACTTTACTTTTTCATCTCACCTCTCAGTACCCTTTCTAATCTGCTCACATTCCACCTTTCTCATACCACTTACATCTCTTGCACATGCCATCACTGCTTCTCTAATTATGTCCCATTCCTCACCCACTCCCCTCACTTCATTTGCTATCACCTTTGGCCATTCTACACTCTGTCTATCCTGGTATTTCTTCACAAAAGTCTCCTTCCCAAGCTCACTTACTCTCACCACTCTCTTTTCCCTGACATTCTCTTTCCTTTTTCGAAAACCTCTACAAATCTTCATCTTCACCTCCACAGGATAATATTATATTATGTTATATTATTATATTATCCCAATTATAAGTTTTGCTTTAAAGATAAGATTGCAAATTACACTTTCTTAAAGTATTGTTGATCCATATGTGAGAGCAGGGCATAGGCTATGAACCTTAAGTACTTGTGGGTCAGTTGAAGGTCTTTGTTCCTTAGGTAATGATGGATCAGACAATGAGCCTTGTTCCTCATTTAGTTCTACTTATGTATCCGTGAAGTAATTTTTTCATTCCCCTTGGAGATGACTTGAAAAACAAATGAAAGCCTTTGGAGGTTATCTTTCATTTTTCCTGTGGGTCACTTTACTGTGATGTAAAATTTATTTATGTATTGGTCCTTAAATTAATCATGGAAGGAAAATCTTATGTATATATTATATTACTCTTCTTAATGTGATTTTTTTTTGTTTGTTCTTGAATAGATTGTAAAGTTAGAAGCAGAAGAAGTTGCCCAAGAAATTGGTTCCATTTCGGAAAGGGCAGATGAGATTATCAGTTGGTCAAACGATGTTTTAAAGAGACTTCATCTTGTAAACAATGATGAGAGCCAGTTAGAGGTAAGATGGGCAAAATACTTATAATTGTATTTAATTGTATTTACTTGGTTAAGGATTTTAACATGTAAATTAAAAAGAATTGTGATTTAAAAACAGTGTTTACTGTTTTTAGAAGGTAAAGCATCATCCTTATCAGGATGATGTAGGGAATGGATGAAGGCGAACAAGTATGAATGTGTACATATATATACAGTATAAGTATTTGTATGTGTATGTATTTGTATGTATATGTATATGTATGTATGTTTACATTTAGAATGGTGTTTATAATGCTAGAGAGATAGATGATTATGTAGTTGTTAATATTTGTGGATGCTAGGCAGTTAGTGATTATGAGTCAATCAGGGGATAAAATGAATTGATATATTATATATTAATCATTAATAAACTCTAGAGGAATGGTGTGCCAGTAACTGTTTTATGGTGAAGGAAATGGAAATATAGAAGAATGAGCTGATGTGTACTTTTGCTTAAGGATTAGTGTGTTTTGAAAGATGTTGAATTAGCTGGAGGTAGAATTACATACATATAAAGCAATTTTTAAGCATTGGCCCTTTACAGGCTCTTGAAAATGAGATGACCAATAAGAAGGTTGAACTGGATAAGCTGAATGAAACAGGTGCTTTGTTGAAAAAATATAAATATAATCAGATTCAGCCTGCGCTTACTTTGCTTAACATGAGATGGACAGAAATCAGCATGCAGTTCAGGCAGTACCGTAAAGTTTCCTTGGAGAAGAAGACAATTGTTGCTACAACCCAAGTGGAGACTGTAAGTATAAGCTACTCTTAGTCTTCGATTCATATGTTTGAAAGTGTACTGGGTTGATGAATTTTTACATTTTGTATGTAGGGTCTCCCTATATATATGTATATATGCGTGTGTGTGTATTTTAATTTGAGTGTGGGATGGAGTTCTGTGCTTGTAGGATCCCATACCTCAAACCTTCTATCCTGTTAGAACTGTTTATATTTCCATGTACACTTCTGTTAGCATTTGTAGCCTTTTGTACACTTGATCAGCTTATTTCATTCATCCACCACTTTATTGCTATAGAAGTACTTAGTCACATCTATCTAACCTGTTTCTTTCCTAGTTTCATGGTATGACTTCTCATTGTTCTCATTTTGCTGATTTCAAACAACGATTCACTGCAATTATTGTTACTTTAGTTTGTTTGTAAAAGTGGTGTTACTGGACTTTGCCTGCAAGTAGTTGCATTGTGAGCAAGAAGCTGTGTCCAGTAAAAGCTGTATCTTGGCATGTGGATAGGAAAGAATACAGTTTTGTTGTGGACTTTTTTTTTCTCCTAGGGTATCATGATTACTCTGCTCCTCGTATTTGTTTGTGAAAAAATACATAAAAAAGATACCTGGCAGTACTCCTGTAGTAACTCATACACCTAGTCGCTGAATAGCATACATCAAAGGGTGTATAGCATAAGTAAATACTGGCTCACCAAGATCAGTTGTTCATTATTTTGTTTAGATAATTATGCTCTAGTATTTTAGAAAAGTTGAAAATAACCTGCACATAGGATATACAATTGGTCATTGGACTGCCACAGTGAAATGGTTAAGATGTCTCATATACATTCCATATCTAAAACTTACAGAAGTACAGAAATTTTTTCTCTGGAGTGTAACGCCCTTATATAATGGGTTTCTGTTGCTGATGTGACAACGGAATGCTAAGTGACAGGTTTTCTGTGAACATAACCCCACTGCTAAGCAGGGGCTAGGTGTTTAGTTTAGTAAAGTGTGAAGCAGGAGTAAGTATTTTGTTTCTAATGTGGTTGGTTATAAGTATGTTTAGGTGGGAGGGCTCTACTATCATAGAGAATTGAATATCTGGCATATTTAAATGAGATTATATTGGAAGAATTTTTGTTTCATTGACTGGTTTTGAATGTCTGTGGTTGGTAGGCTGCTGATGATTGTTATGAGAATCTTGATATGTGTGGTTTTAATGTTTTCTTTTGACGGGAAGAATGATCAGGTGTGGAGGGATAGTTCAAGTTTCAGCTGAAAAGTTTTTTTGTAGAGGTTACTTATGGGTTCTTTTCTTGTGCTGGTGAGTGTTCTGAGGACATTTAGATTCTGTGGCCTTTGTGTTGATATTTGTTGTCTGAGGAGTAAATGTTACTTGTGTTATATTATATCTATTAGGGGTGGAGTTCTGTTGAGTGGAATAGGTTGACTATTGAAGAAAATAGGAGGTTGGAATCATGTTTTTTTGGGGGGTTAAAAAAGATGACAGTGGATTTCTTTGGGAATGTAGACATGAGTTAATCAGTGTTCTAATTGTGTGATGTTATGTATTTTGTTGTCGCTTGAGTAGAGTCTTGTTATGATGATACTGTGAAGTCAATTGTCCATTAGAGGACACCTGCTTTGGTCTTTAAGGTCAAGTAGGAGGGGTAGAATGAGGCTGATAAAGAATAACTTGGGCACCGTTTTTAGACTATGTGGGTTTTGGAGGAGGAACTTTTGTTGATTGGTTTTGTATTTTGTCATAGCTCAAATCTCTTGTGCTCACAGACTTATGTAGGTTGTTTCTTACAAAATCATCTTCACTTTGCCCTGTCAGATGAACTTTATCACCCATGTACATAACCAGATTGAAATATTTCTGAGTCTCTTTCTAGGTTAGCACATTTGTGAACTCTTTATATTACCCTTGACTAAGGCTTTATCATCATACATCCTTAGGGATGATTCCATTGGTTGTAATAAGCAAATCATTTATATATATCAGATCAATAGTGATAGTAGCATGACAGGTAAACCTTGTAGTATGCTTCTGGTTACTTTCATCCAGAGTGAAAAGGTTCCTACTTTTTGTTCATTGACAGTTGAACTGAAGGTAACTTTTTTCTTACTGTGTAACCATATGCAAGAGGAGTCTAGTAGCACTACTTTGAATGTAGGAAATAGCAAACACAGTACAAAATAGTACTTTTATTCAACCACCATCCTATTAGATGTCCTGTAATTATTTACAAATCTTGCACCAGGAAACAGAACCAGTCATTGTGCCAGACTTCGTTGCGAGTGTGAATCGCCTGAGAGAAGCAGTATCAGCAATCTCACGTCAGCTTCATGCCAGCAAGCTTTCTGGCAACAAATATGACAATCTCAAGGCCCAAGAGGATGAACTTAAGGTTGTATAGATTGTATAGATTGTAAGAAGCACTTCCAGTCTTCAAGATGTTCTATATATTAAGTTGGAGAATGAAATTCAATGCATGATATGCAAATATTCTGGTAATTGATGTAATATGTGTACAGTAATTTCTTCCCTTAGGTCATTAAGCAAGGTCTAGAAACTCTAAAGCCAAGAGTTGATGGTCTTGAAACCGAGAGGAATACAACAATAAAAAGTGTCACTCCAGCTGAATCTGAGCAAGTACGTCGAGTCATGGATAAGCTCAGGGAAGAATGGGCTCAGGTAAGAGACGTTGCATATTACAATCTATGTATTAATGTACTGATGGATATGCTTATATATGTACTGACTGTGAGTTGTTACATTCATGATATGCATCTAATTCTAATAAAGGTGAGGATAGTTAGTTCATATAGCATTTCAAAAGCAGTCTTCATGGTGATGTCAAAAGTACAACTGGCTCATGACTATTTCGTTGAAAATGAAGTGAGAGGGATCTGTAAAAGTCGGTGCATTTAAGCCTCCGCTCATGTTTTTTGTGTGCATGGGTTTAATGGACAAAATTTCTTTCATTTTAACAGTCTGGTTATGTATTTGTTATCTGAATATGGAAAGAGGGGCAAGTATGAAGTCTGTTGTGGATGAGAGAGCTTGGGAAGTGAGTCAGTTGTTGTTCGCTGATGATACAGCACTGGTGGCTGATTCATGTGAGAAACTGCAGAAGCTGGTGACTGAGTTTGGTAAAGTGTGTGAAAGAAGAAAGTGAAGAGTAAATGTGAATAAGAGCAAGGTTATTAGGTGCAGTAGGGTTGAGGGTCAAGTCAATTGGGAGGTAAGTTTGAATGGAGAAAAACTGGAGGAAGTAAAGTGTTTTAGATATCTGGGAGTGGATCTGGCAGCGGATGGAACCATGGAAGCGGAAGTGGATCATAGGGTGGGGGAGGGGGCGAAAATCCTGGGATCCTTGAAGAATGTGTGGAAGTCGAGAACATTATCTTGGAAAGCAAAAATGGGTATGTTTGAAGGAATAGTGGTTCCAACAATGTTGTATGATTGCGTGGCGTGGGCTATGGATAGAGTTGTGCGCAGGAGGGTGGATGTGCTGGAAATGAGATGTTTGAGGACAATATGTGGTGTGAGGTGGTTTGATCGAGTAAGTAACGTAAGGGTAAGAGAGATGTGTGGAAATAAAAAGAGCGTGGTTGAGAGAGCAGAAGAGGGTGTTTTGAAATGGTTTGGGCACATGGAGAGAATGAGTGAGGAAAGATTGACCAAGAGGATATATGTGTCGGAGGTTGAGGGAACGAGAAGTGGGAGACCAGATTGGAGGTGGAAAGATGGAGTGAAAAAGATTTTGTGTGATCGGGGCCTGAACATGCAGGAGGGTGAAAGGAGGGCAAGAAATAGAGTGAATTGGATCGATGTGGTATACCGGGGTTGACGTGCTGTCAGTGGATTGAATCAGGGCATGTGAAGCGTCTGGGGTAAACCATGGAAAGCTGTGTAGGTATGTATATTTGCGTGTGTGGACGTGTATGTATATACATGTGTATGGGGGTAGGGTTGGGCCATTTCTTTCGTCTGTTTCCTTGCGCTACCTCACAAACGCAGGAGACAGCGATAAAGCAAAAAAAAAAAAAAGAAAATGTATACAAAGTAAAGTATGTACAGCTTCACAGTTCTCTCATTCTTCCTCTGCTTATATCAACTACTGATGAAATTAGCCAATGCTTTTGTCGCACTTGCAAACAAAATATGGTTTTTGCATTGCATTGATTCTGTGATTCTTTATGTCTGTGGTAAGCAAGCACAAGAATCATAATGGAAGTTGACAGAGAATGTTATAGTTTTTTGTTTGGAAGAAAATGATTTAAGTGATACTCTAAACTGATATTCTTTATTCAGGAACTTTAATTTGAACAATCTTTGGTGTCAAATAGTCATTTGAAACACAGCCACCTAACTGTGGTATCATATTTGTTTTGCTTTTGCATTCAACTACTTTTTCATATCAATCTGAATAATCATCCCATTCATACATTCAGCTTTTCGACCTTTCAGTCATATCACTGCTTTTGTTACCAGATTCTTCGTATGATATTTTCTTTGTCCTTAAAAGGAGTCTGCCATCCTTTTTTGTCTCTCAATTAATATTTACACAGACTATTATGCACCCATTCATCTTCTAGAATAGCTTATATTTCTTTAAATCCTCATTTAACTTTTTACTACAATCCTTAAAATATTTTTTTTAATCAACCACCATCTTTTCTCTTTACTTTTGTAGTGTGTCATCATCCTTCCTTTTTTCTTTTCATATCTTGTATTGTATGATAACCTTGTTTTCTTAATTTTAGCAGGAATTTCTTAGCTCTCTCTTTTTTTTTTGTTTGTCAGCTGTGTATTATGTTAGAGAGTTAATGCTAAGGACTCACAAAGAAAGGCCACATTCCTTCACATTTATTCTCTAGCTGTCATGCACAATGCACTGAAACCACAGCCCCCACATTCTTCACATGCCTTGGTTCAATCCACTGACAGCACATCATCCTTGTAAACCACACCATTCCAATTCATTCAATCCTGTGCATGCTTTTCATTCTCTTGCATGTTCACTCTGTATCTTTTTCACTTCATCTTTTCGTGTACAGTTTGGTCTCCCCTTTCTCTTTTGTTCCCTTTACGAGTGACACATATATCCTCTTTGTCAGCCCTCTCCTCACTTATTCTCTCCATATGTCTAAGGTTTGTTGAATGTGTTTGATGATAGAGTGGCAGATATAGGGTGTTTTGGTCGAGGTGGTGTGCAAAGTGAGAGGGTTAGGGAAAATGATTTGGTAAACAGAGAAGAGGTAGTAAAATCTTTGCGGAAGATGAAAGCCGGCAAGGCAGCAGGTTTGGATGGTATTGCAGTGGAATTTATTAAAAAAGGGGGTGACTGTATTATTGACTGGTTGGTAAGGTTATTTAATGTATGTATGACTCACGGTGAGGTGCCTGAGGATTGGTGGAATGCGTGCATAGTGCCATTGTACAAAGGCAAAGGGGATAAGAGTGAGAGCTCAAATTACAGAGGTATAAGTTTGTTGAGTATTCCTGGTAAATTATATGGGAGGGTATTGATTGAGAGGGTGAAGGCATGTACAGAGCATCAGATTGGGGAAGAGCATTGTGGTTTCAGAAGTGGTAGAGGATGTGTGGATCAGGTGTTTGCTTTGAAGAATGTATGTGAGAAATACTTAGAAAAGCAAATGGATTTGTATGTAGCATTTATGGATCTAGAGAAGGCATATGATAGAGTTGATAGAGATTCTCTGTGGAAGGTATTAAGAATATATGGTGTGGGAGGAAAGTTGTTAGAAGCAGTGAAAAGTTTTTATCGAGGATGTAAGGCATGTGTACGTGTAGGAAGAGAGGAAAGTGATTGGTTCTCAGTGAATGTAGGTTTGCGGCAGGGGTGTGTGATGTCTACATGGTTGTTTGATTTGTTTATGGATGGGGTTGTTAGGGAGGTGAATGCAAGAGTTTTGGAAAGAGGGGCAAGTATGAAGTTTGTTGGGGATGAGAGAGCTTGGGAAGTGAGTCAGTTGTTGTTCGCTGATGATACAGCGCTGGTGGCTGATTCATGTGAGAAACTGCAGAAGCTGGTGACTGAGTTTGGTAAAGTGTGTGAAAGAAGAAAGTTAAGAGTAAATGAGAATAAGAGCAAGGTAATTAGGTACAGTAGGGTTAAGGGTCAAGTCAATTGGGAGGTAAGTTTGAATGGAGAAAAACTGGAGGAAGTAAAGTGTTTAAGATATCTGGGAGTAGATCTGGCAGCGGATGGAACCATGGAAGCGGAAGTGGATCATAGGGTGGGGGAGGGGGCGAAAATCCTGGGAGCCTTGAAGAATGTGTGGAAGTCGAGAACATTATCTTGGAAAGCAAAAATGGGTATGTTTGAAGGAATAGTGGTTCCAACAATGTTGTATGGTTGCGAGGCGTGGGCTATGGATAGAGTTGTGCGCAGGAGGATGGATGTGCTGGAAATGAGATGTTTGAGGACAATGTGTGGTGTGAGGTGGTTTGATCGAGTAAGTAACGTAAGGGTAAGAGAGATGTGTGGAAATAAAAAGAGCGTGGTTGAGAGAGCAGAAGAGGGTGTTTTGAAATGGTTTGGGCATATGGAGAGAATGAGTGAGGAAAGATTGACCAAGAGGATATATGTGTCGGAGGTGGAGGAAACGAGGAGAAGAGGGAGACCAAATTGGAGGTGGAAATATGGAGTGAAAAAGATTTTGTGTGATCGGGGCCTGAACATGCAGGAGGGTGAAAGGAGGGCAAGGAATAGAGTGAATTGGATCGATGTGGTATACCGGGGTTGACGTGCTGTCAGTGGATTGAATCAGGGCATGTGAAGCGTCTGGGGTAAACCATGGAAAGCTGTGTAGGTATGTATATTTGCGTGTGTGGAAGTATGTATATACATGTGTATGGGGGTAGGTTGGGCCATTTCTTTCGTCTGTTTCCTTGCGCTACCTCGCAAACGCGGGAGACAGCGACAAAGCAAAAAAAAAAAAAAAAAAATATCTAACTCATTTCTTTGTGCCATTTTTAGCTCTCCCAACCATGCTTTTTTTATTATCACACCTCTTTTATCCATTATTGCTTACTTGATCAAACCACCTCACACCTCATGTCCCCAAACATTTTAGTTCCATCACATCCAACCTCCTCCACACATCCTTATGTATAGCCCATGCCTCATATCCATGTAACATTGTTGGTACTACTCTGCCTTCAAACATACCTATTTTTGCCCTTCAGGATAGAGACCTCTCTTTCCACTTATTTTTCATTGCTCCTAGATCTGCATCCCTTTATATCTAATCTGTGTCTCTGTTGTATATCAGCTGACTGCTATATTTCTTTCTTGTATCTCCCCTGATGATGTGATCATTACATGAAAGTGCACTTGGGAACGTATCATGTTTCATTTCCATGTGGTCTCATAGGAACATATTTATTTATGCCGTTTCCCGCATCAGCGAGGTAGCGCCAGGAAACGGATGAAGAATGGCCCGTCTACTCATTTACATATATATGTATATAACATAGATGCCCATACATGCACATATACATACATATACATATCAGCATATACACATATGCATACATAAACATGTGCATACACTGACTTATACATATTTACACTTGTACCTATTCATACTTGCTTGCCTTCATTCATTCTCAGCACTACCCCACTCCACAGGAAACAGCATTGCTACCCCCTGCTTCAATGAGGTAGTGCCAGGAAAGACAAAAATGGCCACATTTACTCACACTCAGTCTCTAGCTGTCATGTGTCATGCACCAAAACCATAGCTCCCTATCCACATCCAGGCCCCACAGACCTTTCCATGGTTTACCCCAGATGTTTCACATGCCCTGGTTCAGTCCATTAACAGCACGTCGACCCTGGTATACCACATCGTTCCAATTCACTCTATTCCTGGAATGCCTCTCTTCCTCTTGTATGTTCAGGCACTGATTGCTTCAGATCTTTTTCACTCCATATCAACACACCCTCTTCTGCTCTCTCAACAACATTCTTTTTCTTTTTATATTTATATTTATTATACTTGATTGCCTCTTCCTGCGTCAGCGAGGTAGCGCTAGGAAACAGACGAAGTATGACCCACCCACTCATATACACAAACACACACACATATGTAGACACACACACACACACACACACACACACACACACACAAACATACACACATATGCTTTGTATTTCATTGCTTTGTAAATACATGTAACTTTTGTCCTTTATACCTCAAAATATTTAATCCATACTTGTACCTGTAATTAGTGTTTTTGTAATTTTCTGTTGGTGAACTCTTATGCAGTATTTCATTGCATTTATTTGAGCTTCTAAGATGATATGAAGGTTTGTATATTCTTTTAAAATTAATGGTTCATCTGTATGATTTGATGTTTAGGTAAACCGTGGGTATACAGAAAGACATGCTTGCTGGCTGCAATGTTCTGAAACCTGGCGAACACTACAAAAGACCATTGATGATTTTGCTGTTTGGCTGAATAGCATTGAGGAGAAGGTTCAGATTACTGCAAATCAAGCTCTGCCAGATGCTAAAAGTACCCAGAAAGAACTTGAAAAACAAGTTACTCTTAAACACAGGTAATGTTTGATACAATTTATCTCATAACCTGTGAAGCTAATGTATTTTTCACGTGCAGTTTCGTACAGGATTCTAGGTTTAAAGAAATTAAGGAAGAATGCATGATATGGTGTGTGTGTGAGGGAGGCATGTAAGGTCAGGGATAAGTGGAGACTTTTGCTGTGGCCACCCTTTTGATGAGAGTTCCCAGGAAATGTGCATTAGAGATATAGGTAGGTAGTTAATTTAGGATAAGCAGGATTAAAGAAGCTGTTGACATTACTTGATGTGGATTTCAAAGTAGCAGTGGAATACATAAAGGTAGGAAGGGCAACAGAAGTAGATATGAGAGGAGAACTATTGAAATAATGATCAGCATTAAACGTGGGATATTCATTAGATGAACAGCCCATGTTTAGATAACATTGTAGGAGTATATAGCATTCCATGTAAGTGCTTTCATGATTATTATATCAGTCAAATGGGAAAGGCATCAGGAAAGAGACTTACCCAACACAAATACAATATTAAAATGTTTAGAATCTAATGCACTTTTATGCACGTCATAATAATTGGATGAACTGGAAAGGGTCTAATTTTGTGTACTGACCAAGTTAATAGACTGATTGTGGAAGCTGGTCTGATTAAAGCACATAATAGTGTGAATCTTAATGTGGAAATATATATACTGAGTGATGTGTTAATAGATTACATTTATAATGTACCAAAACAGCAATCTTAGACTGCAGTCAGGTTGAATCCCCATGAGGTTGGGTTGGGCACCATGTTCCTCAGGTATAAATAGGTCAGCTTAAACCTTGTTCCTCAGATAGTTGTTGGTCAGGGAAGGAGGCTTGTTTCTCTTTGATTTCTTTTGATATCTTCTTGTAGTATACTTTTGTTATTCCTTGTTAAGTGGCTTAGGGAAATATATGAAAGCTTAGGAAGGTGTTTTATCATTATTCTTGTGGCTTATATTTGATTTTATAAACAGAAAGAGGTAGAATTAAGAAGCAACAACAGATAGATGAGAAATGGGAGACTGTAATGTGTGAAGGATTGTATTGATTGTAACAGTTTATAACTGACCTTATATAGTGTTGCATTGTGGATATAGTTAAAGAAAAAAATTCATTTATAGAAAGGATAAACGTAACTTTGATGGAAGTTCTTTTACCATCTTACATGATATTCATTATATGAAACATTGCAAGGAGAGTTAAATCTAGCTGCTTGAATATCATAGCTGTGCAATTTGTAATTATGTAGCAACTATGTAAGTTGGAAATTTAGTAATTGTAAGCTTGTGAGGATTCTTATTTAATTATGTTTTTACTTTTTGTATTTATATATATTATCCCTGGTGATAGGGGAGAAAGAATACTTCCCACTTATTCCCTGTGTTTTGTAGAAGGCAACTAAAAGGAGAAGGAGCGGGGGCTGGAAATCCTCCCCTCCTGTTTAAATTTTTCCAAAAGAAAGAACAGAGAAGGGGGCCAAGTGAGGATATTCCCTCTTAGGCTCAATCTTCTTTTCTTAACGCTACCTCGCTGATGCGGGAAATGGTGAATATATATAAGAAAAAAAAAAAAAAAAAATATATATATATATATATATATATATACTTTTTTGCCCATGGATCATTTAACTGTTTGACAGCAATTTTTCTTTGTTTTATTAAAGACCCAGTCAGACACTTCAGTCTATGTGTAAGGAGGTCACAGAAGGCATGAGTGCAGATGATGGTAAACGTCTTCAGGAACGCGTTGATTCTTTAATGAAACGCTGGCGAGCTCTTCTGTTAGATCTTGCTGCTCGGAGGGAGAGGTGAGATATTGTGCATTGCCTTGTAATATTTGAAAAAGAAAGTGCACAGGGACTTTGTTTGAGAGAGGGTAATTAGTTTGAAGAAGTATGAGATGTCTTGTGATAGAGGTGTTTTGGACCATGTCTTGAATAATATTTTCCTATAGAAAGGTATTACATCAGGTATTGAGAGTTTTCTAATGGTTAGAGGAATAAATGTCAAATTAAGGTTGCAGAATGATGCAGCTCACTTTGCTGAAATTTACACGTTTTGAAGCATTGCATGAAATAAGAGGTCAGATGAAACAGGTACAGTATTTGGGAAAGATGATATTACAAAGGAGGAGGTAAAAGAATAATAAAGTTCTTAAAGAACTGAAAAGCTGGCAGTTTGAATGGAGTGGTGAGCAAGATGATGAAGAGTGGATGTGAAACTGTTGTTGAATGGATGTAGAAAGTGTGCTCTGAGGCAATAATTTTTCTGATGTTGAGAGAAAAGATGAGTAAAAGTGAGTGTTGGAATTACAGTTTACTAGCTGTATGTCTGCCCTATGAGTAAGGACAGCTAGCTGCTGCTAAAATAATGAAAATATTTTTTCAGATTTTTTAGTATTATTTGCTTGCTTGAGGAGGACACAAAAGTAGAGAGAAGTTGAATAACTGCAAGAAGTATGATGGAGAGTATTTGTACATGAGTAAAATCTCAATGGGCAGTGATGAACAGATATATAAAACAATCTTTGATTTAATCTTTTATCTTACTTGTACTTCATTGATATTTGATTCTTATTTTATGATGCTTTTATTTCCTTACAAGACTCAAGAATTCTCATTGCTATTAGTTATGGTAAACTAACATTTCATATATCAAATGTAGACTTTTTGATTTTCTTTTAATCACTTTAGAAACCTTAAGTATAGAATGAGTGTCAGTATCAGCTATCTTTTGACTAGGATTGCTGGTGAAGAAGGTGGGAAAGACAGCACATGCAGTGAGTATGAAACATTGGTAACTTGGGTAGACCAAGCCCAAGCACTTATGGATGCTCCTGTCAATGTCACCGATGAAGCCTCACTGTCAGCACACTCAACCATGGTTCAGGTAGTATTTACTTAAATCATCCTTCTGTGAAAAAGAGCATATAGTGTAAATTATTTTATGATATAGTTTGAGATATCTTTTGATTTATATAAGAATTGATTTGATTTTATCCATTTTTAACTCATCTACCTTCCTTCTGGGAAGTTGCTTCGTGTTGAAATGAATGTTAAAAGACATTTGTTCTTTTTCTCAATCTATCCAAGTGAAAAATCCATTGCTATTCAGATGTTTTTTCCTTACTTTTCAATATATAATTTTGTGGTTAATAGAATGAACAAGACTCATACATAGTAATATTGTAGAAATAACTGGCTTCATGTGTACTCCTTGTCCTCACCTAAACATTAGGGATATGTTTCTGGAATTCACAACTAGACAAAACTACTGGAAGTTGGATCACTTTTTACTATATGATTAAGTGGGAAAAGGTGAGGCTATATTCCTGAGGAGCATTTCTCAGTTTCCACAGAATGATAGTGAATTTACCTTGTATTATCTATTGCAGAGAGTGTCTGGTATTTTGCAGACAGACTGAAATTATATTTATTACTGGGGTTAGGGGAGAAAAAGATATTACCCATGTATTTTCTGCTTGTTGTAAAATATACCTAAGAGGATTGGGATTAGGAGATAGAATTCCTCCCCTGCTGTGTAATTGCTTTCCAAAAGTATAAGCAAAGGAACGAACTAAAAGGAGATTTCCCACCGAAGGCTCAGATATCTGTTCCTAATGCCACCTCATTAATGCCGATAACAAAATGCTGGTGGTAGATTCAAATTAGAAATTGTGGAGAGTGTGTGAATTGAAAAAGTTGAGAGTAGATATGAATAAAAGCAAGGTTATTAGGTTTAGCAGTGAAGAGAGACAGGCTATTTGGAGTGTGAGTTTGGAGGAAATTGAGTGTTTTAGGTACATGGGAGTGTTCATGGCAGCAAATGGAACCATGGGAGCTGAAATAAACTGTAAGGTTGGTAAGGGGGCAAAGGAATGTGTAGAAAGAGAGGTCACTGTCTTTAAGGGCAAAAATGGATATGTGTGATGGCATAGTAGTCCCATCAGTGCTATATAGATGTGAGGCATGGACCTTGGGCAAAAATATAAGGAACAGGGTGTATGTGTTGGAAAAAATGTTTGCAGATAATGTCATGTGATGGTTATTTGAATAAGTGATTGGTTAAGAGAGAGCTGTGGCAGTAAGAGGAGTATGTGTGAGAAAGTTGAAGAGTGTGCTGAAATGGTTTAAACATATGGAAAGGAGGACCAAGAGGGAACAAGGAAAAGGGGGAACCAAGGAGGAGGTGGAAGGATGGAGTGAAGATGCCATGAAAGTTTAGAGCCTGAACATGCAGGAGGGTGCAAGGCATGCAAGGGATAGAGTGAATTTGAGTGATGTGGTGTTCAGGGGATGACTTGATGTCATTTGGCTAATCCAGGGCATGTGAATAGTCGGGGGAACTACTTAAAGGTCTGTGGGGCTTGCTTTTGGATGGGGGCCTCTGGTGTTGGTGCAGTATTCATGACACCTCAAGAGTGAATGTGGGCAAATAAAGCAATTTTTTTGTCTTTTCCTGATGTTACCTCATTAACATGGGAAATGGCAAATGTGTATGAGAAAGAATGTTCTTACATGTATATGTTGTTTTTTTCATGTTTGTTGTTTTCCATATATTTATTCTGCACATATTAGATGATTTTTGTTTTGATACTTTCAGAACCACTTGGTGGATATGACAACAAAACAAGCCTCGCTGAAGAAACTGAAAGATTCCAAGCAAAAACTTGTTTCTTCTTCTCAGATGGCAACTTTAGAAACCAATTTGAATAAGGTTTGCAAAACATGTTATGTCATATTATCAGATTTTCATTACTTTATTTCTCAGAATTTTGACTTATTCTTCAAGTTGGGTCTTTCCTACCTTAAGGATTAGCAGTGAGGTGAGTAGTGTAATGAGGAGAGCAAAAGAAGAAACTGTAGTGACAGTGAGGAAAGTGGATAAACAAAAATGATAGCAAATAAAGATGTGAATAAGAGATGGAATAAGTATTTTGAATTAACTGCTTAACATATTCAGAGGTAGTGAAACAGTTGCTGAAATGATTTGGTCATAGGGAGAGGATGAATGAAGAAAGATGTACAAAGAGGCTTTATGTACTGAAGTGGAAGAAGTAGAGGGGAAGGAGGGGAGACTAAGGAGGAAATGAAAGGATAAATTGAAAGAGCCTTTGGCTCATTGGGTCTTAATCAGTCAGGGAAGCAAGAGGTATGCATTAGTTAGAATGAATTGGAGTAATTTGGTATTAGGGAATGATATACTTTTATTGATATGAACCAATACATATGAAGCAGTCAAAGGTACACCATAGAGGAGTCTTTTGGGCTTGGATGTGAATATTATTCTCAGCTTCAGTACATGAGAGCTAGAGATTAGATGTGTCAAATGAGGGTTTTGTTCCTGTGCAACCTTCTTAAGGCAGATAAGGCAGTTAAATATAAAATGTAAAATGCTCTAAAAGTTCATACATTCTTTTGAAAATATTATTCCTGTCTCACTTCTGACTTAGAAGATCTGTGTATCATACCAGCAGGCTCTTTTCTTTCTGTGAGTGAAAAGTTTTTCTTACTATATAGACTGATTGCCATGTAATTATGAGTAACTATCTTCACCTCACAATATGAGTTTTAGAAATATGTGTTTTATGTAAGAGAGATTTCTCTATGCCTATACAGGGCAAGCTGAGGACATATATACCATTCATATGCCATGCAGTTCACTTAGTTTAGACTAGAGCTGGCGTTCAGGGCAGAGAGGGTGTAAATCAAGATGCCGCAGTGTTTGTTGCTTAAGGCAAGATGATGGAGTTTTGTTGTGCAGTATGATAATTTGCAGTTATGAATGCTTGATCATTTTTAGTATTATTGAGGTCACTTGTACTGTTATCATTACCATATGATAAGTTGTCTGGAATTAGAGCTAGATGGGAAGTTCGAATGCATGAATCCTTGGCTTGCCCTGTTCTGGCATTTAAAAGAATGTTAGAATTAGGATTAATTTTTCCTCCTCCATACACCAGGTTTTAAAGACACTTCCTGAATACAAAAGTATGGTGGACACAAAGCTGGGAGTGATTAAAACTTTAGTGGCAGATGTTGAGGGCCTCTACAAATGGACAGAGGAAATGAGGGTTAAAGTAGCCCTACGAGATTTGACAGAGGAGGAAATAAAACTTTCAAAGATTACCCTAAGAGAAAAAGAGGCATTATATGAGAACCTGGACTCAACATACTGGGTGTTAGCCCAGGATGCTGAAGGGAAGGGGCTGACAGTGGCTGTAGCACTTAAGGTAAGCAAATAAGCTTAGTATGATGCTACATTCTTATTGCTCTTTACATATATATTGCTCATTACATTATGATTGAAATCTGAGTGACTCTGAGACCCTTCCAGTGAAAAATTCCTCACAGGCATTAGGTTTTGGTGCATTATACATGACAACTAGAAGGTTGTTCACTGTTTCTCACCTTAACAAAGCAGCACCAGGAAGTGATAAACAACAGTCCCGGTTGCTCACATCAGTTTCCTAGCTGTCGTATAAAATGCACTGAGACCAGAGCATATTGTCAGCAGCCAAGCCTCTTAAATTATTCCATCGCTTTCCCAGACAAATATCAAGGCTAAGCCCATTGAGAGCAGATCGTACCCCTATATAACTTTGATTTATTTCACTTGATCACATGCATGCCTCTTACCCTCATGTGAATATTCAGGTTATGAGACCTCAAAGCCTCTTTCAGTCCATTCTTTCAACTCCTGTTGAATCTCTGAGTCTTTCTTTCTTTGCTTATCTTCTCCATATGTTTGAGTCATTTTAGCACACCCTGATCAGCTCTCTCAATCACACTGTGCTGCCATATCTCACTCATTTTTTGTCATATGTTACATGCTCAGCACATGCCTCCCCTGATTTTGTCCTTGGGGATTTCCTACATGTCCATCCTCTGATGTTATTTTGCATTTAGGGCTCATGACTGGTACATACAACACTGTTGGGACCACTCTGCCTTCAGACTTATCCATGGGACCACTCCGTCTTCACACTTATCCATCTTTTCTATTGCAGAAAAGCGTGGGTAACCAGTCAACAAAACTGTCATTTACTTCCTTTAGAAACTTTACTGCAGTCTCACTCCTGCACCTTTGTCACACTTCATGTTATTAAAGGTTTTTACTGCTTTAACCTTTTATCACCAAACCATTTGCTGTGACACCCATTCTGCATACCACCTTGTTCCAAACATATCTCGTCCATTGGCCTATCATCTAACACATTTAAGAGTCCCTCAGAATAATCCCTTCATCTCTGTTTTCTTTTTTTATTTGCCTGTTACAGCTTCACCATTTTTTGCCCTTACTTGCTCCCATTATTTCTCTTGTTTACCTTGCAGTATTCACCTTCTAAAACATTTTCTCATCCTCCCTAAAGTTCATCAGCACTCACCCCATTTCTCCTTTGCCTTCTGTTTCACCTCTCCTACTTTTCTCTTGATCTGCTACTGCTTTCTCTTGTACACTTTTCACTAGCATTTAACTTCATGTCTCACTTCCCTTCCTTATTTGCCCACATTCCATGTTTCACATACCACACATGTAAGCACTGCTTCTCTGAGTACCTTCCCCTCCTTACCCAATCCCATTGTTTCATGTAATCTAACCTTATACTGAGCTTCACTCTAGTGGTTTCCTTGCACACAGGCCTATTTTCCAGGTTCACTTATTTGCATCACTTCTTTCTTTCACATGTAATTTCCTCTTTTCTTAAAAGTGTTATAGATAATTACACTTTACAAAGAAATGATCAGACATCCCACCTACTGCTCCTCTTAGCTCATTCTTATCCATCAACCTATCAGTTAGTATGTAATCCAGTATTGCCCAATGAACTATAGACTCACTCACCAACACAAACTTAAGTATACTCTTTTTTTTCTTAACTAAGTGTTCATGGTCACCAATCCTGTGTCAGCTTACAAAATCATCACACTATTCCTCATTTTCATTATACTCCAGATATCGTGTCCCTTCAGCATCTTAATGCATTCAGATCCCCAATTACAATGATTCGTTCCCTTAAATCAGACTTACCAAAGCACTCAACTAGTTCCTCCAGAAAACACTCCCTTTGTTGCCTGGTGCATGAATACTTAGTCACCCACCTCTTATAGTCTGCTTTCATTCTCATCTTCAGTCTTGAACTCGTTTCTGTAAACCAACACAGCCTTAAAACATTTCAGCGTAAGTACCACCCCATACTTTAATCTCACCCTCACATTGATCCTAGACTTTATGCCTCACACATTCTCAGACCATACCTCCCCCATACTTTCACTCAGATCTAAAATATCCAGGTTCATTTCAGTAAATGTAGCCAAATTTCTCCTTTCTTCAAATTCTAGATACATGCAGTTGCTTTTCAGACACCTCAACTACAGCCTTTGAGGAGAAATCCCACATGGTTGATTCTGCAAGTTAGAAAGATTATTTAGTATAATAGCAGAAATAACTAATTATAATGATAAGAGTAATGATAATAATAATGATAGTAATAATGATAATAATAATAATAATAATTAATGATAATAATAATAATGATAATAATAATAATAATAATAATAATAATAATAATAATAATAATAATAATAAAAGAATATATGGAACAGCTACAGAGCCAGATAAAAGATAATGTGATATTTGCATGAAGTATGGCCAAGAAGAGCTCAGACCAGATAAGTAGTTAATGAGTGTGGCGGCAGAGACAGCAGTATGCAAGTGTTACATACTACCCCTGCCATTGTGGCAAAATTTTGCAGTAAAACTCGTAGGTGGGTACTCTGTCTCTCTTTGTTTCTCTCACACACACAGCTGTTTATTACCGTCCCACCTTGATGTTTGTGTTCCTGAAGACTTGTTGATGTTTCAGTGCTCAGTTTTCCAGCATTAAATCATTACTTAAGTTGGAGTAGCTGGGGACAGATTAAGTTCGGTTGATGGTAACTAGGTCAAGTTATGTTGCGTTCTTGTGCTTATAAAAGTTGGCTTGAATTAGATAAGGTTAGTTTAAGTTGCAGTATTGAAATATTGTTTGGTTGAGTTCAAATAAGGTAGGTTGACGATGTTAGCTGAGTTATATTAGGGTTAGATTAGGTTACATTGATGAAACAAGGTGAAGTTGCCGTGAGTTTGAGGTAGTTTGATTAAATTGAATTGATTAGATCAGATTAGGTTTAGTGTGATAAGTTAGGACGGATTGTTAATTGGATTTAGGGTGACTTCTGGCATGGTTGTGGTTATGATGAGTAGATATGGCTGGATCATGTCGGGTAAAGGTGATTTTGGGTCATCTTGCAATCAGCTGTAAACTCTGTTGGGTACAAGAGGTCATGATTCACCCTGGCCTACACCAGTGTAGGTTTAGCTTGCTCGTATCGTCCTTTAGAGAGCAAAGTTGCTCCGGGTATTGTCCGTGTGTGTGTGTGTGTGCATGTGCGTGGGGAGGGTTAGGTGGCGGTAGGGGTTTGCCAGGTGGCGGGGTTGTAAGGGACCCACGTCAGCTGGCGCCAGTCGCCCATTTACCCTGGTGCCGACCGGCTGGTGTGTATGCGCGCGCGCATGTACCCTTCATTACCCGACTCTTACGTCGCCAGCTTGCTGTACCGAGAGGTACGTCAGCGGCCGTGCCCGACGCATTTATGCGACTCGGGTCAGCAATAACCTTGGGTCAAGATCGCACGCCTCCAGCTATTTGTGAGAGGTGGCAGATCTTACGTTAAAGATGTGCAGAAGATACGCCCTTGGCTTCATATTGTGAAGTTCGGTGGCAAGTCAGACGTAACCGACATGTTCCTGGCTTGTCCTTCTAATGCCATTGTACGTGGGGACGCCGAACTGGATTTTGTCTACGGACGAGTAATAAAAGAACAGTTGCGCTACGGCTCTGGAGAGTGCCGTCATTGGAAGTACTTTATTAAGTTGCTGCTTAAAGTAAACGTCCGTGAAGTGCTTTACTTTTTTTTTTATAGATACATTATTCAGAATCCATAGATGGAAGAGGTATAGTTTAAGTGCTCTCTCGTTTGGAGACATGCGTTGTCTTCTGAGTGCCATAGATACTTAGAAACACGCTGTTTAAGTGCCATACTTAACGATTGGTACGTTGTTGAGTAGAGATACGTTGCTTAAGTACTAAACTTGGAGACAGATGCCTTCTGTAAGTGCCATTCTTAGATAATGTGAGTATCGTGCTTGGAAGTAGATTGCTGAAGTTCTCCACTTGGAGACCGATAAATTTAAACGTCATCAGTATAGCGATGACGTTTAAACAGTTGTGTGTCAGTATAATGATACGTTAAGATATACTGATGCTCATCACTTTATCAGCGACATACTGATCAGGTATGAAGATGGTTGGATGTATACCTTGTCTCGGCAGCGGCTTTGAAAACAGGGTTTGTAGATTGTACATAATTGTTTACCGTATGTAAGTGGTAGGTGGAGCGGAGGGACAGAAAGGCAAGTTGGTGAGATGTTGAACTCAGGGTTGAACTCGCCCTCCCGAAAGTAATCTGAAAAGTGAATTGCACAGTTTTGTACAAAGTGGAAGACGACGAATATTTTGAGTTGTGGACTTCATGATGAAGAATGAATGATTGAAAGTCCAGTGTACGTATATTTGAAAGATTATTTCCAAATTGGAAATAATGATAGTATACAATGGAATGTCGACTTTGCTGTAGGTGTTATTGGTATTGTTATATGAATGAAAGAAATGAAACAACGAATCTGTGAAGTGTTTGGGATAAAGTTGAAGAAGGAAATGAGTAAATGATAATATGGCAGGCTATCTCGCCGAATATTATTTTATTTCAAACTCTTGACTCGCAGTTAACTGCTTCGTTCTAAAGTGACACAAAATGGGTATAACTGAAGGCCTTATGGCAACTCGCGGAGGGAAGATGATCAGTGAAAATGTGAGTGGGGTCAGAGGAGGAGTTTTTAAGAATCGTTGTCTTTGTGAATATGAGGAATGGAGGGATTATCCACATTTGTGTGAGGGAAGGCGTTCTTGTTATTCACCGTGTGTTAAATGGGAAGGAAGCTGATGCCAGCTGGTTTGTTGAAGCGAAAGAGAAATTCATCCCAGTACTGTTTTGAGTTCCTGGACGGATCTTTTATTCATTTGATTAGTGTGTTAACTCGATATCATGGGTGCATTGGTGGACGCGTATTAAGAATGCCACAGCTCCAGTATTTGGTACGTGGTGACCGCTTTATTATACCATGTTGATTCCAGTGTGTGTTCGTGGCTGGCTTCTATTAGATAAGCGTTCACTTCAGAATGGGTACGTGGCCAGAGGCTATTAGAGTATGTTGATCCCGGTATATGGGCGCGTGCCCAACCTGTTCAGTAGCGTGACATGCTTATTTCATAGATCATGTTTACCTCAGTAAAAAAAAAAGAAAAAAAAGAGAGAGGTGCGTGGCCGGCCTCTCTAATAGATTTATGTTAATCCCAGTATGTGGGTGTGTGTTGGGCTAGTCTTATGGGTTTTTGTTAGTAGTAAAGTCAGTAGGAGCACGGCATACCTGTTGGGCACGTCATATCTGTTCTCGTATAACACACACACACACACACACACACACACACACACACACACACGTAGAACAGAGTGCTTGCCTACATGTGAGTACGAAGAGCGAGGCTTGTCGAATGGGAGGCCATGCAAGTGGCGTATAGCGTTCACTTCGTAATCATCTAAACTGGGGTTCATCTGGGACTGACGTAGGGCTCTCGTATGATGTACATAACTAACTCCTGCGTTATTACATGGGATTCTTGTAGAACTGATACCATACTCTCTCTCTCTCTCTCTCTCTCTCTCTCTCTCTCTCTCTCTCGTTCAGAAGTCTGTAAGTTCAATATACTGTCCTTTATCTGTTCAGCTTGTTGCCTTGCGTGGCTTATCGTACATCCTTCCCTTCTTTGTAGCCAGTGAAGTGGAGTTCGTATGTTCCGTCCTCTCGATGTTGCTCCTGAAGTCCTGAACACAGTTCGTATGTTCCACTGTCACGATATTGCTCCTGAAGTTTCAGTCCTCCCCATGTTTATTTCCGTATGCTTGGGGTTTTTGTGACCCAGCAACTCGGCAGTATTTTGCCCTCCTGTTCGACGGTGATGTGTACTCTTCATGTTCATTTTCCCGCCATTCATGGTCTCGTGTTAGTGTAGCAACTTCTGTTGGTTTCACGTTTTTTGTTCGTGTGTATATATATATATATATATATATATATATATATATATATATATATATATATATATATATATATATATGTTTCTCTGTGTTCTTCATGTTGAACATTTGTGTAATGATCATCAATTTCTGCTTGTCACCGGCTTCGCGGATGGACGAACAACCTGCCCTCGTCTACCAGTTGGCAGGATGTGATATCTTGTCGTGTCTTGTAGCAGGTTTCGAGAGAGAGAGAGAGAGAGAGAGAGAGAGAGAGAGAGAGAGAGAGAGAGAGAGAGAGAGAGAGAGAGAGAGAGAGAGAATGCACATACCTCATTGGTCTGACGGACGGATCAGCTCCTCCCTCTGTGTGTGTGTGTGTGTGTGTGTGTGTGTGTGTGTGTGTATCCCATTACATCAGGAGGAACTATCACCAGGCTCGTTAAGGAACCCCGAGACACGACGGAGTATTATTAGCATCGTTACGACTCCGGCGGGGGGAGGGGAGGAAGAGAGAGAGAGAGAGAGAGAGAGAGAGAGAGAGAGAGAGAGAGAGAGAGAGAGAGAGAGAGAGAGAGAGAGAATAGGAGGGGAAGGGGGTGGGGGGAAAGACTCCAGTAGCTACTTAATTGGCAATTAATGGAGTAATAGGAAAAGAACTGAGCACTAATGGGCAAATCGGTCCCGGGGGATAGGCCTACATTGTTATATTCTAATTGTGGAGCAGCGCCTTGATATAATGCAACTTGGGCTTGGGCCATTCATTATGGCCAAGTTGAAGCTGTGATTGGTGATTATAGAACAAATGTGACTTGCGCGCACACACACACACACACACACACACACACACACACACACACACACACACACAAGCTGAGTGTGTGTGTGTGTGTGTGTGTGTGTTAGGAGTAGAGACATGTTTGGTATACATGGTTGAGAAAACCGGGGCGACACGAGCGTAAAAACTCTTCTCCTTGTAAGACACAAATTGTTAATCGCAAGCTGGTGTGTGATTGAGTGAGAGACTAGCATTGTTGACCTATGAGATTGACGCACGGGGGCACTCCTTTGCTCTCTCTCTCTCTCTCTCTCTCTCTCTCTCTCTCTCTCTCTCTCTCTCTCTCTCTCTCTCTCTCTCTCTCTCTCTCTCTCTCTCCACTACTCTGTATTGTAGTCTCGAACGTCATACGTGTACCAAATCCTGCTCACGAACACTTCGATTTATTATTTTATTGTGAATGACGCGCATACCAAAAGTATATGAGTGAACATTTTGCAAGTCGTGACGATGTAATGCGGCTGGTACACACACACACACACACACACACACACTTCACGAGGCGACAGATTATTTCTCCTCTCCCTGTCTTAATATAGGAGCTGGCGGTCCCCTAGATAAGTGGGGGGGTGGGTTAGGTTGTCACGGGTGTGTAAACGCCCGCGTGCTGCTGCTGTTTTGCCGCTGCCAAAATCCTGGGTTTCGTGTCTGGCAAAACATGGCTGCCTAGACCTTTAAGATTTATTTTTGTATTTAAAACTCATATTCAGTCTGATGGGTGAGGGAAGGAGAGAGAGAGGGGGGAAAGCCTCAACGGCGAAAGATATTTTGCCCAGCTTATCCACGGTAAAACATGGACACAGTTTTTGTTTTAAATGATTTTGTGCCGAATGACCGAAGGTATATATATATATATATATATATATATATATATATATATATATATATATATATATATATATTATATTTTTTTTTTATTATACTTTGTCGCTGTCTCCCGCGTTTGCGAGGTAGCGCAATATATATATATATATATATATATATATATATATATATATATATATATATATATATATATATATATATATGTATATATATATATATATATATATATATATATATATATATATATATATATATATATATATACACGTGTATGTATTTACATGTGTATGTGGGTGGGTTGGGCCATTCTTTCGTCTGTTTCCTTGCGCTACCTCGCTAACGCGGGAGACAGCGACAAAGCAAAATAAATAAATAAATATAATATATATATGTTTGATTCAGCGTCACATGAGAGATTAAAAGGTCAAACGTTGCAAGCTTGTACAAGCACAGAAGATTGACATACCAGAGAGCTTGTAAAGCTTATTCGTATGACAGCTTGTAAAGCTTATTCGTATGACAGCTTGCAAAGCTTATTCTTATTACAGCTTGTAAAGCTTATTCTTATGACAGCTTGTAAAGCTTATTCGTATGACAGCTTGCAAAGCTTATTCTTATGACAGCTTGCAAAGCTTATTCTTATGACAGCTTGTAAAGCTTATTCGTATGACAGCTTGCAAAGCTTATTCTTATGACAGCTTGCAAAGCTTATTCTTATGACAGCTTGTAAAGCTTATTCGTATGACAGCTTGCAAAGCTTATTCTTATTACAGCTTGCAAAGCTTATTCTTATGACAGCTTGTAAAGCTTATTCTTATGACAGCTTGTAAAGCTTATTCTTATGACAGCTTGTAAAGCTTATTCTTATGACAGCTTGTAAAGCTTATTCGTATGACAGCTTGCAAAGCTTATTCTTATTACAGCTTGCAAAGCTTATTCTTATGACAGCTTGTAAAGCTTATTCGTATGACAGCTTGCAAAGCTTATTCTTATTACAGCTTGCAAAGCTTATTCTTATGACAGCTTGTAAAGCTTATTCTTATGACAGCTTGTAAAGCTTATTCTTATGACAGCTTGTAAAGCTTATTCTTATGACAGCTTGTAAAGCTTATTCGTATGACAGCTTGTAAAGCTTATTCGTATGACAGCTTGTAAAGCTTATTCTTATTACAGCTTGTAAGGCTTATTCTTATGACAGCTTGTAAAGCTTATTCTTATGACAGCTTGTAAAGCTTATTCTTATGACAGCTTGTAAAGCTTATTCGTATGACAGCTTGTAAAGCTTATTCGTATGACAGCTTGTAAAGCTTATTCTTATTACAGCTTGTAAGGCTTATTCTTATGACAGCTTGTAAAGCTTATTCTTATGACAGCTTGTAAAGCTTGTTCTTCTGACAGCGTAGCACTTGTATCAGGTGTATATGTTTAGAATACAGAAGGGTGGCAATGGTGGGCTAAACTGTGTGATGGATTAAGTTAAAAGATGTAATAATATACATCATAACGCCATGCATCCTCTACTGAAATTTAGTGTTCCAAAAAAAGAAAGAAAAAAATACATTTTGATTACTTGGTTGAAAAAATACATTTTGATTTAGTGATACAAAAAATACATTTTGATTACTTGGTTCAAAAATACATTTTGATTTAGTGATACAGAAAATACATTTTGCGTTAGTGATACAAAAAATACATTTTGATTACTTGGTTCAAAAATACATTTTGATTACTTGGTTCAAAAAATACATTTTGATTTAGTGATACAAAAAGTACATTTTGATGCACAGGAAGCGCACCAAGGTTATATTCTCCTCTTCGCCGGTTCATTTATCATAGTCCCTTTTCCCCCCTCTGCCAAGATGTGTATAATTACCTATTTGTACTGCACGGGGAGGGAGTTGTACACTGCTAGTGCCCCCATCTCATAATTGCCTATTTCTAATTAACTGTTGGTACCTTGTACGTGGGAAGCTACCGCTGCTGCTGGTCAAGTGGAGAGGCTAGGATCAGGTTCCCGACTGCTGGCCAGAGAGAGAGAGAGAGAGAGAG